>NW_026652290.1:68036685-68290750 GCF_009828535.3 Hylobates moloch | reverse complement strand
AAAGAGCTGAAATTGTGGGAAATCAGATACAAGCTTGTATCATGCAAGTGGCTGACCTGCAATGAAAGGTGCATGCACAGCCTCGCCAGGTGTCTACTGTTAAAGTGAGGGCATTGATTGGAAAAGAATGGGACCCTGCAACTTGGAATGGGGACATGTGGGAGGACGCTGTTGAAGCTGGGGACATTGAGCTTGTAAACTCTGATGAGCCATTCTTGCCAGAAGAAACAGCTTCCCCATCCCCAGTAGTGGCAACATCCCTGACCTACGCTGCCATCGGCCTTTCCTTGTTTGTCTGAGGAGATAAACCCTGCATTGCCTGAGGCAACAGTGATGTCCTCCCATGAGGCATTTGCCAGGCAAGATAATGTTGATTCTCCTCAGAAACTACCCCCAACACCCCGTTTGCTTCTAGACCTATAACTAGACTAAAATACCAGCAGGCTCCCAGAGGTGAGGTTCAGAATATGAGTCATGAGGAGGTGCCCTATACCTGAAAAGAACTGCTTGAGTTTCCTAATTTATATAAACAGAAATCTGAAGAGCAGGCATGGAAATGGATATTAAGGGTGTGGGTTAATGGTAGAAGGAATATAGAGTTAGATCAGGCTGAATTTATTGATCTGGGCTCACTAAGTAGGGATTTTGCATTTAATGTTGCAGCTCGGGGAGTTAGAAAGGCTTCTAATAGTTTATTTGCTTGGTTAGCTGAAATATGGATTAAAAGATGGCCCACTGTGAGCAAGCTGGAAATGACTGATCTTCCTTGTTTTAATGTAAAGGAAGGGATCCAAAGGCTTAGGGAGATTGAGTTGGTGGAGTGGGTTAGTCACTTTAGACCTACTCATCCTAGCTGGGAGGGTCCAGAAAATATACCCTTGACCAATGGTATGTGAAATAGATTTGTGAGGGCAGCACCTGCACCTTTGAAGAGCCCTGTAATTACTCTTCTCTGTATGTCAGATCTAACAGTGGGAACTGCAGTCACTCAACTACAAAATTTAAATACAGTGGGAATAATTGGATTGCAAGGAGGCAGGGGCCAAGTTGTAGCATTCATGTGTCAACAGCAAGGTGGGCATAGCTACCATAATGGACAGCAGAGGCAATGTAGCAATCAGAATAGTCTGACTCATGAAGAGCTCTGGCATTGGCTAATTAATCACAGTGTTCCTAGAAGTGAAATTGATAGGAAGCCTACTGCATTCCTACTTAATTTATATAAGAAGAAAACTCCCAGGTTGAATGGACAAAAGACGAATTTGAATGATAAAAACAGAGAATCACGGCTCCTCAATCAATTTCCAGACTTGAGCCAGTTTCCAGACCCAGAATCCCTTGAAGGAAGGGGAGGTTTGGTCTCCTTGAGGAAGGACCCCACTACACTATCAAAAATTTGTGCTGTTAATCTTTCTCCCATACTTCCCCAAGGAGACCGCTGGCCTTTTACCAGGGTAACTGCATTAGGGAAAGGGAAATGATCAGACATTTCAGGGACTACTGGACACTGGCTTGGAGCTGAGGTTGATTCCAGGGAACCCAAAACATCATTGTTGTTCTCCAGTTAAGCTAGAGGTTTATGGAGGTCAGGTGATTAGTGGAGTTTTAGCTCAGGTAGGCCTTACAGTGGGTCTACTGGGTCTGTGGGCTCATCCTGTGGTCATTTCCCCAGTGTCAAAATGCATAATTGGCATAGACATAGTTAGCAGCTGGCAGAACCCTCACATTGGCTTCCTGACTGGTAGGGTGGGGGCTATCATGGTGGGAAAGGACAAATGGAAGCCATTAAAGCTACCTTTACCTAGAAAAATAGTAAATCAAAAACAATATTGCATCCGTAGAAGGATTGCAGAGATTAGTGCCACCATCAAGGACTTGAAAGACATAGGGGTGGTGATTCCCACCAAATCTCCATTCAACTCTCCTATTTGACCTGTGCAGAAGACAGATAGATCTTGAAGAATGGCAGTGGATCATCATAAGCTTAACCAAGCTTAAACAAGCTTAACCAATTGGTGACTCCAGTTGCAGCTGCCATACCAGATGTGGTTTCATTGCTTGAGCAAATTAACACATCTCCTGGTACCTGGTGTGCAGCCATTGACTTGGTAAATGCCTTTTTCTCCATTCCTGTCCATAAGGCCCATCAGAAGCAATTTGACTTCAGCTGGAAAAGTCAGCAATATACCTTTACTCTCCTACCTCAGGGGTATATCAACTCTCAGGCTTTGTGTCATAATCTTATTTGGAGAGAACTTCATCGCTTTCCGCTTCCACAAGCTATCACAGTGGTCCATTACATTGACGACATTATGCTGATTGGATCCAGCAAGCAAGAAGTAGCAAACACACTGGACTTATTGGTGAGACATTTGTGTGTCAGAGGGTGGGAGACAAATACGACTAAAATTAAGGGAACTTCTACTTTAGTAAAATTTCTAGGGTCCCAGTGGTGTGGGATCTGTCACGATATTCCTTCTAAGGTGAAGAATAAGTTGCTGCATTTGGCTCCTCCTACAACCAAGAAAGAGGCACAACACCTATTGGGACTATTTGGATTTTGGAGACAACACATTCTTCATTTAGGTATGTTACTCCAGCCCATTTATTCAGTGACCCAAAAGGTTGCCAGTTTTGAGTGGGGTCCAGAACACAAGGTCTCTGCAACAGGTCCAGGCTGCTGTCCAAGCTGATCTGCCACTTGGGCCATATGACCCAGCAGATCCAATGGTCTTGAGATGTCAGTGGCAGATAGGGATGCTGTTTGGAGCCTTTGGCAGGCCCCCATAGGTCAATCAGAGCGGAGGCCACTAGAATTTTGGACCGAGACCCTGGCATCTTCTGCAGATAACTACTCTCCTTTTGAGAGATAGCTCTTTGCCTGGTAATGGGATTTGGTGGAAACTGAACACTTGACTATGGGTCATCAAGTCACGATGCAACCTGAAATGCCTATTATAAACTGGGTGCTTTCTGACCCATCTAGCCATAAAGTGGGACATGCAGAGCAGCTTTCCATCATCAAATGGAAGTGGTATAAACATGATCGGGCTCAAGCAGGTCCTGAAGGCACAAGTAAGTTACACCACTCTTGCCACCCTTCCTTGTCTCCCCCAGCCTGCACCGATGGCCTCATGGGGAGTTCCCTAGGATCAGTTGACAGAGGAAGAGAAGACTAGAGCCTGGTTCACAGATGGTTCTGCATGACACGCAGGCACCACCCCAAAGTGGGTAACTGTAACACTACAGCCTCTCTTTAAGATATCCCTGAAGGACAGCGGTGAAGGGAAATCTTCCCAGTGGCCAGAACTTTGAGCAGTCCACCTGGTTGTGCACTTTGCACAGAAGGAAAAATGGCCAATGTGTGATTATGTACTGATTCATGGCTGTATCCAGTGGTTTGGCTGGATGGTCAGGGACTTGGAAGAAGCATGATTGGAAAATTGGTGACAAATTTGGGGAAAAGGTATGTGGATGGGCCTCTCTGAGTGGTCAAAAACTGTGAAGATATTTGTATCCCCTGTGACTGCTCACAAATGGGTGACCTTATCAGAGGAGGATTTTAATAATCGAGCAGATAGGATGACCCATTCTGTAAACACCACTCAGCCTCTTTCCCTAGCCACCCTTGTCATCGTCCAATGGGCTCATGAATAAAGTGGCCATGATGGTAGAGATGGAGGTTACACATGGGCTCAGCAACACGGACTTCCACTCATCAAGGATGAACTGGCCACAGCCACTGCTGAGTGTCCAGTTTGCCAGCAGCAGAGACCAACACTGAGCCCTTCATATGGCACCATTCCTTGGCGTGATCAGCCAGCTACCTGGTGGCAGGTTAATTATATTGGACCTCTTCCATCATGGAAAGGGCCGAGGTTTGTTCTCACTGGAATAGACAGTTACTCTGGATATGGGTTTGTCTATCCTGCGTGCAATGCTTATGCCAACACTACCATCTATGGACATACGGAATGCCTGATTCACCGTCATGGTATTCCACACAGCACTGCTTCTGAACAAGGCACTCATTTTATGGCTAAAGAATTTTGGCAGTGGGCTCATGCTTATGAAATTCACTGGTCTTAACCATGTTTCCCATCATCTGGCAGCAGCTGGATTGATAGAATGGTGGAATGGCCTTTTGAAGTCACAATTACAATGCCAACAGGTGACAGTACTTTGCAGGGCTGGGGCAAAGTTCTTCAAGAGGCCGTGTATTCTCTGAATCAGCATCCAATATATGGTACTGTTTCTCCCAAAGCCATGATTCATGGGTCCAGGAATCAAGGGGAGGAAGTGGAAGTGGCACCACTCACCATCACCCCTACTGATCCACTAGCAAAGTTTTTGCTACCTGTTCCTGCAACATTACGTTCTGCTGGCCTAGAGGTGTGTTCGTTCCAGAGGGAGGAACACTGCCACCAGGAGACACAACAAGGATTCCATTAAACTGGAAGTTAAGATTGCCACCTGGACACTTTGGGCTCCTCCTACATTTAAGACAACAGACTAAGAAGGGAGTTACAGTGTTGGATGGGGTGATTGACCCAGACTATCAAGATGAAATCAGTCTACTACTCCATAACAGTAAGGAAGGGTATACGTGGAATACAGGAGATACAATAAGGTGTCTCTTATTACTACCATGCACTGTGATTAAGGTGAATGGGAGACTATAACAGCCCAATCCAGGCAGGACTACAAATGGCCCAGACCCTTCAGGAATGGAGGTTTGGGTCACTCCATCAGGAAAAAAACCACGACCTGCTAAGGTGCTTGCTGAAGGCAAAGGGAATATACAATGGGTAGTAGAAGAAGGTAGTCATTAATATCAGCTACGATCATATGACCAGTTGCAGAAATGAGGACTGTAATTGTCATGAGTATTTCCTCCTTCTTTTATTAAAACATGTTTGTGCATGTATACGCTTGTGCTAAGAAAACATCTTAATTTTGTTTCCTTTTTCCTTTATCATGTGACATAAGATTTATTGACTTCATATCAGCATTTAAGTATTGTTAACTTTATGTAATAGTATTTGGGTTGGGGATTGGTGCAATTCCAGTCATACAAAGGATAGTTGTATTATGTTAGGCACAATTATGATCTTATTATTGTCTTTATTTAAAGATTGTGTATGATCTCAGGAGATGTGTATGGATTCAAGTTGACAAGGGGTGAACTTGTGATGGTTAATGCTGAGTGTCAACTTGATTGGATTGAAGGATGCAATGTATTGATCCTGGGTGTGTCTGTGAGGGTGTTGCCAAATGAGATTAACATTTGAGTCAGTGGGCTAGGGAAGGCAGACCCGCCCTTAATCTGGGTAGGCACCATCTAATCAGCTGCCACCATGGCCAGAATAAAAAGCAGGCAGAAAAGTGTGAAACGGCTAGATTGGCTTAGCCTCCCAGCCTACATCTTTCTCCCATGCTGGATGCTTCCTGCCCTCAAACATTGGACTCCAAGTTCTTCAGCTTTGGGACTTGAACTGGCTTCTTTGCTCCTCAGCTTGCAGATGACCTGTTGTGGGACCTTGTGATCATGTGAGTTAATACTACTTAATAAACTCTCATATATATATATATGTGTGTGTGTGTGTGTGTGTGTGTATGTATATATATATATGTATATATGTATATATATATATATGTATATATGTATATATATATATCTTATTAGTTATATCTCGCTAGAGAACCCTGAATAACATGACTGTTTAAAACCTTCTTGTGGCACCTGATTGTCTAAATGTAAAGGGCAAAGTTTGCCAACTTGGTATAGTAGGCCACCCATACTTCTAACCCTCACAACTTCTCCAGTCTTATATCTTGCTTATTTCCCCCCTTTCTCATCACATTTTGAATCTATTTATGATTTCATGAAGGTCTCATATGAATTCATACTTTTATTCCTTTGCATACCTGTTTTCTCTACCTGGAATTCCACTTTTCTCCTCCATTACTTATTCACCAGAGAAAGTCAGTCAGTTGATGAAACTCATGACTTGGCATTATCTCCTCTGAAGATCTTCCCTGAATCCCCAAATTAGAATGAATCATCCATTTTCTATCCTTCTTCTAAATCTTGTATGTATTCCTATTATTGCCTTTCTTATGTTGCCAGATTATCAATTGTGTATACATTTGTTTTTTCTCTTATGCTGAGTTCCTTGAAGGTAAATATCATGTTTATTATGCTTCTATTTCCAGTTGCCTCACCGAATTCTTGAACCACAATAATTAATAAATATTTGTAATTTAACAGTTAATTAATATGGATTTATATATTCTTTCTGTTCAGTTTGTTTCTTTTGTTATAGGAAACTCTTTATTCTCCAAGGAGCCTTAATAATATGTTTCATATGCTCCAGTCCTGTGCTTAGTTATCTGTATTCCCCAGAACCCCAATTTGAACTTTCATATGTATGCTTCCTGGTAGATAGCTTAATGTAAAAGTTAGTGTTCTCACTTAACAAGTCAAATGACTATGGAGTGAAATTTAATTAGGTCAATGAGCTAATAGTCTACTCTTTATAGAATATTCACATCTTTCAGACATTCCTCCTTATTTACCAAGCTAAGAGTTTTAAATTAATGAAGAAAAAGTCAATGGTTAACGTATTCGTTTATGATATTTTCTATTACTGCTTTGATAACTCAGGAAGTGTTTTTATATGTAAAACCACATTTCATTTTCAAAACTACCCTGTGAATAAAATAGGGCAAATTGTACTTATAGAACTTCTAGTTAAGGAAAAGTTTGCATTCTGGCAGGTAGTTGATACCTGGGAAAGGCTGGCTGGTCAGTTAGACACATGGTGGCATTTTTTGCTGGGGAGAATTCTCTACATGTCAGGCTTTGGGTTAAGAATTCTGATGTTCCCATAAATGAAGAGGAGGATCAAAAGTCTCAGAGGCAGTCTCACATTTATTAGTTTTTCAGTATCTGATCATTGACTCTAGAAGGAATTTTTAAAATTTAAATAAAAATAAAGTGCTACCAGAACAGGGCACTCATATTCTCTAGTTAGTCCACTATCTTTTTGTAGATGAAGCTACAGGAGCTTCAAAATTGCAATTGGAAGGTAGCTTGAAAAGCATTATTGCATCTAGACAGGGAAAGTATAAATGCCTGCTTCACCCATTTCCTCACAGATAAAGCTTCCAGAACAAGAGAGATGACATCCCTGAAAATTGGCCTAAGTGATCACGTGATCACTCCAGTGTTGATTTTTCCTGTGCTGATCCTTTTTTATTTTTATTTTTCAAGCCTATTTGTTGTTGTTGTTGACAATCTGTATCAGTCAGGGCCCAGCCAGGATATTAGAGGTATTCTGTGTATTTTAATAGGAGATTTAAAACAGGGAATTGATTACATAAATGATTACAGAATAGAGAACTGAAATAGGATACTGAAGTCTCTCAGAGATTAGCAGGAAGTTGCTACCACTTCTAGGGTTGGGAGAACACTTGCTTCCAGAATCTGGGAGCAAGGGCTATCCTGTGAGAGCCAGAAGCTGTGTTGGGTTTGGCTGTTGAGAGCTGTTACAGAGGGGATCTGTTTATTAAGGAGCCATGGAAGAGATATAGCCACTGCAGAACGATACCACAGGAGGCAAAGAGAAGGGAAGAAATATATTGTCCTCTCCTCTCTCACTTTCAAATAGCCCTCCAGTGCTTCTCAATAGCTGGAAGTACTTGGGAGCCAGATATCAGAGACGAATATGAGACGAAACTAGCATTGGCCAGACGTCTTCTTTCTTCAGACATGTTCAAAGGTTACATTTCATTAGCTGGCAACTTACATAATTGACTCTATTTAGTATTCTGAACTAGCAAGTTTGATGAGACTGATATACCTATCAAATTTTAGGGCCTCTATCAAATGAAATTTAAAAGAAATATAGACAAGATTATGGGTGTTTCCTTCTCTAGAAGTGCATGTTCCAGGCCTTGAATAAACACTTTGTCTTTTGTTGTTGTTGTGAAGTTTGTGCATAAGTTTAGATCCAAGGAAGAACTGTGTTTCTAAAATTGACATCTTGTTCATGATAATAGAATGTGGAGCCTTTACTCAAGTTCTGAGAAGAAATCAGAGGAATATTAGTGGGAGGGCATTTTTTAGTTGTATGGAAAATATACTGTGTGTGTGTGTGTGTGTGTGCTTTTCTATTATGTTTTAGTGGGACATCAAAAGGATAGCTCATTTATATCTTATTTTTATTTATTTATTGCTTTGAGACAGAGTCCCACCCTGTCATCCAGTCTGGAGTGCAATGGTGCAATCTCGGCTCACTGCAACCTCTGCCTCCGAGATTCAAGTGATTCTCCTGCTTCAGCCTCCTGAGTAGCTGGGATTACAGGCGCCCGCCACCACACCCAGCTAATTTTTGTATTTTTAGTAGAGATGTGGTTTCACCGTGCTGGCAAGGCTGGTCTCAAACTCCTGACCTCAGGTGGTCCACCCACCTCGGCCTCTCAAAGTGCTGGGATTACAGCCATGAGCCACTGTGCCTGGCCTTATTTTTGAGGAAAGAAATATCAGTGTGCCTGTTCTGATACCTTATCATTATACTTTGTGGAAAGAAGTATATAATATTTTAAATTAGAATTGTCCATAATATCCTGGATGTATATAATCACTTTACTTAGAAGGCGAATGGACTTTGAAGATTGTGTACCAGAGCATGTGGGAGAGACAAAGGAAGAAACACAGAGCCTTGGAATAAGAAAAATGTGTGGTCAGCAGATTGGATCCTTTTTGTTACAGCCCTCTGTCAGATAAAGTGCTTTTGCCAAAGTGTAAATGAACTGGGTCACTAAGAATATCATTTAGTTTGGCTGATATTTTGTATGTAGCAAGACTTTCCCCTGGAAGGAAGCAGCATGAGACTTTCAGTTTAGGGTAAGCTCTTCTGTAACGTCACCTCAAGCTATGGGAGGAAGGCAGGAAAGAGTAGCATCTCTGGAGCTAAGGGAAGGCTTGCCTTTTCCCATTTCAGTGAGCTGTAATTGAATGGCTTTTTGTATTTACATTGTTAAAACTATCATCCCTTTGCTCCATTTATTGGTTCTGTTTTCTATCATAGCTAGAGGACTTCTATAAGTCCTCTTCCACCTCCACCCTAGGCCAAAATCCGCAATTCCTTTAATAATTCCTCCATAATGCTTGATTTTCAGATCCTTCATCTTCTTTGTCACCATCATTAGAAAGTATAGTATTTTAGTAAGGTTGAAATCAAAATGATGAACACATACCTCTTATAGATGTAGATTAGCCAGTACAGAAAATCTGGGACTATTTTTTCCTGTACACGGTGCCTCTGTACCACAGTTCATGATTTTATATTTGTTGGTGATCATGTCTCAATTCCTAATGATGTTAAATGTACAGTTAACAAAAACTTCATCCTTTTGTATTTTCTTCACATGAGCTAGGCTTAATTTAGATCTTCATCATATGGTGCATTTGTGACCACTTATTCGTTTACCCCTGTTTATAAATGTCACAAAAATTGTGGCAATTATTATTTAGAAAATAAACTTCTGTGTATTTCCAGAAAAGGTTATTTAGCTTTACTGAAATCTCAACTTTCTTTTGTGTAAAATATAAATTATAATATCCATTTTACAAAATGTTTTGAAGAAGAATAATCTGTGGTTAATAATACTTTCAGTTCACAAATTCC
The DNA here is from genome assembly GCF_009828535.3 of Hylobates moloch. Lineage (NCBI taxonomy): Eukaryota > Metazoa > Chordata > Mammalia > Primates > Hylobatidae > Hylobates > Hylobates moloch. Next base: position 68,281,055 of record NW_026652290.1, on the reverse strand, counting down.
CATATGCAATAAATATCTACTATAATTGTTTGATCTGAAATCTGTGTTGCTCTTCATTGTGCTAGTGAGAAATAAAACAGTCATTCTTGAGGTTTGTAGAACTCAAATAAGACGTGGGAAATTATTATAAATTTGGAGAATACAGAGCTCTGCTTGGAATGGCTAGACAGATGTGGGAACGACAGTTTAGGTAATTCCAGAGGAAGGGAGAGCAGGCATAAAAGGTGTTAGGCTACAGAGCCAAGGTAGCTTTGATGACTAGAAATTATTCTATTGTGCTGGAAATATCAAATGTGCATCAGAAGAAATAAGAGAGAAAAGTAAGTTAGGAACTGAATAATTTTTAGAACTATTTACTCAGACTGTGCTGGGCTTTAAGTGCTAGGCTGAGGAGGTGGATTCTGGTCCCTTTGCAATTAAAGGCTTTAGAGGCTTTAAATTATTTCAAGGAATAAGTTATTATGGTTATCTGTGTAATTTAATGAAACGTAAAAGTAACTGGAACAAGCTTGTGTGGGTATGCTTGGGAGGGCAGTGGCTGAAGTTAGGGAGCCCCATTAGGACACATTACAGTGGCCCAGGCAAGTGATACAGAAGGCCCACACTAGAGAGGTGATGAAGAGGCATAAATGGTAAAGTGCTCGTCATTAAAATATGTGTCTTCATCATTAGTTTCTGTTTCTCCTACTTCAGGAAATTGCTGACTAGAAAACCTTAGGGCTATCCTAAAGGGTCAGAGCTGTGCATTTCCTACCTCCTACCAATCTTCCTCTCTAACCTAGATCAGTAATGTTTTCTGACATAGTGAATGCAGCTATTAGAAAAAGTTAAATTATAATCAGAGTGTAGTGGGAATTAAGAAAGTAATCTCAACTTATAATAAAGATAAAGCTGTATTTGGAACATACTCGTTTTTTAAATAATCATTTTGTGCTTTTCTAATTTAATACTGAGTAGCAAGATAAGGTTAAATAAGTATAAATGACATTTAGGTATGTTATAATTAAAGATGACTAAATAATATAATTGGTTCTCATTAAGCTTTGAGACAAACAGAATATAGGTAAGGTAAATGAAGCAAGAATTTAAATTATGTCCTGTGGCTACTGGTATTAAAATTTATAGAAGCCATAAAAATATATGTACAATATATTAATTAATGTTTGTAGCTTTTAAAATCATATCCAAAACTTAAAAAAAAATAAGACCTTCCATGTTGATATGGTTTGGCTGTTGTCCACCCAAATCTCATCTTGAATTGTAGCTCCTATAATCCCCATGTGTCATGGGAGGGACCCCATGGGAGGTAATTGAATCATGGGGGCTGGTTTTTCCTGTGCTGTTCTCATGATACTGAATCTCACAGGATCTCACAGGATCTCACAAGATCTGATGGTTTTACAAAGGGCAGTTCCTCTGTACACGTTCTCTTGCCTGCTGCCATGTAAGATGTGACTTTGCTCCTCCTTCACCTTCCACCATGATTTTGAGGCCTCCCCAGCTATGTGGAACTGTGAGTGCATTAAACCCTTTTCCTTTATAAATTACCCAGTCTCAGTTATGCCTTTATTAGCAGCATGGGAACAGACTAATACACATGTGTAGTGTGTTTTATAGCTCAATAAACACACCCATGGCTATTCTCTTTCGATATTCAGAATGATTCTGCCAGGTAGGCACTTATTATTTTGCCAAACAGAGACTTTGTAGAAGTTAAGTGAATTTCATAGCTATTTACCAAGTTGGTAAATAACAACTATTAGAAGTTGACACTTTTTTCTCATTCCTTTTGTGATATTTTTTGTACTATGCCATACTACCTAAGTTATTATATTGGTCAAGGTAGACTAAATTTCAGTGACTCAGACCAAAGAACCTTTATTTTTTATTTAATTTGCTCACATTTGTCCATTGAACGCTACCTAGGAGCTCTGCTTTGTGTTTTTTCAATTCAGAATACTGAATCAACAGAGGAGCCCTGCTCTGTGGCAAGGCCAGTCATCATGACAGAGGGAAAAAGAACATGGCAAAGCCTATACAGACCTTGAAAGCTTCTGCCTTCAGTGACACACAATACTAACATCTCCATGTCATTGATCAAAGTAAATCAAACAGCTATATCTAGCTCAGGTGAACAAGGTTGTACAATCCTTCTATTTGTCCAGAAAGAGAGACAGACAGATTAAATATTTGTAAACTTCTTGATTACAATTACAGTTGTTAAAAGTCAAAGCTGAAAAATTAATAAAAATTTAGGGAATCAACATGTTTGTATTTTAAAAATGCTTTTTATTCAAAGCTTATATATGAAGTATTTTCTGTGTATATTTTTTAACGAGCACAATTTCTTGGCAACTCATTATGGGCATTACCAAAGTGAAAACTATGTAAGGCTGAACCTCGGAGATGCTCTGTATAAGTTTTGAAATACTACATAGCTAACACTACATGCCAGCTTCATTCTTGGAGAGCCACAGTGTACATTAGCATTTAAAGCACAACTGGGGAAAAATATTACTAAAGAAGCAAAAGGCTAAAGAAATTATATTCCATAAATGGGATGTGATGTTATGTAGTTATTAAAGATATATATTTTGAAGGGTTGTCATTGCATTGAAAAATGTTTCTGATTTAAGTTTAAAGTCAATAAAGCCTGATAAATTTCAAAAAGACTAGTAAATCCAGTGAAGTTCTCGACTCATTTGAAGACACCTCTTCATGTGTATGTGCACAGTACTCACTGGTACTCTGAAAGCATGATACTTCTGGAAAATACTGCTTTGAATTGTTCTTTAATGTTTGCCTTTTCCTTAATATGTCAGCAAGTCCATTCAGAGTTATGTTTTCCTGAGTTTTAGGTGGCAAAGATTAACCTTTCGGGAACTCAGATTCCTCGTTTGTAAAATGGGTTTAATAGTTCCTGTGAGGATTAAAGAAACAATACATGTAAAGTACCCGCCAGTAGGCAGTTAGTTTTGATATTTCTTTCTGCTCTTTCTTTCTTTCTTTCTTTCTTTCTTTCTTTCTTTCTTTCTTTCTTTCTTTCTTTCTTTCTTTCTTTCTTTCTTTCTTTCTTTCTTTCTTCTTTTTTTGAGATAGAATCTCGTTCTGTCACCCAGGCTAGAGTGTAGTGGTGCAATCTTGGCTCACTGTAATCTCTGCCTCCTGGGTTCAAGTGATTCTCCTGCCTCAGCCTCCTGAGCAGCTGGGACCACAGACGCACGCCACCATGCCCGGCTAATTTTTTTTTTTTTTTTTTTTAATGGAGATGGGGTTTCACCATGTTGGCCAGGCTGGTCTCGAACCCCTGACCTCAGGTTATCCACCCACCTCGGCCTCACAAAGTGCTGGGATTATAGGCATGAGCCACCACACCCAGCCCCTTTCTCTTTTCCACTTACGGATTAGGAAAATTAAAGAATATAAAATGATTTTTCATATTTATTTAATGAAAATAGTCTTGTTTCTTAAAGCTAGCCATCAAAACAGTGATAGAATAAGTTGTTACACACTTTAATTTTGCTAACTTCCTGTAGGGAACATTAGGAGCAGAGAACACTGAGCCAACAGAGTGTGGAAGTCATGATTCCAGGTACTAGCATGTGTCAAAGAGAGTGAAAGCTAAAGGACTTTTGTCAGCAAGGCTGACTGCCACTTTCTATAATGAAGGCACATTTCCTAAATATGGCCCTTGAGCAGTTCCCAGAGCAGGCAATCAGAAACATCCAAATTTAACATCCCATTTAGGTTTGCTGCACACTAGCCTATCTTTCTTGGTAACAAGAAAGGAAAATTATTTGTCAGCATAAGGACTGCTTGTTAAAACTCATTTTTAAGTGGATTTACCTTTGGGGCATGTAAAATGAAGAAGCTTTTTTTGGGTCTTTGAGAAAATTGATCCAAATAATTATAACAGACAAAGGCAGCCTCCTCAATGGATGCAATGAAGCAAAGTCAAAATAATACAAATAAATAGAAGATAGCGAAAATGTTAGAAAGTGAAAGCTTTTCTGTTGTACAGCTTCCCAGAATGGGGGAATAGGGCTGTAAAACTCTCCTATTCTGGAATCAACTATGTATTTCCAGGTTTGGCCCAGAAGCAGTTTATTCTGAGATGTAAGAAAGGATGCCTATTTTCTATCTATGTTATACCTGGGCCATTCAAGACCAGGAGGAAGAAGGCTGGTCATGAAACCCATTTAAGGATTGCATTAATTTGCGAACCTGATCCAGAGAGTTCAAATTTAATCTTCTCTTATGCAGTAAATCTATGATAGTTTGTAAAACTTCCCCACCTTTATGTAGGATAATGTGAAAGTGTGGTATGTGGGCGGATTGGCAAGAAGAATTATTTCTTTTCAGAAGCACCCTACACTTGATTGTCTGTGGACCAGTAGATATAGGGATCTTTTTCTGGCTTTTTGATTTTGTCCATAAATTATCATCTGCAATGGACTTCTATTTGTTTCCACAAAAAAGCTTTCTTAGAAATAAGGCAGCTTCATCAGTTCTACCGAGTTCAGGGGTGATTTTCAAATGCTAATTATAGGCCTGTTCCCTGGAGCTGAAGGTTGATAGAACCAAATATAGAGTAGACAGTATTTCCACTCTGTGTAAAATTGATGAAGAGCATATCATAATATTAATAGCTGCAAATGACTAGAAAATGTGAACCTTGTTCTAACATGAAACACTCCAAGATTAGCACAGAAAGCATAAACCAAGACATTTGGCATGTGACTTGGTGACCTACAAATTATTGCCCATTCATTTATTGTTTCATTTATTATGCCATTCATCAGACATTTGCTAAGACCATACTGTGTATGGTCCCAGTACACAGAAGAAAACATAAGAGACAGGCTTACTGCAAAATCCATAAATTTCAGGACAGGCTGACTTGGATCCACAACCTGAGTAATCCTTATTTTTTTTTTAACCACTCTGTGCCTTAGGTTTTCTATATATAAAAGGAAGAAATTAATATGGTGACATGGTTTTATTAGTGAATTTATTAGTGACAAAATATAATTAAAACCATCTAGCAAACAGTAGTATCACACAATACTTGTTAAATCTCTTTGCTTTGTGATTGGTCTTTCCTTATGATTCTGAAAATGATATTGTTATGGTGTGGTTCCTGACCTTGAATAACTGAGACCAATGCTAGTCAAAAATACAGACAGCTGTCATTCTGCTCTCTACTTCTATGAGATCAACTTTTTTAGATTCCTCATATGGTTAGGGAGATTCTGGTCAAAAGATGCACAATTCTCATTAGAAGGAAAAAATTCAAGAAATATTGTACAAGTTGACAGTATTAATAACAATATATTATATTCTTAAAAAATGTTAAGAGAGTAGATCTGAAATGTTCCCACTACAAAATGATAGCTTTGTGAGGTAATACATGCATTAGCTAGGTTTAGCTATTCTACTATATGTTACAAAATACCAGGTACATGATAAATACATGTAATTTTATCTGCCTGTTTATAAATTATTTTAAAAACTTCATAACTATAATAAAATACAGAAACCCTTTCAAATACATTACCAGAGGTATTTACTATAAGAACACAGAGATACATGTGTTATATATGAGGGTAGTAAATATATCTGTCTCATATAGTTTTAGAATCCCCAGTGCTTATCAAAATTTCTGGCACTTAGTGCTTTTTAGTAAGTGTTGAATAGATGTGTGAGCCTGCAAGAGGTTGAGATCTAGGGCTACATCGTTCCCAATGAGAGAGAAATGATATCTTGTAAAAAAAAGGTGTTGAGGTTGGGAATCTAGGACACAGATCTGAGACCCAGATTCATGTGCAGAAAGTTTATTAGACTGGTCTAGGCATTAGCAGGCACAGGGAAAGGAAAGAAGGCAGGATTCGGCAGAGAGAAAAGTTGAGTTGTGAAACATTCATGATGAAAAATTTAGCCAAATTCACTGCAGCACAGAAGGTAAAATGGATTTTCAGCTTTCCAGAGGACCCTTGCATTGACCAGATACGTGGGCTACCCTTGGGAAGTGCGTACCTTTAGCTGAGGGAAATTCCTGAACAGGTATAACACCTGAGGACTCGTTAGACAGGCTTCTGAGTCACAAAGAAAATGTGACTTTATTACTGAAATAGTATCTGTGGTTGCAATGCTGTGTCCACTATAGTTAATTCTTCTTCTTCACAAAATATGGTAAGAGCTACTCTAGGATATTGATATACCTCTTTTCCTGTAAAAAATTATAAAAAGAAGGTTATTGGGATAACTACAGATTCCGCTCCTGCAGCTTAACTTCATAAGTAATATCCTCAAGTAATTACCTAAGTGGGTCACCTGCGTGCCAAATATATTTCCTCTTCCCCCATTGCATAACAACAGCCTTATTTCCTCTGTTGATCAGGGTCAATAAACTTTTCCTGAATAGTGACTCTTCTTGTCTGCTGGACCTTTGGCATAATGTGGATCTCATAGTGCCTGGGTAGCAGCCTTATCTTAAAATTCAGTGGGACACCTGCTCTAAAGTAGCAGCAAAAAAGATTTACAAGAAAGACAAGTACAAATTACCCAAGTGGGCCACTCTGTGATCCTGGACCCATGTATTCTACCTGTTGGAGTCATGGCACCATATGATAAGTACTATTTAGAGTATACAATGCATTCTGGAGGATGGTACCCCATCTTTATGAGGTTTGATTCTTCAAATGGTTTGCAACTGTGCCTTCAACAGGCCATTCTATTGCTATTCAGGACAGCAGTTTCTGGTTGGTGAGGTTTGTGATAGAACTAGCGGATTTCATTGTGAGATGCCCACCGCCCGTGTCTGCTGTAAAATATGTTCTTTGGTCTAATATGATGTTATGTGAGATTCTGTGTCAGTGGGTCAAACACTTTGTAAGCTCTTTGATGGTGATGCAGGTAGAAGCCCTGCATTTTGGAAAGCAAACTCCTATATGGCATATGTGCTGATTCCACCCAAAAGAATCACTATCCCTTCCAGAGTGGAAGAAATTCACTGGAATTTCTTGGAAGTGGAAATGTGGCTAACTTGCTCTCAAGTGTCTGTTTGGTCTTCTTAAGGAATTGTGCTGTATCAGAGACACATTGTTCCATGTGGTTGCCACCATGATGCTGCTTTGTCTGAGCCCATATGAATCCTTCAGGTTGTCTTTCTTGCTTCTGTGCCTAGGAACAGAGAAACATAGGAATATTTTGCCAGTCTGGTAATACTGCTCCCTAAATTTCTGACCCCCTTCAGTATGCTGTCAGGTCATGCCCTTGTCTTCAAAAATATAAGAAAGTAGGACAGATCTGTTGACAGACAAAACTCCGTTTTCATTTTCCCAGTCTAGGAAAACGTTGTCTTCCTTCTCTCTCTTGCTTCTTCCTAGAACTAGTTTTCTTTTTACCTTGTCTTAAAGGCATCCAAAATAATTCCCTCAATGAGTTTGTGCCTACGCAAATAAAGGAATAGCTCTGCACTTCAAACTGCTTTCAATTTTAGTTCTGGAAAAAAGAAGTTCCAGAGGCAGGGAAATAATAAGGGCCTGGAGAACTTATTGGAGAAAGGGGGATAAAAACAGCAAACAAAATGTAAGTAAATTAATCAGAATTGTTTGTCAGTTGCCTTCATCTACAGTACTCTAGTGCTATTAATCCAATAAAGAGGAGAGGTTCAGGGAGAATGGCATAGTTGAGTGAGGTGACAGAGTATGGTCATGTACCAGCACAATTAGAATGAGAGATTTTAGGTGCCATAACGGTTCTGAAGATTACCTAATCCAACTATTTCTTTTTATACAAGGACAATTAGTCTCAGTGCTGGAACTAGGGACTAGGGCTTTTAATTACTAGTCCAATCTCCATTTCTATTCCTTATTTTCATGCCTTAGATGACTTCTTTTTCTTGTCCAAAACTTGGAAAAGAGAGGCCTGTTAAATTCTTGGTAGGTTGACTGTGAAATTCATGTTGCAATCAATTTAAGGTTTGGATATTTTTTCCCTGCATGCACATTACTACCAGACCACAAGGAACTGTGAGATATCATCTGCAATCATAGATCAAACTGGAAATACTGAACAAAGGCAGTTTGTGTAGTGAAAATGAACGTATAGGTGGTGCTATGTACTGACAAAAAGCTCTTTTTCCTTCCCCTTTCCTGCTGAAGCTGAAAGCTAAAGCATAATAAAAAGTGACCCTTTGAAGCCAGGAATGTTAGCCTTCCCAAACTTGATAAGAATATTTAATTTCTTTAACATCAGGCTGGGTTTAAAGAAAGTATAATTCAGACATTAAGAGACCAGGTAAATGGCTCCAGGGCTCTTTCTGTTTCTTCCTTACCTGCCAGGATTTTTGGCATAGCATCAAATAGCACTGTATAACCCATCCCAGATGCCCGTCCAGGGAACGGACGTTATAAAGAGGCTGCCTTCTGTTCTAATTAGCTGACTGACAAATGAAGACTATCTGGCAATGCCATCTTCATTCTCACACTAAAATTACAGTGTGAACATGCAAAGATAGGCATACGGAGCATACATTTGTATGTTTTTGCAGATCCAGATTCCACTCCTGCTTCTTCTATTATTAGAACTGAATTTCTCTTTGGGGAAATAATATCTTCTCCATTATGTATAGTCTGCGTAGTGCTTTCCATTGATACATTATGTACAATCCTAGGAACATGGTAGATGCATAACTCAGGCTCAGCCAAAACTCTCTCCAGGATTTTAATCTTTGGTGTCATGACATAGGACAGAAAAATGAATGGAGCTGGTTCATCTAAGAGACTGCCTCATTCTAGCACAAAATCTTCCAATAGATAGCTCTGTAGTCATAGAAATATCGTATACCTGTGCTGCCTAATGTGGTAGCCACTAGCCACATGAGACTACTGAGAACATGAAATAGAGCTAATATAACTAAGGAACTGAATTTTTAATTATATTTATTCCAGTTAATTAAAATTAAAATTGAAATAGCCACAATTTGGTATTGGTTTCTGCTCTGGACAGCACAGCTCTAGCGGAGCTCTCTGAAGAAATCATGCACTGGCACACACTACTACACACTACTTGGATATCTGGGGCTGCTCCGTTTTTTTTTTTTTTTTTTTTTTTTTTTTTTTTTTTTTTTTTTTAAATCTCTTTCTGAACCTAGTTCTAGCTATTTCTTTGATTCTGCGAGCTACCCTAACCCAATTTGTTACAATGATTTCCTCCTTTTCCTAGTAGCTACAGTAAATTTTGTTTGTTTGACTCTAAATAAAGAACTTAAGTTGAGAAAACTCATTAATATAGTGATGTATCAACAATATGTTAAGCATCTATATATGTCAAGGAATATATATTGTAGTCTCTGGGGATAAAACATATATATATATAAATAAATATCATCCCTACCATTCAGGAGCTGAGACTAACGAAGAAGACAGAAATATAAACAGTTAGTGATAATGCAATGAGATCAATTAGAACTTTGGAAAGAATTTTAGGATCACAGAGAAGAAGTTTCATTAAAACAGTGCTGTAGATTGAATAGTGGTCTCCAAAAAGATGTGTCCACCGGTACATATGACTGTGACCTTATGTGAAAATGGTCTTTGCTGATGAAATTAAGAATCTACAGATGATATTACCTTAGATTTTGGGTGGAACTTAGATTCATTGCTGACTGTTCTTATCGAAGATACCCAGAAGAACAATACAAAGAGCAGAGTGGATGGTCTGTAAAGATGGAGAAAGAGATTGGTCTTATGCTGTCATAATCCAAGGAATGCCAGGAGCCACCAAAAGATGGAAAGGGCAAAATGGGTTCTCCCCTAGAGACTTTGGAAGAATCATGGCCCTGCTGATGCCTTGCTTTCAGACTTCTGGCCTCCAGAATTGTGAGGTAATAATTTTGTTTTTAGTCAAGAAGTTTATGGTAATTTGTTATGACAACCTTAGAAATCTAACATAGATAGCAAGATGTTCTAGTCCAGCTCTAGAATTAGAACCCTGCCTCAAACCAAGCCATCTGTGTTGTCCTCTGGATAACTGGCCTAGATTCTGTCTGTTCTTTCAGGGATGCTAGACTGTCTTCCTTCTACCTTCAGCTGTTAAGTAGGGTTCTGTTGCAACATAGATGGGATGCATTTATCTTATCTTTGGGTATTGTCCTTTCAACTGTAAGCTCCACAAGGGAAGGGATCTTTGCTTATTTTTTTTCCCCACAATATTTTCAGCACCTAGAAGAGTACCCAGCATACACTAAGTTTTAAATATTTAGTTGAATGAATGAATACCTAAATACATAAATGAAGATTATTTCTGCTAAGTCCTTCCTTTTGACATTGCCAAACTCCTCTTTCTCCTGCCACATACACTTTTGATATTAGTGATAATCTTGGTAATAATCAAATTCACTCTTCTTCCTGGGTGAATCGTATTTAGATTGCTGGTTACTATTTACCTGGAAGGGGCACAGTCATCAAATTGACTTGGTCACTCTTACTCCAATCCTAGATGGTTCCTAGATTCTGCCACCCCTCTCACCAGTTGAAGTATTCTGAAAAGAGTAAGGAAAAAAACATTTTTGGATTGCATTGAAATAATGACATCTTTGTGAAAACTCAGGATTTTTTTTTTTTTGCTATGTTTAAACAGATTGCTTTGATCAATATATTGTCAAACTAATGCCAAATTCATCTTAGGCTTTCTACAGCCTCATGCATAATCTCAGATTTAAGTTACATCATGCTTTATGCATCATGTCACAAAATTCATACATTAAATTCCCTACACTATATTTTAGGAGGAGGTCTTCAGATTCCTATTAGGTCTTTTTGACACTTCTTTAACATATTCTTCTAGAAAGTTTGATTGTCTTTCTTTTTCTCAGCTATGAGGGATTTATGTAACAAGTTGCAATGACTGCTAGAGGTAACAATAAATGTCACAGCCTGATATGGAGAGAAGAGGCAGTTACAAAATAAACACACACACAAAAGACAATGTATAACAGAGAGAATCAATTCAAGGAAGGCGTAAATTGTTTGACATCCCTCAGTGATCTACAATACATTGTGCTAGTACCATAATTATTAGGGATATATTAATTAAAACCACAATGAGATATCACCTCACTTGTACCTGTTAAGATGGCAATTACCAAAAAGTCAAAAGATAACAAATGATGAGAATGTGAATAAAAGGAAACCCTTATACATTGTTGGTGGGAATGTAAATTGGTATAGTCATATGTAAAATAATATGGAGGTTTCTCAAAAAAAAAATAAAAATAGAACTGTGATATAACCCAGCAATCCCACTTCTGGATATTAATCCAAAGGATATGAAATCAGCATGTCAAATGTATATCTGCCTTTCCGTGTTCTTTGCAGCCTTATTAAAAATAGCCAAGATATGGAATCAACCTAAATGCCTCTCAACAGAAGAATATATTAAAAAATGTGGTGTATATATACACAATAGAATACTATTTAGCCTCATAAAAGAAGAAAAACATGTCATTTTTGATGGATGAACTTGAAAGACATCATAGTAAGTGAAATAAGCCGGACACAGAAACAAATGAAGCATGATCTCACTTACGAATGGAATCTAAAAAATTAAATCTTATAAAAGTAGAGAGTAGAGTGGTAGTTAGCAGAGGCTGGTAGGGTAGGGGAATTAGGAAGATGTTGGTCAAATGATATAAAATTTCAGTTAGAAAGGAATAATAAGTTCAAGAGATCCATTGTACACGTAGGAGACTACAGTTAATGAAAATATATTGTATACCTGATAATAGATAATACAGTGTTTTCACCATAAAAACAAGTATGTGAAATAAAACGTTTTCCAATTAGCTTGACTTAGCCATTCCACAATGTATACATATATCAAAACATCATGTTGTACATGCTAAATATATGCAAAGTTTATTTGTCACTTTAAGAAAAAGGTAATGTACAAAATTTTAGCTAGAAGGAATAAGTTCAAGAGATCTGTTTTATAACATGGTGACTACAGGTATAACAATATATTGTATTCTTGAAAAGTGCTGAGAGTAGATTTTATATGTTCTCCCCACAAAAACAACAACTTTCTGATGTAATGCATCAGAAAGATTTAGACATTCCACAATGTTTGTGTATGTGCATGTATGTGTGTATAAACATGTTGTAGACAATATATACAATTGTTTCTGTCCAAAAAAATTAAAAAGGTATGGAGGAGTTAAAAAGAAGAATGCCACAAACTCATTAGTTAAAAACAAAATAGTGCTTGAAATGGCAAATCTTACTTATGTGGTTGATTCCCTTAAGTGTTGATGCTGGGATAGAATGAGAAGCTTCAAGAGCTCCATGACCATCAGCAGGCCTCCCAGGTGTGAAGACTGACAGTTCTGAAGAAGTCAGATTATCATATCACACAAGTATATACTGTGATACGACACACATATAGGAGGTCACTATAGGTACACAGGGGATTATCTCCAACCTGATAGATTGATGGGTCTTATTCTTATTGTGCAGTGCACATTCTCTCTCTCTGTCTCTTTCTCTCTCTTTCATTCACTCATGCCCAGAAACATTTAGAACTGTGCTAACTCCTTTCCCTCTCTAGGTCATCCTATCCTCTGTTGAGCTCCAGGTATTATTTATAGTCATTCTTTTTAAATACTATGATCTCTCTGAGCCCCATCTATAAATAAAAGCTCTAATAGCATTGATAACAATTTACCTGAAACATATTTAGTGTCTGCTGAGCACAGTGGCTCATGCCTGTAATCCAGCACTTTGGGAGGCTGAGGCAAGAGGATTGCCTGGGGCTAGGAGTTCAAGACCAGCCTGGGCAACAGAGCAAGTCTCCCCTGTCTCTACAAATTAATAATAATAATAATAATAATAATAATAATAATAATAATAATAATCCAGGCATTGTGGTGAGTGCCTATAGTCCTAGTTTTTCAGGAGGCTGAGGCAGGAGGATCCCCTGAGCCCAGGAGTTCAAGACTGGAGTGAGTTATGATTGTGCCACTACACTCACTCCAGTCAGCCAATAGAGGGAGACCTTATCTCTAAAATAAATAAATAAAAATACTTTTAGTCTCTAGCCTATAATAACACCCCAAGTATTATTATTTGTGACTAACCATAGATTTATGCCATTAAAGGAACCTGCAACAGCAAAGGAGAAAGTTGAACTTTTGACAAAGATGGGAGGATTAAGTCTTAAGGAATTTCATATCATCCAACTGGCTAATAAGCAAACAGAGGCTTTGGGGTTAAGATTGAGGTCTGTGTCTTTAGATGTATTGGGTCATTGATTATTATTATTGTTATTAGGCTTACAGTAGTAGTGAAGGTAGAATAGTTAAACAGTTATGGCGTTAAAGAAAACTGTGGGACCGGGTGCCATGGCTCATGCCTGTAATCCCAGCACTTTGGGAGGTCGAGGTGGGTGGATCACAAAGTCAAGAATTTGAGACCAGCCTGGCAAATATAATGAAACCCTGTCTCTACTAAAAATACAACAACAACAAAAAAAATTAGCTGGGCGTGGTGGCACATGCCTATAATCCCAGCTACTTGGGAGGCTGAGGCAGGAGAATTGCTTGAACCCGGGAGGTGGAGATTGCAGTGAGCTGAGATTGCGCCACTATGCACCAGCCTGGGTGACAGAGAGACTCCGTTTAAAAAAAAAAGAAAAAAGAAAGAAAGAAAACTGTGGGTACTTACCAGACAAGGTTAATGCATTTGATGCCCTGGGATCTGTACTCCTTAAGAAGTGACATTCCTCTTTCACTGTACAGAAAAAATACATAAATAATATGATAAAATGAAAAATCTTGGAGATTTTTATCTTCTTCAGTGAGTTTTGTAGTTTTTAACGCCTTTCATTATACAACCATCTTTTGTTATTGAAGCTAGTAGGTACCTGAGGTTTGTTTTCTCAGAAGGATTCAGTTCTGTCTCTTGTGGCTTTCATTTCTGCCTGACTGTTATGTCACTTCTCTTTCATTTATTTATTTATTTTCCTTAGAGGCATAACCAGGCAAACTGCTCTCTTCTGATAACATTTTAAAAATAGTTGTTATATAGTTATTTATTTGATTCAAACTGACCACTTCTATGCAATCTTTGTGGTTTGGAATATTCATCAGGAATCTTATCAAATGTGGTAAGAAAGTCCCTTCTGCTTAGCATGATTGTAACACCTTCAATATCTTAGACAGTGGGTAGCAATATCAAGGCCTGTGGAAGATTTATCAGCTGTTCCCACTACTAAGAATACAAACTTTCTCTTCACAAATTGTCATACTAAGTAATATGACTCTAGAGTGCTACTCTGTCTTCAAAAGATTAAAAAAACCACTAGATATGGTGAAATCATAACTAGAGAAAAAATGTGTTTTTCTCCACTGCACCTGACTTTCATATATGGTTATACAAAATTAATGTTTTCAGTTTCTTATGTCAACACTTTTAAAAACAGTAGCAGAAGAGGGTTTAGTGTTTGAATTTTTGTATTCTTTTTTTGGATTTAGCTTTCACAAGAAATTCTATCGTTGCAGCACTAAATGGAGAATCTTATAAAAAATTTAATCAGATTTCTTCCACAGAGAGAAAAGAACAAAGTCTTACTTTGTCATCTTGTACAAATGGCGCGTTTTCTCTTTCTAACTAATCAGATACCAGGGATGCTCTTATGAGTTGATGAAGTGCAATGTGAATTGTGACTCAGCTAACATTTATGAAGCAAGAGCTGTGTGTCAGACACGGTTACATATCTTAATAATATTGTTTAATCATAGGGCATAATAACTATTGCTAGATTACATAATTGCCAACTACCTGCCAGAAGATTTTTGCTCATTTATTGATGTTGCTCAAAGCCATGTAGTCAGTAAGTGCTGAAGATAACATTTGGTCTTCATTTCATTTAGCTCTGTGGCCTGTGTTCTAGTATTTCTTACTCGATGCTGCCTGACCGAATAGTGTAATTTGGTCTTCCCTTGATTTGTACCTCACACACTATCTCTTTTTGAATTTAAATTACCAAGAATTACACTAAAACTGATTTACCTATGTGGATAATAAAAACATTTGACTTTTTAAAGGGACCTCTTCACTGTACAAATGCTCTTGGGAGGCCTTAAACGTTTATTGGAGTAAAGTACAAGAGGATGTGGTTTGAGCCAGGCCCTGGGACAATAGGATACGGTCAAAGTGCCTAGAAGTGTGTGCATGTGAGAATGTGGTTGGCTTAATAATGGAGGAAAGAGTCACTGCAAAGAAAGATGAAAGAATTGAAGGCAAGTCTCTGGTACTTTACAACTTATAGCACTATTTCTCTCCTGCCTTGTGTCTTATCAGAAATATTCCACCAGGAAAACTTACAGGTTCTTGTTGTGGGTTTACTGTAAGCCCTGCCTTCACATTTCCTTTATTCTTTTAACTTTCCTGGTTTCTATGCCTCCTTTAATCAGCTTAGTTGTCTGAGCCTAATGTTTTTACTTTTCTTGCAGTCTTGGAGGCATCCTGCTCAAAACTTTACAAATGGCAATTTTTGAGGGAATAAAATTTTTTGAGGTTAAAGTCTTCCAGGGGAAGTATTTTCACAGTGTCTATTCAAAATGAATAGGCAGTTAATTATCCTAATTATTGTCGTGGTGACTGAGGGTAGAGAGAAGATACATGCCACAGAAGATGTTGACCTGGTGAAATGCAGAAGCAAATGGGCAAGGGTTCAAGGGTAGGACCTGGAAGGTTGGTGTTAGCACTAGTGTCAGTTTTGTTGATATCATACCTGGAAAGGGAACCCAATCATGTCTAAAATCTGGTAGTGTTAATTGCATGAAAAATGTGTGGAGCTGGCAAAGTAAGAATGAGAACATCTTATTGTGTTCTCGTTTCACTTTCGGGTAAGTTCTCTTCTGCTAGTTAAAGATTTCAAATATAAAATATATCTGTTCTAAACTATCTTATGTTTCTGGCATTGTTCTAGGCAGTATAGGTGGGATAGTGCTATGGAAGATTTTGAAATAATATCAGGTTTTCTTTAGTGGCACAATTCTCCCCTCATTGGCATTCTCTCCCTATAATAACTTCAAGAGTTTTGATTTTATTGTGTTTCTCTAAACTTTTCTAAGTTACTACTAATAGGAAATTATGGAAATATACCTGTTAAAGGTATTTGTGATTTTAAACGACTCTGCAAGACCAAATGGATCAGTGGG
The DNA here is from genome assembly GCF_009828535.3 of Hylobates moloch. Lineage (NCBI taxonomy): Eukaryota > Metazoa > Chordata > Mammalia > Primates > Hylobatidae > Hylobates > Hylobates moloch. Next base: position 68,264,830 of record NW_026652290.1, on the reverse strand, counting down.
AAGGCTATAAGCTTTGGAATGAGATAGACATGGGTTTTTGTCTCTGCTTTACCACTTAATATACCGGTACTTTTAAATAAGTAATTAATCTTCTCTGATCCTGCTATGGTCTGACTGTTTTTGTCCTTCCAAAATGTATACGTTGAAACCTCATTACCAATGTCATGGTATTAGGAGGAGGAGCCTTCGGGATGTGATTAGACACGAGGGCAGAATCCTTATGAATGAAATCAGTGCTTTTATAAAGCAGGCCCTAGAGAACTACCTTGTCCTTCCACCATGTGAGGAAAGAGAGAAGGCACCCTCAATGAATCAGAAAGCTGACTTTCATCAGATATTGAATCTGCCTGGATGTTGGACTTCCTAGGCTCCCGAACTCTGAGACGCAAATTTCTGTTATCTGTAAGCTACCCAGTCTGTGGTATTTTGCGATAGCAGTCTGAATGGAATAAGACAGATCCTAAGCATCTCCACCTGTAAAGTGGAGATAAATACCTTATGGGATGGTGTGAATTGTGAAGATTAAATGAAATAATGTATGTACTACACAGAATGCAGAGCACCAAGTAAGGGCTCCATAAATAACCTCTGTTTTTGTGCTCTTCTATTTGAATCACTCAAAACAGAGATCAGAATATATTAAAATCACAATCATTCTTATTTCATTTTTTCCCATTAATATTCAATGCTTGAATCTGGGGACATAATTTCTGTCCCTGTGGCTAGTAGAGATGGTTGCAAATTTGGCTCAAAGTTAAGAGTAGGCAAAGAGAGAAAAGTGGAAGGATCTTTTTGAGATGCTTGCTATAAAATCAAGTGTGTCCTTAAGTTTCACTTTGGGGTAAGCTCTCTTCTGCTAGTTAAATATTTTAAAAATAGAATATTTCCTTTAAATATTATCTTAAAGTTTATCTTGGCAGAGAAAAAACTGGCAACCCCTTGGCATTTTTAGTTTCGATAGCTAAAACCCATGTACTCTAGCTACATTTCAAAATTTAACTCATATTATACCTAAGATGTTTAGGGAGACTATAGTTTCTTTATCAATAACTAATATTTTTCTCTCAATAATCATCTATAGTTTAGTTGGAAGGGGACTTTTTAAGTGATTTCCTGTTTCACATTCATCTATTTCTACAATTTATACAGTCCTTCCAGGTTTTGCTCAGTGTTTCTAGGAAAGAAAGGCTTTCAGATTTTAGTTTATTCTTACAAGCTTCTTTCCAAGATGGTAGCTGAATATTTGGGAGTAAAATAGTACATGAAATCATGGAGGAAGGTAAGACTTGGAGAACTTGGGAATAATACTGTCTGGTTTCTTCAGTCTTAGGCACAATGTCCTCCTTCCTTCCTGGTTGCAGCTTGTCCTTCTGGTATCCATGGCTGGAGAATATAGCTGAAGCTCTTCCATCTCTTCCAAAGCCTACTGACTCAGCTTCACTTTAGTTAAAATTTTGTCTATAGACCCCTCTTAGATCTGGCTGTAGTTCCCTTTCAGCCAAGTGCCAGAAGTCTGAGCTGTCTTACCCAAAGACATTTGGGATCACTCTTGGGATCTCTTCTGCAGGTTCCTTAATGAGACTCAGCAATTTGTAGGTATCTGCAGGCTCATAATCATGGACCTCAATGCCTTCTAGTGACTGGCCATCCTGAACCACCAGATTTACTTTTTTCAGCTGTGTCTGTGAAGCTTTCTCTTTGTATAATTTCAGAAGAAGAGTTGGTGTCCTTGGTGCCACTGCAACTTGCATCATGATGCTCCTTTTCTGAGCTAAAGTCTGCAGGGAGGAAATTGGGACATGTGCCTCGATTTTCTCTCCTGCCTTTCTTTCTCTTTCTTCTTCCAACATCCCCCAGGACCCAATTGTGCAGGCTTTTCCTTACATCAAATCTCAATCTCATTACTGAAACTAAATGATGAGGATTATTTCATCTACTTTACAGGGAGGACTCCATAATCTGTGTCTTCCGACTTTATCCCTTGATTTCTTAAAATGATAACTAAAGGAATGCAGCAATTCTGCTTTCAAAGAAGCCTGATTTTCTTGCCTCTTGGCATGCCAAAGAAGTCAAGTACTGACGCTGTATTGCTTGAGAACAATATAATTCATTTAAGTGGAAGGTTGAAATGTAGCCATGACAAAAAAAAGGGCTGCTAAGATGCATTTATAATAGACTTGTAAAAAATTATTTCAGTTACCTATTTGAAAATCCAATGGCTCTTCCATTTTGTGCAAATTAATTTTGAAAAATTAACCAATCACATATTATATTGGTATATTAATTTTTTTATTGTTAATGCATAATCCCATGTGGAACAAGGATTGTAATGAAAAATGTGTCTTTAGCATAGTATCTGTTACATAGTAGGCCTTCATTAAATATTTGTTGAGAGAATTAATTTATGATAACTTATACTCAAGTTTATATTGGCAAAGTAATGATACATGAAGAGGAAACACTGTAAAACATAGTTACTGCTTTGATAAAAGTTTTTAGGGATTTTCAAACTTTATCTAGTAATCTTTTACTATTGGACATTTTTTCATAGCTTCTTTATTTTATCCTGTTTTCTCTCCCCATTACTTCTGTTTGGTGGAAGTAACATGCTTTTGGCAGTTAGAATAGAATTTGATGCCTTTTCATTTTCTTTTCACTTAAGGTATTAAACTTTTCCCTGTTTTTGAGTCTTGTTCTGGGATATCTTTTGCTCTCAGCCTGCTTCAAGTCTGAATGCAAATAACTGTGCAAACTGATGCAAGTGTAATGCAGGTATCTGCATTATATGAGCAGATCTTGCCCATTACTAACAGAGACTACACAGGAATTATCTGTCCATTACAATCTGCTGCAGTTTCAAAATATCCCAAAGCAAAAGAAAGGCAAGTTTGTAGAGGCTAAGTTATAAAAATAAAAAATACCACCACCTGTGAGCACTAAAAATGTTCTTGCTAACACTATGTTTCTCTTACTGATTCAAACATCTTTCTTTCCAAATTGTGTTACTCATTTTAGACTGAGTTTATATGTATTAAATATTCTAAATAACAAAATTAAATTAGTTTTCCTTGACTCATCAAAATAATTAAACCAGTGTATGGTTACCTTGGCTCTCTAATTTAAACAAATGAAATAATGAATTAAGTCATTTATTTATTCCATAAATTGCTATTCAATGCTTAATATTTGCCAAATGGTCCTCTAGGTAGAAGAGATACAAAAATGAACAAAACAAACAGCAAGCAGTCTCTGCCTTTATGAAGCATATATTATAGCGGAGATAGGCACACATTAAACAAAACAAGTGTGTTATATACAATCAAATTATTAAATATTTACTGAATATACCCACTTCCCAATATTTGCAAAATACAATGATACTTACAAATTAGCATGTCTATAGTCTTTTCTATTGAAACTTCAAGTTTCTCTTAAGAGCCAAATTTGAAACTATTAAAGAACTAATATAATTTGTAACATTTGTGAAAAATAAATAGCTATATGAAACAATAGCATAGTCACTTGAATGTTTAATAATTATAATGATAGTAAATATTATAATCCCACCTTAATTTATCACAACTACTCACATTATTAGACCATTTGTGTTAACACGATCTCAATAAGGTTGGTGGTACACGTGTGATTATTCCTGTTTGTAGGAAGACTCAGACACAGAGGGATAAAGCAACTTGCTTGTGTTTCATGATTTGTAATTAAGAGCTTGAACCAAGGTGCTGGACTCATACTCGGTATTTAGGGAAGATAAAGGAAGAAAATGTATACCAAGAGGGCTGGCAGTGACACTGCACAGCTGGAAAGTAGCAGAATACAAAAGGAGGTCTCAAGATCTCTTCTCACATCAAATCACATTATTCTTTTTAAAGAAATATCATTCCCATTACGTACTCTTCAAGTTTTATGGAGCAGTTTTTCACTCATCCAAAGCAGAACTATTTTTGGAGGGCAGCTTTCTATTTCTGCAAATCTGGTTTCTCTTTGAAACGTACTTTCTACCTCTCTTAGTTTTTATCCTACCTTCAACCTATTATGTCTAAAACAAGCTCATTGTCTTTCTTCCAGAATAAGTTATTTTAGGGCATGTTTATAGACATCATTATTCTCTAATTGCTGAGGCTGAAAACTTTGTAACCATCCTTGTCATCTCTCTCTTTTATATTTTCCGTTTGCCAAGAGCAGCTAGTCAGCATCTTTTGCGTTTGCTAGTTGATTTCCATTTCCATTGCTCCAAGGCTAAAGCAGAACCTCATTACTCCATGTGTGGATACATTTAATAATATTATAGTTAATTTTATCCACCCCTTTAGTTCATCATATAAAGTCAGACATCTGGGTTATTATATATAAAATTATTGTCAACCAAAAGTGATAAAGGATAAGGAAAGGCTGTCAATGTGTCAATGGCATTTTTTTTTTTTTTTTTTTTTGAGATGGAGTCTAGCTCTGTCCCCCAGGCTGGAGTGCAGTGGCGCAATCTTGGCTCACTGCAAGCTCCGCCTCCCGGGTTCACGCCATTCTCCTGCCTCAGCCTCTCCGAGCAGCTGGGACTACAGGCGCCCGCCACCACGCCCGGCTAATTTTTTGTATTTTTGGTAGAGGTGGGGTTTCACCGTGGTCAATGGCATTTTTAATTGCATTTTATATTTGACATAAGAACAGGTGTTTCATTTGTCTTGTTCAATACTATATCTCCAAGCCCTGAAACAGTGTTGTCATGGACAGACTACAGGTTGCTCTCTTACATCATGATGCTTAACACTTGTCTGGCCAAGCGGTCCCTGGCTCATGGTATTTCAATATCCTCCCCTTGATTGTGGATAGGACCTATAACTTGCTTCTAACCAACAGAATATGGCCAAGGTGATGGAATGTTATTTCCATGATTACATTATGGAAGGTTGTTACTTTAATCTTACTAGCAGACTCTCTACTGACTCTCCCATGCTGGCTGTAGTGAAACAAGCTGGCATATGAAGAGACCCACATGGTAAGAAAAGTGATAGCCAGCAAGTTGCCAAGGATTTCACCTGACAGCTTGCAAAGGAAGATGTGAATCCTGCTCAAAGCCACGTGAACTTCCAAGTAGATCCTTCCTCAGTCAAGCCTTAGATGAGACTCCAGTTCTGGTCAGTGCCTTGAATGCAGACTTGGGAGAGACACTGAAGCAGAGGACTGAACTAAGCCGTGCTGGGATTCCTGTTCCGCAGAAATTGAGAGATAATAAATGTGTGTGGCTTAAAGCTGGTAAGTCTTTGGTTATTTGCTACTAAGTAATAGATAATACAACCACCTTGCATTTACTTGGTGGTGAATAAATATTTGTCAACTGAATAAGTAGATGGAATATTCTCTTTGTAGTTTTACAGGTTAACATTATATATATGCATTTAAAATGTGTTCTAAAAAAGAAAAACAACACATAACACTTAAGAAAGCTAAATTTATTTTAAGATCTGAATCTTTAGTCTAGTATTGAGCAGTTTTATGGCAAATGAGGTAGTATCAGTTTTTGCTTTTGAGTTTTAGTTGGTGGTTGATGGCTAAAATCTCTAACGTCATTTAAAGTGTTTAATTAAATGTGTGATCTATACTTTCACACAATGGTTAATTAAGCCTACGTCTGTAGACATAAATGAATCACTCCTTTTATTTTCTCAAAGACTTTGAAGTTTCAAAGTCATTTTTTGCCATAATTCTTGAGGAGGATACTTAATTAAATTTGTATTCTTTTCAAATATCCTTACTACCAGCAGCATATTGTACCACAGTGCTGAACATGCAGAGAAAATACACATTATAAATCGAAATGTTGCAAATATACATTAAATATTGAATTCTATAGATGTTACCTCACTTGCAAAGACTAATGTTGGAAGACAAATCTTAATGTTTCATATCTCCTATAAAATATTTAAAAATCACAGTTCTCTTAGGAAGAAAAAAGAAGTTTCAATAAGCTTAACATCTATAATATATGATGGCATATGAGGAACACATACTTTTTATTATAAATATTAAAAGAAAAACATCAGCAGGCAATATGCTAACATGGAAGTGGTAGTTACTATGTTTGCATAAGCTATTCCTGAAAATTTTGAAATTCATTTAAATGTTTACTCCTATGATAGTCAATTTCTTGGTTGCTTCTTTATTTAACCTAACTCATTTTCAGACCATCTCACTCCACCAGAAACCTCATCTTTCCATTTTACCATTATAGTGATTGAGTTTACAATTGATCACATCAAACAGAAAACAATCTTGAATTAATTAAGTATGCCATAATATTTTTTAAAAAAACCAATGGATGAGAGTATATTTAACCATAGACCTTGCTAAAAAGGTAATTTCCAGTGGAAACCCTAATTTTGAAACATAATTTTTAATACATATATTTTTTATTATACTTTAAGTTCTAGGGTACATTTGCAGTATGGTATATTTAACAGAATAAAAATGGACAATTTAAAGCTCTGTGTGGGTAACCACTTTAAAGGAGAACACATAAAACAAATAAAAATTAGAAATTCAAATTTCAATCCAAAAAGTTGTTGAAGGTCGTTTTATCCTTTTTGATCAAAAAAGGCAGAGATGATACTTGGGGAGAGTTCCTGGTTAAAAAAAAAAAAAAAAAAATTGGCCACAACTGCAGTGTATTGTAGCGAGTGTGAATCATATTGTCAACAAAGGGAATTACATTTGATACCTAGTGACTAGAATGAATTTCAGTAATTAAAAGGATGTTTAGAAAGTGGGACAGTTAGAGGAGAGATATAAGAATCTAGGTCATCCCTAGTTCATAGTCTTTGGTATCTTTACTGAGACATTGGGTTAGTTCCTAAGTCAGTCTCTGTATTTATGATTTTAAAATTGTTATTTTAATATTAAGAAATATTTTTAAACGATTTAGAAAGTTAGAATAAATAATATTCATTAGAAAGAACATCGGCTGGGCATGGTAGCTCAGCCTGTAATCCCAGCACTTTGAGAGGCTGGGGTGGGTGGATCAACTGGGGTCAGGAGTTCAAGACCAGCCTGACCAAGATGGTGAAACACCATCTCTACTAAAAATACAAAAATTAGCTGGTCATAGTGGTGCATGTCTGTAGTCCTAGCTACTTGAGAGGCTGAGGTGGGAGGATCACTTGAACCCAGGAGGCGGAGGTTACAGTGGGCTGAGATCGTGCCACTGCACTCCAGCCTGGGTGAGAGAGACTACATCTCAAAAAAAAAAAAAAAAAAAAAAGGAAGACCATCTAACATACCTGTATGCCCAGCCCAGTGTTGATCTCAACTCTAAGATAAATCGTGGAAACATATGAATTTCAGTTTGCAGTTTAAGTGATTAGACAGGCTGAGATCTCATGAAAATCCTTGAGAAAACTAGATTTGAGGATGTATCAATCTGTAGTAGAATCATAACATATATAGAAATGCTTCTTCAATATAATTCCTTTGTACAGTGCTGAAAAAGTTTCCAAATGCTCATGATTAAATGAAAGAAATAAAAATGTAATCATTTATTAATTTTTTCACAAAGCCAAATTTATTAAAGGAATAGACTTTATTCTGCAGTTATGTCCACTTAAATACTAGATGCTATGTAATCTGAACCACGAGATAATTCATATTTCTACACAGCAATAAACAAAGTTTGGAATTCTAGGTCTGTTTAAACAAAAAAGCTAAAAGTCTTGGTGCTTTAGCTCTATACTTCACTGGGCATCTCTTAGGAATATCAGCCTTATCCTACTGTTCTGAGATATCTGAGATTGGTGGGAGTGGCCTTTGACAAGTCTTGGGCATGGAAGAGCAACAATTTTATTAATATAACAAGTTCTAGCATGCTTCTGTGGTTGCCACTGCCAAGACTGATTATTAAGCAGTTTCTTGCCTTTCTGTTCCCAATATTATTTCAACTGGGACCTCCATTTCTTAACAAATTTGATTTCTTAGCTCCTGGCTAAAACAATATTCATAGTGTTTTTTTTTTTTTTAGCAAGTTAACATTTATTTACTTAGAGTTTGTTCATTCTCAGCTGGTCTACATTTATTGAAGATCTCTCAATGTATACTTTCAACTGAAACCTGATACTTCCTTAGAAAACACATCTACCCAACCTCAATACAAGCATACTTACTAGTTTTCAAAGGTGTTATGTTATTATTGCCTTTTATATAAAAAGATAAATCCAGATATAGAATATTGCCTTTTAGTTGCTTTGTTGTGGCAGGGATGAGTTGAAATGAACTATGGAATTTGAGAACTAGAAAAGATTCGGATTGCTCAATCAAATCCCTTCATTTGTTTAGATAGAAAAACTTTTGGTGGCCCAAATTAATGTAGTAAAAGAATCAGAGTGGTAGAAATACCAATACTAGATCCCAAATCTCCTGTTGCTTAGTCTCTAGCCTTTTCTATACTCTTATCCAACCTTTTCTTGACTGTGCTTATTACTTTTATTATGACTGATTAAAAAAATACACGTTGGAGTACCATCTTACTTCATTAGGTATCCGTGGATATGAAGATATATATACACGTGTGTGTGTGTGTGTGTGTGTGTGTATGTATGTGTAATGATTCCTCCTCTCAAACAGAAACATACTGAGATCCATGCTGGAGAGTCTTCCTGCCTGGGCCCTACTCTTTACATGGCACTGGTTTGGATTTCCTCCAGCCATTCTCCTCTCCACAGAAACCTGAACATCACTTTTTGACTATTTGCTTGTTAACTGGAACTCTTGAATTTTCTTCCTCAACTTAGGGCCTGTATGAACTTCTTCACTGAATACGTCTTCCTGAGGGTAGGGTCCACCTTTGGTATAAAGAACCCCAAACTGAAGGATGATTAAGAAGTTATTGATTGTGAATATTGTGGGTGGAGCTTGGCTGAGCAGACTGAAGATTATATATGCATGTATGCTAAGAATCTCACTCTGTGAAACAGAACTGTAGGCGTGAAGAGAATGTAGCAAGCAGGGATCTAGGGGCTGGCTATCTCTCATGGTACCATTTTCCAGCAGAGTGAGAAATTCAAGAATTATAACTTGTACCTGAATTAGCTGGGCATTAAAACATATATTCACCAAGGCAAAAGGGTGGAATAGACAAAATAGTTTGCCAGTTCAATTTATAAATTTTAAATAGTGAGACATATAGTATGAGCTTCCATTTGTCCTCTTATATTGAGCCCACAAGTGTTAGAAGAAGGATATTATCCTGGAGATTTGCCTTTGGTCATAAAACTTGCACAAATTCAATTTCATCTTCTTGATTGAAGTTGTGTCTATGACTTTTATATTATTAGAAGAATTTAAAAGGATAGCCTCTTTCAGTTGAGACAAACTTCACTTTTGAGAAATTATAGAGTTGTTTGGTGCCTCTGGAAATGCTCCAGGCAATTCAGTGGGAATATTCCTCTTCTAAAATGATAAACAGGTCTAAAGGAATAATAATAATAATCTGATTGGAAAAACAACATTAAAATACAGATTTGTCTTAGGAGGTAGTAATATATTCATTCATTCAATAAATATTTGTTGAGTACCTAAAAAAAAAATACAGGGTATGTTAGTCTTAATCTATGTGCTGAAAATCATGCCCAGGATCTGATTATAGGGTGTCAAAGCTACAAAGGAATACTGAGTTCACAGGATCAACAAGTCTCATGTATTTAATTCAATTAATTCAAAGCCCTGACTATAATAAATAAGGATCCTCGAAACTGAATTGGAGACGTTTGTAAAAGCAAGCTTGAGATTCTGTAATACCCAAATTCTCCGGAACACTCAAGGCCATTATATGTAGTCCCTTCCCTTTTGCCAAAATAGATCAGCCTCCACTTACCTGGAAACCGTTTGACCTCAACCCTGAAAAGTACCTCATAGGATGACATGTATTCCTTTTGACATTTGCTCCTATAAATCCTCATTCATTTTTGGACAATTTCCAGGGATAAGTTTTTCAGTATAGGCTTAGCAGAGAAATAAGTTTCCTGTTCTTTGAGAAAGCATCATATCAATCAAATGAATGGCATGATCTAGCTATATGCATTGGCAGGAACCCAAAGAACCAGTATATAAGTAAATCTTGAAGATGTTAGACCTAGGAAGCAGCTTATTAGACTGGACAATAAACTTTATCGATGGTCCTCACCCATCAGTCAGATCTCAATGTCCTGGCAAGCAAGTGACACTAATGGTTTGCTGTGATAAATTTTGAAGCTTAGGCATGATGATTATCTAAAATAGGTATAGAACTGAGGCAGATGTAAGAGGTTTCAGAGAGATGAGAAAATCCGAGTAAACTTCCTTGGAAAGACCAGAGAAGCCACTATCTGATGGGCTTTTGGGAAGCTTCTAAAGAGCACACATTCTCTTATAAGGTAATAGGGAACACACTGGTCAGTAGTGGGGAGAGATGCAGTATTGTATTTGAGAAGATTGAATTTGGTTATTATCTGCAGGTCAGGAGGGTGGGAAATCATGTCATCAAACTAGATTCCTTAGTATGAATGGGGATGATAGATTATAGGAATTCAGAGGCCAGGTGGTAGCACTCCCTTGTCAAATGTAAGGGAAATGGAATTGCCATAATTGGCATCAAGGCCAGAATGGCAATCAGGATGCCTGAGCCATAGGTATCTGTGAAACAAGCTAAGAGATTATGATAGTTTTAAGGGTGAGATAGAAAGCCATTAAAGTTTATTATTATTATTTTTAATAAAAAATAATGAAGCCAGTCATGGTAGCTCATGCCTGTAATCCCAGCACTTTGGGAGGGTGAGGCGGGTGGATCACCTGAGGTCAAGAGTTCGAGACCAGCCTGGCCAATATGGTGAAACCCCATCTCTACTAAAAATAAAAAAAATCAGCCAGGTGTGGTGGCAGGTGCCTGTAATTCCAGCTACTTGGGAGGCTGAAGCAGGAGAATCACTTCAACCTGGGGGGCGGAGGTTGTGGTAAGCCAAGATCACACCATTGAACTCCAACCTGGGCGACAAAAGTGAAACTCCATGTCAAAATAATAATAATAATAATAATAATAATAATAATAATAATAATAATACTGTGATATCAGCCACTGAAATGGAATATCATGTCCTGCCAGTTTCCAATTTTAAATCAGTTTGCTAACCCAGGGTCCAGCAGTTGAAGGAGACTCTAAGTCCTCAGCATCATCACAAATATATGTGGTAAATATTCCCTTGTTTTGTTCCCAAAGGGATCTGTGACTTTTGCCAGAGTTACAGTACCCTGGGAAGGAGGTTTACACAGACATTTAAAAACAGTTCACTATAGCATCTAAGCTGATACTGATGCCAGGATATGTAAAACAGGCTCCTCTCTTATAGAGGTTTATGGTGGATAAGTTGCAGCAGTGAATACCATAGCTTGTTTTACTAACCCTTCTGCCTAAAGTTTTTTCAGACACTGTGTTTCTGTGATTTACACTTTACTCTTCTGGAGGAGTGAGGGCACAAAAATTTCACAAAAAATGGAGAATCATTTTGCAACGTGGAAGCTGGACAAAATGGGAGGTCACAAATGAATCTGAGTGGTGCAAAGAGTTTTCTGCATGAGACATATTCTAAATGCTACCTCCACTGTTTTTGGTTTCATCTGCCCTTGGTCCATGGCCACTTATTTTACTCTGACTGCTGTCATCATTAACTTTATATGATAGCGCCTTGTCTCATGCTTGCTTTCTACATCTCTTGCCTTTCCAACTGTGGTCTGCTGGTTGCCGGTGAGGTGTTAAATGCCATAGGATTCACTTGCCACCTATGCATGCACAGGGTGGAATTGGAAGTGAAATATGGTGCATAAATTCTTAATCCTTCTTCACCTAGACAGACTCTCATAAAATGGACTAGTAAATATGCCCTCTCAGAAGGCAGTCTGATATCAAGCAAAATTAGTTGTGCTGGATTTCAAGCAGTGGCCCACTCAGTAATGCTCTGTCTCCTACTTTGCTCTCAGTTTTTTAATGCCTTACTCTCCACTTCCTTTCCCCTTGCTTCTCCATGATTTCTTTCAGCAGTAAAGTAATACTATACGAATTTCTACCCTAAGCTTCTCTTACTTTCACTGGTCTTTTTTTTCTTATCTGAGTGGGGAATTTCTGATCATTCAACGTGGTCCGTAAAGCTTGATTTACCAAGGCAAAATTGATCATTTTCCCTCTTTTGTTACTCCTGATTTCCTAGTCTATATGTCTATTTTGCATTTACCACAATGTTTTATAGTGATACATATTACTGACTAAACCATGAGCTTTTCGAAGGCTATGTCTTATGCATCTTTGAATTGTAAATATTTGAATTAGCTCTGAGACATAACACATAATCAAAAATTTTTAATGGGATGAGTTAATGACATTATTAAAATTTATTTTAAGTTATTTCAAATTTTATTTTAGATTCAGGGTGTACATGTGCAGGTTTGTTCCATGGGTATATTGTGTGATGCTGAGGTTTGGGATATGGGTGATACTGTCACTTAGATAGTCAATATAGTACCCAAATGTCAGTTTTTTAACCCTTGCTCCCAGCCCTCCCTCATGCTTCCAGCAGTACCCAGATTCTATTGTTGCCTTTTTTACATCCATAAGCATCTAATATTTAGTTCTCAATTGTAAGTGAGGATATGTGGTATTTGGCTTTCTGTTCCTGCGTTAATTCATTTAGGGTAATAGCCTCTGGCTGCATCCATGTTGCTGCCAAGGGTATCTTTTTTTTTTTTTATAGTTGATTAGTATTCCTTGGTGGATATGTACCACGTTTTCGTTATTCAATCCACTGTTGAGAGGCCCCTAGGTTGATTCCATGTCTTTGCTCTTGTGAATAGAGCTGTGATCAATATACTAGTGCATGTGTCTTTTAAGTAGAACAATTTATTTTCTTTTGAATAGATACCCAGTAATGCAGTTGCTGGGCCGAATGATGGTTCTGTTTTAAGTTTCTTGAGATATCTCCAAACTGTTTTCCACAGTGGTTAAACTAAGTTATATCCCCACCAACAGTGTATAAGCATTCCCTTTTCTTCAGAGGCTCACCAGCATTTGTTGTTTTTTTGACTTTTATTATTATTATATTTGAAACAGAGTTTGCTGTGTCGCCTGGCCAGGCTGGAGTGCAGTGGCATGATCTTGGCTCACTGCAACATACGCCTCCTGGGTTCAAGTGATTCTCCTGCCTCAGCCTTCTGAGTAGCTGGGATTACAGGCGCACACTACCACACCTGGCTAATTTTTGTATTTTTAGTAAAGATAGGGTTTTGCCATGTTGGCCTGACCAGTCTTGAACCCCTGACCTCGGGTGATATGCCTGCCTCAGCCTCCCAAAGTGCTAGGATTACAGGCATGAGCCACTGCGCCCGGCCTTGACTTTTTAATAATAGCCATTCTGACTGGTGTGAGATGGTATCTCATTATGGTTTTGATTTATATTTCTCTGATAATTAATAATGAGCATTTATTCACGTTTTTTGGCCACTTGTATGTCTTCTTTTGAAAAGCGCGTATTCATGTCCTTGCCCATTTTTAATGAGGTTATTTATTCTGCTCATTTAATTGTTTAAGTTCCTCAGATTTAGGATCTTAGGCCTTTGTCATATGCATATTTTACAAGTATTTTCTCCCATTCTGTAGGTTATTTATGTACTCTGTAAGGCTGGTCTAGTGGTAACAAATTCTCTTAGTACTTGCTTGTCTGGAAAATATTTTATTTTGCCTTGCTTATGAAGCTTAATTTGGCAGAGTATGAAATTCTTGTAATTTCTTTCTTTCTTTTTTTTTTTTTTTTTTAGGAATGCTGAAGAAAGGTCTCTAGTCTCTCCTGGCTTGTAAGAATTTTGCTGAAAATTCTGCTGTTAGACTAATAAGGTTCCCTTTTTGTGATATCTGTCCTTTTCTCTCTGCCTGTAAGATTTTTTCTTTAGCATTGACCTTGGACAATCTGGTGACTACATGCTTTGATTTGGTTCATTTTCTATAGCATCTCACAGATGTTCCCTGGATTTCTTGTATCTGAATGCCTACCTTTCTAGCAAGATCAGAAAAATTTTCTGAAATTATTTCCTTAAATATGTTTTCCAGGTTGTTTAATTTTTCTCTTTATATCTCAGAAATGCCAATAAGTAGGAGGATTATGCTTTACTTAATCCCATATTTCTCAAAAACTTCATTTTTTTTTTTTTTGTGAGATGGAGTCTCACACCGTCACCCAGGCTGGAGTGCAGTGGTACGATCTCGGCTCACTACAACCTCTGCCTTCCAGGTTCAAGCAATTATCCTGCCTTGGCCTCCCTAGCAGTTGGGATTACAGGCACCCGCCACCACGCCCAGCTAATTTTTTATATTTTTGGTAGAGACAGGGTTTCACCATGTTGGCCAGGCTGGTCTCGAACTCCTGACCTTGTGATTTGCCCTCTTTGGCCTCCCAAAGTGCTGGGATTACAGGCATGAGCCACTGCGCCCAACCCATTAATTTTTTAAGATTATTTTTTCCTTGTCTTTGTCTGAATTAGTTTGAAAGACTAGTCTTTAAGCTCTGACGTTCTTTCTGCTGCTTGGTTCAATCTATTGATAAAGCTTTCAATTATATTTTGAAATTGTTTTTTCAATTCCAAAAGCTCTGATTGATTTATTTTAAGATGTTTATCTCTTCCTTTATTTCCTGGATTGGTTTAGAAATTTCTTTTTGTTAATTTTCAACCTTTTTTTAGATCTTCTTGAGCTTCCTTGCAAATCATGCTCTGAAATCTTTGTCTGTCATTTCTGAGCTTCCATTTTAGTTAGAAGCCATTGCTGGAGAGCTAGTGTGATACTTTTGTGGTACTGCTATTATACATTTTGTATTTTATATATTATACATATAATACATTCTGATTTTTCATGGTGGCAGAATTCTTTCACTGGTTTCTTCTAATTTGGAAATGCTGACACTTCTAAATTTTTCTAATATTTTCGTTTGGGTAGGAATTTTTCTCCACTATAATATTGTTTATTTATTTTTCTTTTGATTTCCCCCCTTTTCCCCTACATAAGTTGTGTGTCTATAGAGAATGATAGGTATGGTCTTTTGGCTTTGCTTCCATATGTAGCCCTCTACACTTCTTTCAGTAGGTTTTTCATGGGTTGTGTGGTTTGATCTACAAGCCAGTAGATGGCACTTAAGGGTGAGAACTGGATGCAGCCAACATGGTTAGGTATGTACTTGATCCTTATTTATCAGGAGAAGCTCTCTGTTGCCTTGGACAATGGGCTGATCTGTGGATTGCACAGTGGTTTCAGCTCGCTGCTTAGCCACAGGGGGTTGGAGGCAAGATGGACAGAGCCAGACCAGGCAGGCCCAGCTTCAGGTCCCCTGATAACAGGCACAACATCAGCACCATGGGAAAATCCAGTGGCTGGCCACCAAGCATCCTGAAGTGATCTTAGGCATGGAGCCAGGAGGCCTGCGTGGGCAGGGGGCAGCCTAAACCTAATCCAGGAGAGCAGTTCTCCAGATGACTAAAAACATTCCTGGGTGTAGAGTGCAGAGTGCTCTGCTGTAGGAAGTAAAGTGGTTTGACCTTCTGATGCAGGTGATCTGGTGCTCTAACTGCATGGAGATCTGCCTAGGCATTGAGTGGAGATGGCCCCACTGTATCACAATCTCTGGACATGGAACATAAAGAGTCCTGCTGTATTGTGATCTCTGTGCAGAAAGGATGAAGCAGTTCAGAATGCCAAGCTGGGTGAGCAGGTGCTCCAAATACATGGAGATCTGCCTGGATGTGAAATGGAGAGGGCCCCCTGCACCATGATCTCTGCATAGAAGGGTTGGGCAGGTCAGGCTGCTGACTGAGTGCTCTGGATGCCTGGAGATATACCTGAGCATAAAGTGGAGAGGACTATACTGCACCACAAACTATGCCCAGGTAGGGTGGAGCAGCTTAGATTGCTGATCCAGGATAGAAGTTGCTCTGAATGCTTGGAGGTTTTCCTAGATACGAAGTGAAAAGGGCCTTAATGAACCAAGATCTCTGCACAGGAAGGGTGGGGCAGGTCAGGCTGCTAATCCATATGAGTAAGTGCTTTGAATGCCTGGAGTTCTGCCTGGGGTGGATCAGAGTGATCCCTGCTGTAGCACTATCTCAGGGAATCAGGCTGGAGTGCCCAGCAATGACACATGCAAACTGGTTCCACGTCACCAAGCTGGCCTTGACTGCAAACCTTGCCTACCAGAAGAAAGTGCAGCTGTAGCAGCTCTCCTCCTGCGCAAGAGTAGTCCTAATGCCTGTTTCTGAGGTGCTTTCCACAATTCTGGCTTTGGAGGTACCTACCCTGCTCCAGAAGAAGTGTTCCAATCTCTAGCCTGAGTTGGAAATGCCTGTATGGCTACACTGGTTGTTCCTCAAAGAAGGACTGACTTTGTATACATTCAGATTAAAAATGGCATCCTGCTCTCAGTTCTAGGTCTGCAAAAATGCCTCTAGTTTTTCCTGGTGTCTTTTCCTCTCGATGCCTCCAAACCTTTCCCTATGTTAGCTCCAGGTCTTGGGAGAAATGAAGTGCTTTCACTTTGCCTGGGTTCCTTGGATTCCCAGTGGAAAGATGAGTCACAGAAGGAAGCTCCCTGCATCTTTTATGTACTGGGGCTTCACTCATTTTTATCAGCCAGATTCTGTCACAGAGGCTGTTGGACCACATGTTCCTCCTTGGGATCTGGAATGTACGTCACAATTTCAGTGGAATCCTGTTTTCCTTCTTGAATTAAAGCACAGAGAGTTGATCTTTATGCACTATCTTGCTGCTTCCAAGTGGCAGAGGCATACCAAAATCCCCTAGTCTGCTATCTTGAGGGAAAAAGAAAATTGAAATCAACTAAAAGTTAATATTATGACTAAGTTATAATTTAGTAGTCTGTGTGAAAGCAGAAAGAAATGTAAGAAGGCTTATACTACACAAGTACCTATTATGTACTTACATGTAATTATTGTGTAAACATATATAATATTTTATTTGCCTGTACATTTTATCTGTCTAGCTAGCTGTATCTTATCGACCTACGTCTCTATTTCCAGTAATATCCCTTTGAGGATGAGGAACATAATAGATAAGGGCCGCTAATAAAGCAGTAGAACTTGAAGTTACTTGTTCAAAATCAAAACCCACCATATTCTTTGGAGAAATGATTTTTATTGCTACAGTTAGGAAGAGATCCCAGATTGCTCCTTTGTTTTGGTCCAGTGTGTTTTGGTTCTGGCAGAGATTTTGTTGTTATAAGGGTCTCATTGCAGTACTTAAACTAAAAAATAGCAGGTGTAAGAAATGACATCATTTTCTCCAGGAACTGCGATGACAATAAAAAAAAAAATCACATGCAGTTGAAATACTTGGAGTTTCATATCAATACTGGATTCCTGAACACATACTAATTTATTCACCAATCTCTCTCGAACATACCACTCTGCTTCAACCTCCATAATTGCCTAATACAATTATTATTGTAATTTATAGGTGTCCCCTCTTATTTGTATGCCATAGAGTACTTTGCTGTCCAAACATAGTCATAACTTCCACCTCCACCCCATAGCCTGAGGGAAATGCCCATTTATATCCGGAGCTTAATAACTTATGCTTCTTATCACATAATTTTATCTCTTCCAATTTTATCTCTCAGAATTTTCCTCCAAAATCACTAAAAAAGTCACTAGATCCTGAGACTTAAAATTGGTAAGAACTTTGGTTTCTGTGTTCTAGAAAACAGGGACCACTTAATTATAAAAGTACGGAAATTATACAATAACAATTTGGCATCCAATTGAGAATATACTATTAGCATCTAATTATTCTCTATTGAATTTTCTGACCTGAATGTATTACTTATGAATGAGAATAGAGGAAAAAATGACTTGTTTGTTCAATACACCCTTTTATGATTTATCCAAGCTACTTAATTTAGTGCTTAGTTTTTTTGAGTACTGCACCTTGAGAAAATGCATCCTACAAAATACCCTGTTTGTCCAGAACATTTATTTGGAATGAATTAAAGCTCTTGAAGGTGCTACTATTTTCTTGCTTTATCATGCCTTTAGGAGATTTCTTAGTTCCTGTCAAGGTACCCAATACTCCTTGTTAAAGGTTGATGTAAAATGCCACAAAACAGCTCTAGGGGAGAGTGGGCAGTATTCATAATGTCAAAGAGATGTTATATTTATTTATAATGAAACTGTAGTTATTTACTTTAGATTTTAAGCTGATTTGTCACGTAATTTTCTGTTCAATCATGCCACTTTAAACAAAGGAAATAAAAATAGAGATAAACAATATGATCACTTTATTAATTAATATCATTGAAAAAAAAGTCATGTAAGTTTGGTGAAACAAATCTGAAAGTTGTATATCAAATCCTACAGAATTTTTGCCTGCATATTCTCTGCTTTAAATGCTGAAACAATAACACAATTGTTGGCAGTTAACAAGAAATTTTTATTGAAGAAATCTACTTACTAAACATGACCTAACCTTGTCCTATTTTTCGTGCTGTTTTTTTTTTAATCTACAACGATACAAGGCTTTTGTGAGCTTCTAGAACAGATCAGGCCCCCAGAGAAAAGTACATGGGCAAGCGATGAAGAAAGCTTTAGAAGTGGCTGGCTTGCTTGTGAGCTGCTCATAATGATCATCATTGTTCTTAGACTCAAATCTGAGACTAGTGGTAAAATAAGAGGATGAACACATGAGGGTAAACTTGGTAAATTTCAGCAGTGAAACAGAGGAGAAGGCATACACATCCTTAATGAGATATTCAATACCAAACCTAAGATTAAATATATATCTAATCTTGCCATATCTTTTGTATTGAATATCTCCCTATTTCACAGATAAGATGAAACAAATTCAAAAACAGAAAGATTTAGCCAGCTTATTCATTCACATTCCTTACCTTTTTTTCTTATATATTCTTCTGGACTCTCTATTCTTCCATTTGTTTCTTTATACTGAAATCAGAGTTCCTACAGGGGCACTATTGACATTTGGATGGGTTGATTCTTTACTGGGTGAATGGAAGCTGGACTGTCTTGTGCATTGTAAACTGCTTAGCAGTATCCCTGATTTTTATTCACTACATGTCATACACACGACTATCCTGCACCCTAATTACCACAACTAAAAGTGTCTCTAGATATTGGCAAATATTCCCTGGGAGGTAAAATTACCCCTAGTTAAGAACGACTGTACTGAAAGGAAAAGAAACTGTATTAAATTAGGTGATGCTGTCTTCTTTTCTTAGATCTCAGTTGCTTAACACAATAAAAGATTAAGTTTTTCTTACATTATAGGAAAATATAGACATTTTCAGACAGATGGTCTAGCATAATATGATGAAGAAATTTAAGCTCTTTACATCTTACAGATCTATCTTCTTCGAGGAGCTTCAAGTCCTCTCCATTCGTCCTGACGATAAGAAAAGAGAACAGAAAAAAACACATTCAATTTTTAAATTACTTGGGAGAGGAATAGATTTATACGTTTTATTTTTTATCTTCCATTAAGAAAAATATTAATTAGTCTCACATAGATGTACATAAATTGGGAAGTGTAGTTCCTAGACAGGCTGCCATTTCAAAGCAATTATCACACTTGAAGAAAAGCAGCAAAAGTCTCTGGGGGGCAGAGATGAGGTTCCACTTAGCCTTCTTTGCTGCATAGACTTGAAGTAGTTTATACTTCTTTATGTGCCCCCTCAGTTTGGGATGCTGATAGAGGTTTGTGAGAGGAACCAAACCAAGGTACCCCTGGACAGAGAATATTTTAAAATATTTAGCCCGAAGGGAAAAAAATCAGAAACTTACAGATACTATAGTTCTATAATTGGACTGATTATAAACATATAATTTTGGCCTTTCAAAAAATGTGCCACATATTTTAGAAGATTGAGAGGCTTCATAAGAATCTTGTAAACCCAAATGATTGTGGAGATGCCAATTAGGCTATTTAAAATTAATTGTCTTTCTGATGTAGGGACTATGAAGGCCTTGATGACAATGTGACAAAACTTGAAATACAAGGAAGATGGTCTTTTGAAAGCCAGAACATTTTCTCCTTAGGAGTAACCAGCAATGTAGGTCTTGATTTTTGAAAACTGCCTCAGTAAGGTATGTTACAAGTGTCTCCAGAGAGCTATCCATGTTTCTGATATTTTATTCCCAACTTTTCTGTAATGAAGGGCCAATATCTTTATTCTTGACCCAATATTTGCCTCATACATTGTCCTCCTGACTTTAACTATCCTTTACACTACTGCCCACTGGACAAAATCAATCCGTGAAGCCATCATTACACCTTAAACAATTTCCAATTTAATTTTCATTAACTTCGTGCCTGCTGCCTGAGTTAATAAGTACCTAGTTTAATCTTCACATGCCCTGGATATGCCCCAGAACTACATTCTGTTTTCTAAACTGTATTAGTTATACATCAGCATAAGATACATATATTGTGCATATAGCCAATGTTTAGGGAAGTACTTTCATAAGGAATCAATAACTATTGTGAAAGTTAAACTAATTTTTATGGATTGCTACTGTTAAAATATTACAGAATAACTTAGAGATAAATCTAAGTTCAAAATCTAAATTAGTGATAGTATGATATATTATTGATATGGTTTAGCTCTGTGTTCCCACCCAAATCTCATCTTGAATTGTAATCCCCAAATTCCCCACGTGTCAAGGGAGGAAGCTGGTGTGAGGTGATTGGATCAAGGGGGCAGTTTCTCCCATGCTGTTCTTGTAATATTGAGTGAGTTTTTGTGAGATCTGATTTTAAAAAATATATATTATTTTACTTTAAGTTCTGTGATACATGTGCCAAACATGCAGGTTTGTTACATAGGTATACATGTGCCATGGTGGTTTGCTGCACCTATCAACCCATCATCTAGGTTTTAAGCCCCACATGCATTAGGTATTTGTCCTAATTCTCCCTCGCCTTGCCCCCGATTCCCTGACAGGCCCAGGTGTGTGATGTACCACTCCCTGTGTACATGTGCTCTCATTGTTCAACTCCTACTTATGAGTGAAAACAAGTGGTGTTTGGTTTTCTGTTCCTGTATTAGTTTGCAGAGGATGATGGTTTTTTAAGTGTTTGACAATTCCTCTTTCACATGCTGTCTCTGGCCTACAGCCACATAAGACATGCCTGCTTCTCCTTCCACCATGATTGTAAGTTTCCTGAGGCCTCCCAAGCCATGCCACACTGTGAGTCAATTAATCCTCTTTCCTTTATAAATTACCCT
This sequence comes from Hylobates moloch, assembly GCF_009828535.3. Taxonomy (NCBI): domain Eukaryota; kingdom Metazoa; phylum Chordata; class Mammalia; order Primates; family Hylobatidae; genus Hylobates; species Hylobates moloch. Next base: position 68,243,516 of record NW_026652290.1, on the reverse strand, counting down.
ATCTCAGGCAGTTCTTTGTAGCAGTGTGAGAACAAACGAATACAATTATGAAAATAATGATTTAGCTGTAAATTTATACTTTTGCTAATTGTTTAAGTTTCTCCTCTTTTTCAGTAATCCCAATGATTATATGTAAAAGGTGAAGTGCTTTAAATGCTGAAACAATAGCACATTTGTTGGCAGTGAACAAAAAAATGTTTATTGAAGGCCGGGCACGGTGGCTCATGCTTGTAATCCCAGCACTTTGGGAGGCCAAGCTGGGCTGATCACGAGGTCAGGATATCGAGATTATCCTGGCTAACATGGTGAAACCCCGTCTCTACTGAAAATACAAAAAATTAGCTGGGCGTGGTGTGGGCGCCTGTAGTCCCAGCTACTCGGGAGGCTGAGGCAGGAGAATGGCGTGAACCCAGGAGGCGGAGCTGGCAGTGAGCCGCGATTGCGCCACTGCACTCTAGCCTGGGTGACACAGTGAGACTCCTTCTCAAAAAATAAAAATGTTTATTGAAGTAATCTCATTGCCAAATATGACCTAACCTTGTATATCTACATATACATGATGTATACATAATATATGTATACATATATACATATATATGTAGCAGGTAATGAAATTATAAGTGCTATCTTCATGCTCACTATGTTATCTCACATGATTCCATGTAATGTGCATGTTTCATTCTGGCAGTAAGGAAAGAAAGGATAAGAGATCAGTTTGGTATTACGTTTTGATTATTTTCTTCAGTGACCTTTTAGCATATAAAGTGTAATTCTTATGCCAAACACACAAAACACGTTACCTGAACTAAGAAGAACTGTAGTTTTCAGGGTTGACTCCTATGAAAGAGTAAGTTTTAACAGCCCAGGGCACAAATAAACCAGCTTGAGGAATATTGATCAGGCAGGCTTGCAGCATTTGAGCTGACTGGAAAGTGTACTTCTGCTCCTCAATTAGAATCAAGTTTACAATCAAGAGAACTAGAGAAATTTCTTAAAAATATAAAACAAAACACACCTGAAGTGTAAGGAGCTCTAATTTTTATAAGAATTAAGTTAAGTCAGGAATTCTCAAGGGAAGGAAAAATTTATATACTGCCATGAGAATGGTATACCTAAGACACTTTATTTTCCTTGCATCTGGGTTGACATTTTTCCAGATAATAAGATAAAAATGTACTTGATTTCTGTATGTTTTATTTAATATAAAGTAAATCTGAATATTTTAATTTGTGTTTCATTGGCCTAATAATATAGTACAATATTAAACATTGAAACTTGTAAAATCATATGCATAATTCCCTTGCTAGATTCTCCATAGAAATCAAAAGAAACTGATAAATAGAACAAGATTTCTATATTTAATGAGACATTCCTTTTTATGCAGTTAAGACCCATGTCATTTGAACATGGGAAGAGAAAAGTACAACCTAAGTGGTACGAACAAAACATATTCATTGGCTATTTTTAAAATGTTGACCTTTTCTGTACTAAATATTGTTGATAATGGATAGAAATTTATAAAATTTTCAGTCCATTTTTCAGTTGTTTGAGTAGTAGATACAGCTTGAAGGTAAAAATAATTCTCAAGCACTAGGATAATCAGTCTAGTTTGATAGTAATCCTAGATTATTGATTATGTGATTTAAGCTTTGCAGACTGCTTTCATTTTACCCATACACACATCTGGCAATTTTGTTGTTTACCCAGCATATAGCTGATCTTCAAAGGCCTAAGGAAAAAATCATTTTAAAGAGTGATATTGTTCACTTCTTAAAATCAGGTAATATGTGGCCATGTTCTTCCCTATATGCCTGTATTCTTTCTTAAATGTTTTCTAAGACCATGTTTTACAAACTTTAAGTACATGTGAATCATGTGTGCATCTTGTTAAAATGTAGAATCTGGATAGCAGTTCTGGAGTAGAGCTTGATATTCTGTTTTTCTGGCAAGCTCCCAGGTGATGCTGATGGTGCTGGTCTGCAGACCACATTTCTAATAGTGAGGCATTAGTCTGCAATGCAATCGTGGAGAAATATTTAACCTTCTTATTTTAGGACCTCCATTTTCACAATAGAAATGCAATAGGGACAAGTGGCATATCATGATTAAGAGTATGGGTCTTGTGTCAGGTGACCTGAATTTGACTTCCAGTTTTCTCCCTTCCTTTTCTCTTGACTAAGCTGCTAAACCTTTCTACACCTCAGTTTTCCATTATATAAAAGTGGATAATATCTGGTTCTGCATCATGGAGTTGTTGTGTGGATTATATAGGATGATGCTTATAAAGTTCCTAGCCTACTCACTGGCAGGAATGTAGTTAAGTACTGTGAGATATTAGGTATTATTATTTATATTTACAATCTCTGAAGTTGAAGGGACTTCTAAAATTATGTAGTGTGGCACTTTATTATAAAAGCTTGAAATATTGAGACATGTAAGATAAACTGAGTTTCTTTGAATCACTAAGCAAATGTTTGTTAATAGCCTGGGTGGTAGCATATTAGAGGCAAGATCTGAGAGAAAATCTGGAGGGATAAATACAAGAGAAAGAAAGTTCTTCATTTGTACAAAAACAAATTAAACTGAAACAAGCCAAGCATATGCCTTATTACTTAACACATACTTATGTTTTTTAAAATACATTTCTATTCTTCCAAACGTCAAGTTGTTTGTGATATTTCAATTTATAATACCACTTATAGAATTTTAGAGACATTTTTAGAAGAGAAAATCTTCAAGTGAAAATAGAAATTTATGACATAATTCTGCAAAGAGTAATTGCTTGGCAGATAACATCGCATTCTTTCATACTTAAACGTTTCTTGTTCATCTTGAGTTGTGTGTCTATCACTGTCTGGCCCTGAAATCAAGTGACAGGCATTTTAATTCTATTTCTGTGACTCACTGATTGTGGCTTCTTGAGTAAGTTACTTAATCTGTCTCTGGATCCGTTTTATCAACTATAAAATATACATTTTTTTCCTCCAAACATTATAGTCCTGGGTATTGATAAAAAATGTTTTTTTGAGTATTATCAGTATGAGTTCATAATAACACACCTTCAGCAACTGATTAAGGCTATTAGTAGCTTACGAACTTTGTGTAGGGAATCCTATGTCAGTGACTTCTGCAATGATAGAAAGTAAGGACTCATTTCTTTGTGTTAAAAAGACAGAAATTGGGTCAATTTTATGCAGCTGTCAATGTTATGCAAGCTACGTTATTAACTATACATGTGTAGACCCCTGTGTTTTCTTAAAAGAAAAAAGTACATCACACCATTGTAAAATATTAAGTTTATTTCCAGCTGAACTTTGGAAATAAGTTTTAATTTTATTTAATTGTATTAGGGTGCATATGCAAATTGTCTATGAGGCTTTACAAAATATTTTCTTATAACTTGAGTTGGGATTATTTTTCCATTATTTTATGTCTCTATGGCCTTTTTTCTTTCTTACAAAATGGCATCCTGCACCCACTTTCTGACACTCCCCAGTGACATGAACCCGGTACCTCAGTTGGAAATGCAGAAATCACTCATCTTCTGTGTCGCTCACGCTGGGAGCTGTAGACTGGAACTGTTCCTATTCGGCCATCTTGGCTCCATCCCCCTGCGGTTCACAAAATGGCATGCAAATGCAGACATTAGTAGAAAATATATGGTCTTAGTAAAGTGGATTCTTAACTTTTTGTCAGAGATGGATTAATGGTTACTGACTCAGATATGTCTCTACAGGAAGTACATTTCAAAGCTCTAGATTGTGAAGTTTCCTATGTTCCCGAAGATTTTCTTCCTAATCAAGATAAAGGTTTATCTAACAAATGTTCATTTCCTTTGAAATTGGAAAAGTATTAAGAAATATGATTTGTTTTCAGTTCCTTCAAGTAGAGCCTACCAAAACTATTTGGGCAGCTTCTCCTTATTTCTTTCTAGAGCTTTTGCATATAAACTTCATTTACCTATTGAGAATGCTATTATTTCAGCATTTTTCATGTGCCCGTTGCTGATTGTTCCTGAAGCCCCATCCCTTTAACTGCCATCTGTCCCTCTGTGGGTCATTCAGGAACACCAGATAGAGCTAGTGCGTATATTTATAACTTTGACCCAACATAATAGTTGATGCAAGTGTAAAGAATATTTTAAGAGGAGACTTGAGCATCTGGAATAGAAAGCACAATATCTCTCCAGGTCTATTCCTACAAGAATGCTGTCAATTTAAATTAATACTTTTAGTCAAAGAAAAGGACTAAACGGTGTTCTGGCCTCCTTAATTAAACGATTTTCTCAATTTAGGAAGCTTTGAGCTTTAAATATTTGGTTTGAAATGTGTCAAGTAAAAATGCCAGAATTGTCTATGTAAAAGTCTGTGAGAAGGAATGTTCAGGAGTCTTCTTTGTTTACAAATGTTTCTCTTAGCACATCAGCCTGGCCCCCAGATAACATTTTGAAATATGTCTTAGCCAAACCTCAAACCAGATAGTTAATTATAAGAATAGATATTTTATTATAAATAAACGTAGGTTCTGTATGTTGTTTAAAACTGGAGTTGTCTGAAAAATGTTTAGCAGACATAAAAATAAAAGAAAAATGAAGCCCATTTCAGGAAGTATTAATTAAAATTGGCTTTGTAATAACCATGAAATTCACTTTCTTGCTTGATGGAGATATAGAACTTTTGATTTGAGTCATAGGGAGAATCTAGGATGTTGTGAGGGAGTACAGAAAGTATGCACCCGAAATGTAATAAACTTAGAAAGAAAAGATTTCTACTGACAAATCACTTCTATTTGACACCTCAGTGGTGAACACTGAGCTCTGACAGATTTGAAATTAGCATGTGAATTCATTTTGGTAAGTGAATATGGAAACATTGTTTTGTCACACAATGATGATTTATTGAAGAAAGCAACCATTCTACCAGAAAACTTGCTTTCTTTGATATATATGTATTCAATGGGGCAGAGCTTGACAGCTGCTTTATTTAGGAAAAAACACCATTAATACTGAAATTCTTAACGTATGTTGCAACTGGCTTTTAGAGTCAAACATGGGCCCAATTTGAGCTAATATTGGTACAAAGACCCTGTAGCTCTCATTGCCAGACTACTTTACATAGTCGATAGGAATAGCTGTGTGATTTGACTCTATTCTGGGAGCTGGCTTTGATCAGAAATAATTTCTGTCATATAAACAATGTTTTGATAAGCTTCCTATATTCCATGTTTGTACTATGATGATAGTTCATCCCCTTGGAATTATCAGTAGGATAACTGGGTCCTGAAGACCTGCTCAATTAATGTTTCCTTTTATGAGGCACTCTATCCCTTGGAAAGCGGGGGCATTTACTACTCAATGCAGAACCTGAGACAAAGCATTACAAATCATAACTTATAATAACAAATGCTAATATTAAGATATTGCAGTTCATCCTTCAAGGGGCTGTTTTTCAAAGATGGCTCTTTTTAAGGCTTTGGTTTTTCTCCTTGGCAAAGTGAAGGCCTCTTCCCCATACTGGGCTCTAACATCCTCCAGGGTGGAGCACTGATATGAGACAGTCAGAAAAAGCCATGTGACTACCCCGGTCTGAGGGGCTATTTGCCTTGTAGCTTTAAAAAGCAAGGTCAGAGTTTCTGTCACTCTTTTCACAGTTGGACTCCAACTGAGATTCACAGAACAAATCACAGGAGGCAACCACAAGCAAGACTTGCACTCCATGTACTGGCCTCTGCCTGAGGCAGCCATTTTGTCAGTGTCTACATTTTACCTTCTCTCAGTACATAGAGGGGAAAATAGTTGCTCCTAAATGAGTTCATAAAAATTTAAAGGCAGTTGACAGAAAAGATAGTTTGTCAAAAGAAGGAAAATTTATGATAAGAGTTTATTTGCAAAATGAAAACAAACCTGGGCTTTCACTTTCCAGGAAAATTTGTGAAGTGCTGTTTGCTTTGACTGATACGTCATACCTTAAGCGAAATTGAGGAATTGAAGCAATTCTGTAAACATTATAGACAAAGCCATCAATCAGGGTTTTACCTCATATACAGAAATAAACTCTCTTTTTTTTGCGTGTGTATAGATAATTTAATTTTTGCCTTTTGAATAATTAATGTGAAAGCTCCTATTTTAACCCACTTCGGGTTTTGGTTTGCTTCTGTCACATTTGTGGCAAGTGCTTTGTTACAATTGGAAAGTGGTTTTTGCTCACTTTTTCTTGTACTCCATTTACAAGTCAAACTCAAAGGAATACATTTTTTAGCAAGTAACCAGAGACACTCTAAAAACCGAAAAGATGAAATCACTGCTAAAGACTGAGGGAGTCAAGGGGTGTTACTCTGATAACCTGTAGCTCCCAGGGCAGACATTAGGGCTATCCTGACTGGTCCACTTACCACCCCCTCCAAAACTGCAAGCCTCCTGTCTGCCAGGCCAGAGAGAAAGACAAGACGAGTAAAGGAGAAGGTTAAACATATGGGAGGGTAAAGAGAGCATCAAAATCATAATGTGATGGGCGTACAATAGAATTTGGAGTCCACTGGTTCAGTATTTCTTAAAGCATTATCTGAGGGCTGCCTGGAAGAATTACCACTCCTCTCCACTGAATCAGGGTCCATGCAGTTGTAGGCCTAGGGTACAAGCACACCAGGGAATTTTAAAATACATGTTAATAGTTGTAAATCACTGATACTAATCCAGTGTTTCTTTAAGAACTATTGATTTAATTTGGTCACATCATCATCAATATCATAATGGATAGGGTTTATTGATAATTGAGTTTTTGCAGGGCACTGTGCTTTGTAAGATTTATTTTTAACCTTTGCAATAATCTATAAATTAGAGTCACATAAGCTGTTGTAAGTAAAAGGAAATATCAGAGGAACTTTTCCAAGTTTTACAACAGTTAGGGACAGAATCAGAATTAAATCTGTCTTCTGACTCTAGATTCTTCACTCTTGAATGCTTTGTAGATTAAAAAATATGCTTTCTGTAGAGACTCTAAAGTAGGGTGAATAAATAGGAAATGTTAAAAAATACCATTAACTTGAATACCTGAAAGATAGTCTGGAAAGCTTAATCTCATCTAGTCTGTTGTATTAACAGAAATGTTGGAGTTAGTCATGAGTTAGAAGAAAGGAACATGGGGATATGGAACATAAAATAAGACCATCCTATATTCTCTAAAAATTTCCTAAGGAACTTGGAATCTGCATTGGCAAATGACAAGTGAAGAAGAGTAAAGAGTCTTTCGAGTGATTAGGAAACATAATTTTAGTTCCAAATTTAGAATTCTCATTTTCTTAATATTCTCTCCACTCACTTTGTTAGGTTTCACTCTGTTTGCTGAAAGTACCTGGTGTAATACTACATCACAGGGTTAGATTTTAAAAAAAATATTTGCATTAGGCCATAAAATAATCCTACTGCCCTGAGATGATTAGTGTGCAGCAGATCCAGCACAGAATGGTTCAAATAGTTCAAAGGAATCATAGCTTAATATGAGCATAGTTTTGATTTAACTCTTCCTATAGATATTCCCTCTGTTCAAGGACCTTATGCTTTTATAACATATGTGACATCATCAGTACATATGTTTATCATAGGACTTTGTACATGTTTATCATAGGACTTGTATCATAGGACAAGTACATGTTTATCATAGGACTTTGTGATAAGTTCTTTGTGTCATTCCAGGGCTTTTGCAGCTAAGTCTTGTTGAATGCCAAGGAAACTAGTTGTAAAATTGAATCTGACAGCTGTTAATATTCCTATTCACTGAAAAAGTGCATTCTGTTAGCATGAGTCACATAGGATACTTTGTGAAAGGGTTTCATGATCACAAACATTTCAGAAATTCCATATGATACTCCACTCCTTGCAAATTTACAATGCATACTTCAGTATATTACAAGTTAGGAGAAATTCTTTGTGAAATTAACTTTATCTTTGCTAAATCCAGAATTTCACAAGTTTATTTGACATAGAACTCTTTTCTGCACATATTTCGTATATAATGTGGAATTAATATTCAATTAAATACCAGATGGGAAAAACTGTATTGGTGTTTTAATATAATAATAAAGTATTTGTTGGAGTATAATACTACCTCCTTCCTCTCTTTCCTGTCTTGCAATTTATTATAAAATGTCATCTTTCTAGCTCTTCAGATTTATCATGATGTCTTGATAGACAAGAAGCCTCCTTAGGTCCTGTGGAAACAATGATAAGACTGCATTTGAGAGAATATTTTATTTAGGGAATGTGTAAATGGAGCATTTAAAAATATAAAAGATTTGCAAGATCATCATGAAATTATAACAAAATATATTTAATATATGCTTTGTTAGTAAATGCTATATTAAACAGTGGCCTGTGCTGGAATGAATTACTGTCATAAGTCATAAGAAAGACCTGGTTTCAAACCATAGCTCTCCACAATGTTATTTTATGCCCTGGGACAATTTCTCTAACCTCCTCATTTGTAAAATGTGGTTGAAAATACCTAATTTATAGGTGTGTAAAGAGGGTGTGGATGTATTCTATGTAAAACACCTTGAGAGAAAAAATTATAGAAGTGAAAATATAAAAAGACAATGAGGCCAGCTGATATTTTACTTAATATAAGCATATGTTTCTTTTATGTGTGTATAAAACATGTTTTATTATATTAAAGATATAAGTTGTTTCTACATGCTACTAAACACCCTGATGAAAAATTAAAACAAAATTAACCAATCACTGCTAATTATATAAACAACCAGATGTTTGCCATTGAATAGATAAATATCTGGTTCATGAATTTAGTTTTTGACTTTTCATATGTAAGTTGGGATGATGCCGATTGATGTATATTTCTGTAAAATTTTTCTTTTCCAAAGTAACAGGCATGTAACTGGTACAAAATAAATAAGGTATGGAGCAGGGAAAACATTCGAATTTTAGGTTAATTTTAATCTCAGAATTCATATTTACTCTTCAATTTCATATCCCATTCAATTAATTGAACAATAAATTTTAACTTTATGATATACCAAGTCCTGCATTAGACAATATGGATTTAAAAATAAACAAAATAATCCTGCATAGAGATAGATCATATTAGAAAGAAAACAAATGCTTCCAACAATGAAAATTTAACATTAGCATTGAAGTAGCATCAGGGTGCCACAGGCATATAAGTAGGCTCCTTTGCCCTCTTCTAGCTAGAGGAATTGGGTAGCAGAAGAAATGTCTCGGAAAATTTCCAAGATGAAGATGATATTGGAGTTGAGTAACAAGTGTAAGCTGAATGGAGGAGGAGGTGATGGGCATTCAGGGAGCTCATGAATTTGCCTCTGGAGCTTTAGATCTACATGCAGGTTGTTTGAAAGATGAGACAAACAAGGCAAAATTCTAACTACCTTTCTCTTATAGTCAGTGGGAGTGATGTGCTGCTGGCCAGAATGTGAGGGCAGGAGTGTGGAGGATGGATTGTTTGGGGAGATAGGTAACCAGTAAGAAGAATATAATATTTTTCGGGGATTATAAAATTCATGCTTCAGAAGAGGACCGGTTGCAGACATACAAATGAGCTGAAAGTAATCTGACTTGGTGCTACTAGGAGTGGGGAGTGAAGAAGAGTAAAGTTTGCAGATGTCTTTCAGTTTCTGCCAATGCCTCTCTATGTAAGATAGGAAAGGAGAAACAAACAACCGTGTGGATAAATATGGTGAATTTGGATTTTGACATCCATGTGAGCTGTAAAAGGGAGATATCTAGAAGGTCTCAAAAATAAGTGGCCTGGGTTGAAAAACAGATTTTGCAGATGTTGAAATTCAATCAAGTATAAGAATAAATACTATAAACATTATAAACACTGAATTGAAATTTAATCTATGGGTTTATTTAAACAATAGCCCAGAACACCAATGTGGTGGGCATCTATTTTGAAATTGATTCATTATGGATTTAATAAACTAACGCCTTTGGATGATTAAAAAATTGAAAATACTTTGTTATTTGTGCTCTGGTGGAATCTGTGAGCAGTGATGCCAGTGCTGTTTTATGTTGATCATAGCTAGAACTACATGATTTTCTGGGTTACTTTCTACAAGACCATTTATTTCTAATTGGAAGACCAATGATGTGAGAGGTGCTATGTACCCTAGAGTCTATTTGTATATTTAAAGGAAACTATTTTTAATTCTTTTTTTTGTCTATGAGCCTAAATAGCAGAAATAGATGTAAGTGCATCTAAAACTGTTGAATAATTCTATGATATATGGATTTGGAAATAGTATTACTTACTTTGTGATAGAAATATTTTGGGTGAGAATCCAAAATATTGAAGTTGTCCTTAATATCGACAATGTCTCAACTCATCCTGTAGTGTCTATAACTAATAGTAATAGTAACTGGACCTGTTAGGTGGAACCAGATATTGATCCCCATCATCAGGCTGTAGAATCCATGACTCACTGTCGTTTTACTTGATTTATAGAGCCAAGAATGTTTTAGTTTTGGGCTAGTGCTTGGGATGAAACACTAATATACACATTTGAATTAAAGGTGAAGCTAAACTTCTGAAAAGGTTAGGGCTTTGCAACCCTCCACAGCAAGATCTGAGATATACTCAGAGCTTGAAGACTGGGTGTCAAAAATCACTAAATCAAAACAAAGAAAAAACAATAAAGAAGAATGACCAACACCTCTGAGAAATATGGGATTATATGTAAAAAGATCAAATCTATGACTAATTGGCCTTCCTAAAAGAGAGGGAGAGAAACTACACAACTTGGAAAACATATTTCAAGATATTGTCCATGAAAATCTCCCCAAACTTGCTGGAGAGGCCAACATTAAAATTTGGGAAATACAGAGAACCTCTGCAAAATACTACACATGAAAACCATTCCCAGTACACATAGTCATTAGATTCTCCAAGGTTGAAACGTAAGAAAAAATGTTAAAGGCAGCTAAAGAGAAGGGGCAGGTCACTGACAAAGGGAACCCCATCTGGCTAACTGCAAAACTGTCAGCAGAAACCCTACAGGCTAGAAGGGATAGAGGGCTGATATTCATCATTCTTTAAGCAAAAGCATTTCCAGTCAATAATTTTATATGCAGCCAAACTAAGCTTCGTAAGTGAAGGAGAAATAGGATCCTTTTCAGACAAACAAATGCTAAGGGAATTCATTAACACCAGACCTACTTTACAAGAAGTCCTGAAGGGAGTGCTAAGTGTGTAAAGGAAAGACCATTATCGGCCACTACAAAAACATACTTAAGTACATAGCCACTACAAAGCAACCACAGAAACAAGTCTGCATAATAACCAGCTATTAACATGGTGAGAGGATCAAATCTGTACATATCAATATTAACATTGAATGTAAATGGGCTAAATGAACCAATTAAAAGCCACAGAGGTGCAAGTTGGATAGAAGCAAAACCCAGCAGTGTGCTGTCTTCAAGATACCCATCTCATATGCCATGACACCCATAGGCTCAAGTAAGGGAATGGAGAAAAATCTGCCAAGCAAATGGAAAACATCAAATTCATGGGTTACCATTCTAATTTCAGACAAAACAGATTTTAAACCAACAAAGATCAAAAAAGACAAGGGCATTACATAATGGTAAAAGGCTCAATTGAACAAGAGGACTTAACTATATTCTAAATATTTATACACCCAACACAGGACCAACAGATTCATTTTGAAAGTTCTTAGAGATCTACAAAGAGACTTAACCACACAATAATAGTGAGAGACTTCAACACTCCACTGACATTATTAGATAGATCACTAAGGAAGGAAACTAACAAAGATATTTGGGACCTGAACTCAATACTTGAGCAGTTGGACCTAATAGATATCTACAGAACTCTCCAACCAAAAACAACAGAGTATACATTCTTTTCATCTGCACATGGCAGATAATGTAAAATCAACCACACAATTGGGCTTAAAACAATCCTCAGCAAATTTTTAAAAAATGAAACTATACCAACAATACTCGCAGAGCACAGTGCCATAAAAGTAGAAATTATTGCTAAGAAAATCATCCAAAAGGAGAAAATTACATGAAAATTAAACAACTTTCTCCTGAATAAATTCTGGGTAAATAATGAAATTAAGGTAGAAATCAAGAAATTATTTGAAACTAATGAGAAAAAAGATGCAACATACCAGAAACTCTGAGACACAGCCAAAGCAGTGGTAAGAGTGAAGATCGTAGCACTAAATACCCACATCAAAAAGTTAGAATCATCTCAAATTAACAATTTATCATTGCAATGAGAGTAAGTAGAGTAATGAGAGAAAGCCAATCCCAAGGCTAGAAGAAGACAACAAATAACTAAAATAGTAGCTTAACCAAAGGAAAATGAGAAGCAAAAACCATACTAAAGATCAGTGAATCCAGGAGCTGGTTCTTTGAAAGAACTGATAAATAGATGTCCTGTCTTCATATTTGGATGCCTTTTATTGTTTTCTTTTGCCTGATTGCTTTGGGTGAGAATTCCATTACTATATTGAATAAAAGTGGTGAGAGAGGGTATTCTTAACTTTTTCTGATTTTCAAGAAGAATGCTTCCAGCTTTTTCCCATTCAGTATGAAGGGTTTTTCATAGATGTGGGTTTTTCCATAGATAACTATTATTATTTTGAGGTATGTTCTTTCAATACCTAGTTTGCTGAGGATTTTTAGCTTGAAAACATGTTGAATTTTATTAAAGACTTTTCTGCATGTATTGAGATAATCATGTGTTCTTTGTCTTTAGTTGTGTTTATGTGATCAATCACATCTATTGATTTATATATGTTAAACCAACCTTGCATCCCAGGGATAAATCCTACTTGATCGTGGTGGATTAGCTTGTTGATGTGCTTCTGGTTTCAGTTTGCTTTGCTGTATTTCGTATTTTTGTATCTATGTTTGTTAATAATATTGGACTGCAGTTTTCTTTTCTTTGTGTATGTCTCGCCAGGGTTTGGTATCAGGATGATGATGGCCTGAGAGAATGAGTTAGAGCGGAGTCCCTCCTTCTTAATTTTTTGGAATAGTTTCAGTAGGCATAATAGCAGCTCTTCCTTATACATCTGGTAGCAATAAGCTGTGAAACCATCTGGTCCTGGGCCTTTTCTGTTTGCTAGATTTTGTATTTCTGATTCAGTTTCAGAACTTCTTTTTGGTCATTTCAGGGATTCAATCTCCTCCTACTTCAGTCTTGGAAGAGTCTATATGTCAATGTATTTATCCATTTCTTCCAGGTTTTCTAGGTTTTGTGCATAGGGGTGTTCATAATAGTGTCTCCTTGTTTTTGTATCTCAGTGGGGTAAGTGGTAATGTCGCCTTTGTTCTCACTTATAAGTGGGAACTAAATTTTGAGTACATATGGACACAAAGAATGAAACAATAGACACTAGGGCCTGCTTGAGGATGAAGGACAGGAAGAGGATGAGGATTAAAAAACTGCCTATTGGCTACTATGTTTATTGCCTGGGTGATGACATAATCTGTATACCAAAGCCCTGTGACACATATTTACCTATATAACAAAATTGAATATGTATCTCTGAACCTAAAATTAACATTAAAATTAAAGGCCTGAGATATAATCTTCTATATTATTTCAGCTCTTCAGTGACAGAATCTGGAATACATCTCAGTTTCCTGATAGCCAGGGAATCTTGGTTCTATTTTACACTGACAGTATATGTTTCTAATACCAAAATAACTATTGTCTGTTTATTGCTTTACCAACATGAAAAAGGAAAATGATATTATTTCATTTATGGAGGGCTAATAGTATGTCTTAACATCTGATAAGGCTAGTTCACTGTCATTGCTCTTATTTTTCTTCTTTCAATGCTTTTCTTTATAACTTTCTATTAATACATAAAATTCATACTAAATGCTTCTGTATGGACTTGTAAAGTGAGAAAATTTCTTATATATATATATATATATACACACACACACATACACATACACTGTCATTATAATACCAAGTTAAAATAATTTGTAAGTAGTTTTTAAATATCTAGTCCATATTGAAATATCCTAGATTGCACTCCAGTATTCAGAATCTACATATCGCATTTTGCTGTTATGCCCCTAAAATCTCTTTAAATCTTGAAGAATTCCTCTGACCACACCCACACCCACACCCACATGTTCACACAGAATATTTTTTCGTGACACAAACTAGTGTAGAGAGTGGGGTCAGTCGTTCTTTAGAATATTTTGCATTCTGTATTTGCCTTCTTTTTTCTAGCTGTCCTTGTATATTTATTTTATATATCAACCTGTATAGATAAAAATTTCTGCTTCTATCCATGATGGAGTAACAAGAACTGGATTCATTAACCAAACTTGAAACAATGAATAACTTTTACTAAATATATGCAACAACAGATTTCTGATGTTGACCAACAAGCAGTACAGAACAGTAATCCTTGAGACAGGAGACACAAAGTGAGCCCTAGATTTGCTCCAGCTTGTTTCCTGGAGTGAATTTCCAGGTCGAATATAGCTCAGGATAGGGGTATACATACAGAGTCTAGCAGTATGTCTGAGTTGAGAAGACAGTATTAAAAGTTCGGGCGGTGGGAGCCAGATGACTAGAATTTGTGGAGCAGAATACCTTAGAGTACAGACCACACACATAGAAAGATAGAGGGTGAGACACATTTTTGAGGGACATTCAGAAGGACATTTTTGAGTCTTTGGCTCAGTTCAGATCAGTGTAGGTATCTACCTTTTACTGCAAGTAAAAGATACCTGGAAAACCCCCAAACAAAATAAGAGGACACATCTGTAAATAATAACACGGGTCAGAGACAAAATCAAAAGCAAAAATAAAAAGTATTTGGGATGGAATGAAATTTAAAAAGAGACAAAATTCTTGGAGTGCAGTTAATATAGTGCCTAAGGAAACTTATAGTATTAAACACTTTAGGTAGTACAGAAGAAGATGGGTGTCACATCAGTGACCTAAGTATCCTTCTTAAGATGTTAGGGTCAAAAAAACCAATTTAAACTAAAATAACTAGGTGAAAGGAAATGATGATAAAAGCAGAAATAAATAAAATGGAAAAATAAAAAACAGAAAGATCAATGACAGAGAAAGCTTTCTTTGAGGATATCAACAAATTTAGTAAACCTTTAGCCAGGTTGATCAGGGTAAAGGAGTGAAGATATGTTACTGATACCAAGCTGAGAGAGGGAACAACACTAAAGATCCCACAGAGTTAAAAAGGATAAAAATGGCAATTTATAAACAAATTTATATCGACAATTTGAAAACTTAGGTTAAATAAAGTTCCTGAAAGACACAATCTACAAAAATGTCACTCAAGAAGAAATAGGTACTCCAAAAAGCCCTAGATCTAGATTCTTCTAATAAGAACTGAATTTGAGTCAAAACATTTCCACACTGAAAACTTCCAGCCAAATACCTTCACTGATCAATTTCACCAAACACTAGAGGAAGAGACAACAGCAATTTTATACAAACTCTTCCTGCAAATTCAAAGGTAATAACATTTCCCAATTTTTTCTATGCAGCCAGTATTACCATGAAAACAGAAACAATGACATTAAAAAAACAGAACGCTACTGACCAACATCCCTTATAAATATAGACCCAAAACTTCTTAACAAAACTTAGCACATCAAATCTAGTGATAAATGAAAAGAATATACATTTTAATCAAATGAAGTTGATGTGAAAAATGGAAGACTGGTTCAATACTAAAAGAATTACGCAATGTAATCCACCATATTTGCAGTCTAAATAAGGAAAACATCATGATCATATTAATGGATACAGAAAAAAAATTTGATAAAATGTAACATCTTCATGTTAGTAAATACTCTCAGTAAACTAGTGATAGGAACTTCCTTAAATTGATAAACTTTATCTATAAAATATCTGTACTAACATAATATTTAATGATGAAAGAATCCACTCTTTTTCAGTAAGGATGAGGTATGAGGCAAGAATGTCTGTTCCCCCAGTTTTTATTCCATACTGCATTGAAGGTCTTACCAAGTGCAAAAAGTTAAGAAAATAAAATACACATATTTGAAAAAAGAAAGTAAAACTGTCTTTATTTTCAGATAACATGATTATCCATATACAAAACCTAAGAAATCTACAAAAAGGATAAAAAATTAGTGAGTTCAGCAAGGGTGCAAGATATAAGATCAATATATAAAAATTAACAGAAAATTAAAAGCTTATATTTCCATATAGTAGCAACAAACAGGCAGAAATGGGAATTTAAAGAGAATTCTATTTAAAATAGCTTCAAAAATACAAAAATTTGAGAGAAAAATTTGACAATATATGTTAAATACCTTTACATTAAAACTATATTTCTAAGAGAAATTTAAGAGAATATAAATGGTGAGATGTATCAAGTTCTTGGATTGTAAGTTTTACCGTTGTTGAGCTATCAATCTCCCTAAATCAGTTCATAGTTTCATTGTCATCCCAACTAAAATCCCTGCAGGCTTTTGTTTGGGGAGGATGGCAGTACTTGCTAACTAGATTCTAAAATGTGTATGGAAACACAAAGGAACCAGAATAGGCAAAAACGTTTGAAAAGGAAGAACAAAGAGCACTTACACTATCTGACTTCCAGACTTATTGTAAAGCTAGTATAATATGGATATTGTGGTTTTGCTTTAAAAATTGGCACTAAAGACAAATATCTATGTCAGTGTGACATAATAGAGATTCCAGAAGTAAACCCAAGCATATTAATAATAATTAGTACTTAATAAATGATCAATTGATTTTTCACAAGCATATTGAGGCAATTCAGTGGGGAAAATACCATTTTAACAAATTTTTGCAGGAAATATTGAATAACCACATGAAAAACAAAACCTCAACACATATTTTATTTCATATTTTTAAAACCACTCAAAATAGATCATAGATTTACTTGTATTTAAGAGCTAAAGGTATAAAAGTCCCAGATAAACATATGGGAGGAGTTGGCAAAGATTTATTAGCTACAATATCCAAAGCACAATCCATAGTAAATTGGACTTCATAAAATTAAAATATTTTGCTTTTCAAAATGGCTCAAAATGAGAATGAAATTGTCAGCCGCAGACTGGGGAGAAGATGTTTGCAAAACCTATATCTGACAAATGACTGCTCTGTAAACTGTATTAGGAATTTCTACAACTTAATAAGAGCACACAAAAATGGGCAGAAGATCAGAAGAGATTCCTTAATAAAGTAGTGATAACAAATTAGCACATGAAAAAATGCTCAACATCATTAAACATTTCGGGAAGTGCAAATGTAAATAACTTTGAAACGTCACTGCACACTCTCAAGAATGGTCAAAATTCCGAAGACTGATCAACTGTAGCAAGTGCTGTTGACGATGAGAAATGGCTGGTATTCTCATACACTGTTGTAGATATGTAGAATGAATTGAAAATCTGTTTATCAATCTCTTTAAAAGTTAAACATATATCTACCATGCAATCCAGCCATTACTTTCATAGGTATTACCCAAGGGAAATGAAAGTGTATGTTTACAACAAAAAGTTACACAGAAATGTTAATAGCAGCTCTATTTGTAGTAGCCAATAACTGGAAGTAATTAATATGTCTATCAATAGGTTAACAGATAAACAAATTATGATATACCAACACAATGGAATACTACTCAGCATTGAAAATGGATGACCTATTGATAGATTTTACAAGTATGAATCTCAAAATAATTATGGTAAAGTTAGACAAAAATAGTATAAACTGTATGACTCCATTTATTTAAAACTCTAAAATATGCAAAAAAATATAAAAAATAAAAATAAATGGCTTTCTGGGATTGGGGACTAGAAGAGATGAATTGCAAGTGAATACAAAGACACTTTTGGAAAAAAAGCATATCTTGATGGGAGTGATGGTTTCATATGTATATGTATTTCAGAATTCATCCAATTGTGCAATTTAAATATTTGTAGTTTATTTACCCTCAATTATAGTTTAATAATGTTGAAAAAATCAGCTTGTATGATTTCAGAAGACACGTCTTTTGTTATCGTATTTGGAATTACAACACTAATAAATTAATTGAGGTAAAACTGACATCCTTAGGATATTAAGTATCCCTATCCCTGAGCATCTTACATATCTCTTTTGTTGTTAATATTGAAGCATATTTTATATTTATCTCTCTATATATGCAATTTGTGGCTATAAGTTTTATATTCTTCTATATCACTTAATTCTCTTATTGTAATATTTCTTTCTCTTGATTTTCCCTTGTCAAATGCCATATCATCTGCAAATAGTGGTATTCTTAATTCCTCCTGTACAATTATTATAATTCGAATTCATTTATCTTATCTAATTGGGCTGGTTAATTACTCCACTGCAGTGTTGTAAGAGTGACAATAATGATTTTCCTTGCTCTTCTCTACCTTAGCGGGAAATAACTCTGGCACCATTCTGGCTTTTGAGCCAATACACACAAACAGATGTATGTGTATGAGTTATATATGAGTTATTTATGAGTATATGAGTTATATATGAGATATGAGTTATTTAATTTTATTTATGTATTTCTGGTTTTTTAAACCAAGAATTATAATTGACCTTTAGAAAATTACTTTTGACTTTTTTGAGGGGAAAATATAATTTTCTCTTTAGATCTAATAAATTAAAAGATGAGTTATGTTAATATATTTCTATGTATTTACACATCCTTAAAGGCCTGAAATAAATCCTGCTGGCTCTCAATGGATTATTTCTTTAATGTTTTGCTGTACTCATTTTTTTTCCAACACTTCAGTATTTTTGCAAAGAACTCATAAGAAGAAAACACATAAATAATTCTTAATACAGTTACATAACTCATTTATATGTGTGTGTATATATGTTAGTTCAAAAGTCAGGATTATGTGAGAGTTATTCCCGCTCAAGTAGATAAGAGCAAGGAAGAACATTATATAGTTTGAGACATCACTATATAGTTTGTGTGTGTTTATGTGAGTGTGTGTAATCATTAAGCATATTTAATAGTTGCCATTGTTTTTTCCTACACTCTATATAATTTTAAATAACGTTTAAAACTATCTGCTTGTCAAAAGTTTAGTAGAATTCTTTTGGAAAATTATTTGGATGTTTTTGTTTCTTATATTTTCCAGGAAATTTTCTGTACAAAATAGTCCCAAAATTAAAAAAAAAAATGTCTTCAGTGTCTATAGTTATTTTCCCCTTGCCATTTCTTGTTTTATGCATATATACTATTCTCCTTTTTGTCTTGAATTATTTGTGCTGAAATGTTCTCTCTTCACTTTTGGGGGCCTGAAATTAAATTGTTAACAGTTTCTTTAAGAAAAGCCCATAGGAACCAAATTTATTGACCTTATGCATGCTCAAAACTAATTGCCTACATTCTTTATGTTTGAATAAGAAGTAAATATAAAATGCTTTACTAACAGTCTATATCTTGAGTATCTTGAATTTATATTACACTTTCTTCTGTCATGAAATGTTACTATGAAAAGATTAATATCACTCAAGTTATTTTTCCATTAGAAGATTTGATTTTCATTTTTAGGTAGGTGTTCCAGTCTGCTGTGTTGTTTTATTCTTCAAGGGCTCCAATTCTATCCACATTGGATCTGCTTTAATTTTCTTTAATATCGCAGAGGTGAGGGGCCAGAAAACATGTTCTGTAAAGGGCCAGATACTAAATCAGGTTTTCCAGGCCACATATGGTCTTTGTCACCTGTACTCTTTTTTTTTTAATTAAAAAACACATTGAAAATTATAAATAAAAGTTATTTAGATATAAGACCATACAAAGAGAGGCTGCAAGCTGAATTTAGCCCACAGGGTATAGTTTGCTCACTCCTGATAGAAATAATTTTTTTCCTATCCTTTCCTTCTTTCTTTTTTTGTTTCAGTGTCTCAAGTTTATCCACTATGACCCTTACTGTGCTTTCTTTGATTCCAGCCTCCCTTGTTAACTTGATGAGTTAACCTTTATTCCTAAATATTTTTCCTCCATATCTTTTTTGAGTTTACAGTTTCTGATTTCACCCCTTTAGTTGGCCATTTTCTCCTTTTGTTTGTTCATTTTCTTCTTGACTTCTTGTATTTTGGCTGTGTGTGTGTGTGTGTGTGTGTTTATAGCTGCAATTGCATTATGAAGGTTTTGTTTTGTTTGAATGTTTTTCCTGCCGGTACTTTTATTTGCTTCTTGGCAACATTTGATTGATGAGTTCGTTTAACTGTGGAAAATTTTCACTATTTATCTTTATATGTAATAGCAATGTTTGGTACAATTTTTTCTCTGTTATTTGATTGGAATGAGTTAGATTTTTCCTAAAACAATGCTCATGGTAGATTTGCATGTTGGACTGTCCAGGGTAATTTTCACGATTTTGCATCCTGATCTTTTCTTCTTCTCTTGGAAGAAAAATAGGTTGTTTAATTAAAATATGACCCTGGTCTATAGCCATGCCTCTTCTCCTACCGCCGTCCTCAGGACTCCTAGATCTATTCTCTTTGTCAACAATATTGCCTTCCACAGTTGTCCCTATTCTTTTAGACATGTGGAGATCTGCCATTTGTTATACCCTTGTGCAATTTTTGAGCCTTGTATCTCTGCCTTGGCGCAGTACAATGTTTTATCTTTTTAATTTGAGCCCTGTTTAATTTGGTTCACTTTTCTTATGTCTATCCTTTTTTTTCCCTTCCTGTGTATTTTCTTCATCCTTTCCTCTTCAAGGTGGGGACTTCTACTTCTGAAAATCTATCTTTGCTTATATTTCTGAGTTTTACTGTTGTTACCACCCCTCCAAACATCTTATTTTTCCCTGCTATCCTTTACTTGCCACACACCATTGCAACTTCTTGTGCTTTGCTCTATTTCATTTGATTGCATTTTGAAGTAATTAAATACAATGTAAAGCTTACAGTGTATCTATCTCTACTAGCTTCAGTAAAAGAAGGTAGTGTTATAAATTTTATATCCACATTCCCCGTATTGTATAGTGCTCAGTAGAAGTGGGAATTTTAAGAACAAGATGCCACTATATTTTTACCCAAACTGGTAACCAGTCTTTTTTAATTTGAATGTAAAGAAAATCTCTATTATGCTCATTTGGCTCAGATATTTCTGGTAAGCAAGGCTTTAATAACTTCTATTTCTGTAATTACAAATGTCCCACTTATTTTTTAGCATAGCCTTTTAGTAGTTACTATTTGGTATTCCCATATAAATAGTCTTCTTTCACATTACCTAAAATAATCATTTTTTAGACACCACAAATTATATGCAAGGTAAGAAATGTGATGGATCATTCAGTCATTCTGTAAATGGTTTAGCACTTGTTTCTAAACTATAAAACATTCAGTTCAATAAAATATAAATTCAGATTATTGCCAGACAATGGAGACTAGTGCTATAACTGCTATTATAGAAATTCACACACCAAAGAGTACCAAATGTTGAGGCTACCACTTTCTTATTTCAAAACCCTTTACTCTAAATTAAAGTAGGAAAGTACTTTATAAATCTGTATAGGAGAAAAATAGTTTTTATTCTAGTCAACTGTGACTGCTTATCTAAACACGCACTTGTGAGTCTACCACTTATTTTAACCAGCAATCTTCTCTAACATGTTAATCTAATCACACACTTTCTCCTGCAATGAGGCAAAGTGTGACATATCT
Source organism: Hylobates moloch (assembly GCF_009828535.3). NCBI lineage: Eukaryota > Metazoa > Chordata > Mammalia > Primates > Hylobatidae > Hylobates > Hylobates moloch. The sequence continues at coordinate 68,221,815 of NW_026652290.1, read as the reverse complement.
ATGCAACTCTCTGGTCTCTGTCTTTTCAAATTTATTTGTCCTCTAAAATAAGTCAAACTGTGCCATATCTTGCTTTAAATCCTTCAGTGGCCTCCCATGGCAATAAACCTAAAATCAAAACTCCTTACAATGTCTTATAAAGACTTACGTGATACATTGACCTGCCTGCTGCCTACCACTTTAGTTTTAGTTCTAAGATCTATTGCCTTCACTGTGCAGCATCCACACTGTCATTCATTGTGTTCCTCCAGTATATCATGCTCATTTGTGCTTCAGAAAACTTGAATGTGCTGATCCGTGTCTGAAAAGATCTTTGTCCATCCAGATATTTCTGTGCCTGTCTTCTTGTACTCAGTGGGATTCAATTTGAATATAACCTCGAAAGAGTCTTTTGTTTGCAGCCTTGTGTAACAGTGACCTGTCCTACCACTCCCCACATACCCTTTAATTTTCTATTTTTTATGTCACTTATTTCTATGTGTTGGTTCCCAAAGAATAGAGATAGGTCTTCATCATTTCTCTATTCCCAGAACCTAGAATATTTGGCACATGGTTGTTGTGTAATAAATGTGAATTGAATTGATACATCTAATTTTAATACCTATGTGCAAACCTCTTTTTATGGGTACAAACCTCTTTTTATGGGTACAAACATTTGTTTGTGTGCTTTATATAGTTTTCATTTGGGGGCCAATATGCACTCAGAAATTTTACCGATGCAAAAGGGAATTACTTAGGTTCATTTCTGAAATACATGCCTACAGAATATAACTTTTGAATTTCCAAGAAAGGAGGAATTACAAACAATATCCCACTTTGCTCTGTCTATCTAAATTGTGAAATTTCCCTGAATTCATCACTGTACTGGAAGAGTAGCATTATATGTGTGCATATATGATGTTTATGTATAGGCATATACTGTGTAAATATATATGTATTTATATATGTATATATATATTTTATTCATTATAGTAAATCATATAACTTTGTGATATTTTTACCAGGTAGCAAGGTCACATCTGACATAAATAGAAACTTTGAGCCAACCGCATGGCACATTTAATAAAATCAATTTCCACACTCTAGTATATTTTTGGACTCCAGCAAAGATGACATAATGATACACACATAAATAATTTGGAGGATTTGGTTAGTTTGCTTTTTATCCCATTCATGCTCTACTTCAAAGTTTATCTACATAATATCAACTGACTTGGCGTGACAGTTTCTGAAAATTAACTTTCTGTTCTTTTTCAAAGCAACTCTTGCTAAGTTCATTTAAATGAAAGTCAATTTTAATAGAGCAAAGGTATGTTCTCAGGACATAACTGTAAGAGACCAATTATAAATGTCTGTTGAATTTCAACACCTAAACAAAAATACATATTTATTTATTACAAATGAGGGCAAAGTGTAGGGTGGGGGTGTGGAATTCGTGGATGGAACTTCCAGGAGTTCTTTTAAAGGAGAGGCCCACTACTTTCTGAAATTATATTTAAAAATAAAATTTATACTCATTCTGAATTTCAATAAATTAGATTTAAAATAATATAAATGTAGACTTGGATCTTTTTGTTTTTTTAATTACATAGGTATGATTAAGAAGAAATAAATGCAAGCAGAGGACATAAAATTATATTTTTCAAATAGAATCCGACTTATTCTATTTGCTTTTGCTTTATGTTCAAGTTCCTTCTTAGTTTTGTTTTCAGGAAGGAAAGTATATAATAATATAACAATTATCATAAAATCAGGTAAGTTCTCATTTGAATATAATCTTAAAGGATAAAATAAAGATAGGGATAGGATATTAACATTGAATTCATTTTGATCACTAGAGGATGAGATTGGAGTTATAATGCATACATGATCTGATATGCTAATTTGAAGACATTATGGTTAATTTCTACATTGTCAGCATATATGATAGATTGCAGTGATCATTTCCTTTATTTACACTTTCATACATCCACATCCATTGCCATGCGATTTTGCAATTCCTCTGAAAACAGAGACAGTGCCTGTTTTCCATAACTTGAATTCAGCAGGCTTTGTAAGATCATTTGGTCCATGATTACAATCCTAGCATAGAAACAAACTCTGTATTTTTACTTGCCCATTATTGATCTCTGCTGTGACCATGATAAAATGGCAAGGATGATGAAAGACATAAAGAAAAGTTGCATGTTGTCCCTGTTGCCTGAGACAAGGCCATTCTAGAAAAGCCAACAGTCATCCACCAGACAGGTGAATGAGTCAATCTGCTATCAACAGAACTCCATAACTACCTAGCAGCTGTTCGCAGACTCCTGAATGAGCCAAACTGGCATAAGCTGGGCCCAACTGAAATCAGTTGAACCCTGAGTTCAGGAAACGCTATGGGTTGTACACCACTGAGGCTTTTGTAGTTGTTTGCTACACAGCTATATTTTTAAACTTTTAATTTGAAATGATTATAAATTTCAAATTTATAAATGAATTCTGAAGGTTGTGCGGACATCCCCTACACTCTTCAGTATACTTCTCTTAATGTTAATATCTCAACCATGTTACATTGACCAAAACTAAGAACTTAGCATTGTCACAAGATTTTATTCAATTTTTCCACAATATTCTTTTTCTGTTCAGGGCCAATTCAAGATACCACATTGCATTTATTGTCATTTATTGTTGTTTATTTAGCAGGTTTCCTCTTAGATGCAGTTAACTGCACAAGTGATAAATACTTGTCTTACATGGATTCGGTTTTCTCTCAATAATTTAGGATAAAGCAATGCTTCTCAAACTATTGTTTTTGTAAATTAATTGTGAATCTTGTTAAAATACAGATTCCGATTCAGTAAATGTGGTGGGACCAGGGACTCTTATTTTCTAACAAGTCTCAGGTGATGATAATGTTGTTGGTTCCTGACCATACTTTGAGCAGCAAGGACCTAAGGTACAATAACTATAATTAGGTAGCCTGAATGCTAACTCCATGTAGAGTGACAGACTTAGCTTTCTAGCAAATTGATCATGTGGGCAATGATTTGAGATGGAGATGGAGCTTCCTGGATGATACTCAAGGTCCTAGAACCAGCTCTTAGAAATAAATCACTACATCTAGTTCCTGCTCTCTTCCTGGCCTAAATTTAAATCAATCATAATCCCACCTTATTTATATAATTATTGATGAAATCTGTTTTCTTCCCCCTAAACATCCTGATTTAGGTTCTTATAAGAATAATATCTCCTGACAACTGTATGGAGAAAAAGTAAAGAAAAAGAAGAGGAAACAGCTTTGGGAATACATAGACCTAAAATATAAATGGATCTTTCTTTAAAATTCATTATAATTTCTATTAACGAGGCCCACCTTTCTCCAGGAATTCAAAACACTTCATATAATAAAAGAGGTTTCTCCTAAATCAAATTGTATGTTTATAATTCAAACACAAATTTTAACATAAAATAAAAAGGGAGCTTCATGTAAAAAAATTTAAAAGATGATTAGAAGTTATAAAACCAGCCCATTCTGTTTTTCATTACACTAATATATCCTATTAAATTAATGTGTGGCTGTGTGGTAGAGCTGAAATCATAGCTACAGTTAGCCTCAGATAAAAGAACAGAGCAGATGATCCCTCAAAATCTCATCTGCTACTGTAATGCAAAATAAACTGGGTGGACAGTGCAATAAGTTAGGTAGACTTTGCTTCTATACTTTCTGAGTGGGGTCACAAAACAGGGGGCTCTCTCAAGTACCTCATCTCTTCCCTGAGCTCTACAATAATATTACTGAGTAGAGGGATCACTTCTGTCACCCCTCCTGCTCTGAAACTCCATGACAATATCTGTACTGTAAGTTGAATTTAATTCATTCGTTCATTCAACAAGCACCTATACCTCTATGGCTTAAATGCATGAATCAACCTGACAACACCGTTAAACATTTGAAAAGCATCATTTACTCTCTAAGCAGTTTGGACACTTATAATGGCTTCACATTCTCTCCTGTGGTGCTAAACAAAGCAAGTATATGTACAGACTATTCCAAGCTAACCAAACTTCTTCCACTTCTCTTTGAGGTAAGTTATATCATCAGTAACCTTATATATAGGTTCTTGCATTTCTTGCTATTAGAATGGGAAACATTCAGTATTTTATGTGTGTGTGTGTAATGTTTTAAATATTATGCTTATTTTATAGTTTAAGAACTTTGGGGACTCTTTTTTCCGTATTTGTTTACCCAAGCATTTGGGATTAGGATACACCGTCAATATTGTTTGGCCTCACTCAGAGAGCTGAGGTGACAATTTCATGTGACTTCTAAATGGTCAATTGGTCATTGATATGCTTATACCCATTTGATTTTTCATTACATTTGTCTTTATGATCTGCAGAATAAAGCCTTGAACTATTCTTTTTTTCCAATTTTGCCCTATATAAGCCTGGAAAATTTGAATAAATGTGATTCACTCACTAAGTCTACCTAGAATGAGTTACATTTCTTTTCTTATCAAATCTTGATCATGATTTGTGTTGAACTCACTATTAATAACGTGTCTGGGGATGAAATGTTAAGTTGATATGCCATATAAACTCATCTCTCAGCCACAGGGTCACATTGACATAAATAAATGTAGCAGCTGCATTGTTAGAACTCAGGGCTCCAACACGGAAAGATAATAGAAGCTGTTTAAAATGAGGTCATGAAATGTCAATTTAAAATGCTCTCTGTCAGATAGGTGACACTGTTTCTTCTTTCTGTCAGAAGGAAGCATATTGATAATATTCTCCATTTTCCACGTATGTTTTTCAAATCCGAGAGTCAGCATCAAAGACTCATAAGGCATTTTCCTTAGATTTAATAATTTCACTCCTCAGCCCTTTGAAAAATGAGAGCAGCCAACTTTCATTGTGAGCACTTATTCCAAAACATATTTTATCAGATTGGATCATGTTTTTAAATAAATAAGGCATTTTATGTATTAATTCCATAAAGCACAAAGCTTACTTTTTCTCCAGCAAGCTAAGGTCATAGTCTAAGACTCACCGTGATTTCCTGAAGATACAGTTGAGAATTGCCTGGACAATCAAGCAAATTACACTCTGAGGGTAGCTTTCGCACTGTTGATTATTACTGAGTCACCAAATGCATTCCTGTCTCTTCAGAACTGAAGAGCTTCTGTACCTAGACAATATAGTAGCTATGGCAGGTCTGATCTGATCAGAAGAAATGTCAGCAGTAAATAATACTTACTTATTATCTTGGCTTCACTAAAGCAGCCTTCTTAGAAATGGCTTAGTATAGTCTAGCTGGTTAGTTTGAAAGGGTCAAAGAAGACTAAAGAAGAACCTACGAAGACCCAACCACATAGTGAAAGTAATAATATAAGTGGAGAGGCTTTGTCTTGGAAGCCCAGAGGCTTTTCCCCACTAAGCTCCCCTATTTTTTTTGCATCATTTTGTGCTTGGAGATCTTCTCCTTGAGGTTGTATGAAATATGGTTAAGTTTGGGAGTTTGGAGAGAGGCAAAGTTTTGAATAGTACAAACATTCAGAAATTATTGCAGGATTTAAAAACTATTTGCTATTCATCTTTATAGCAAAAAAGTCACTCATTGACAAATGAGTGATGTTCTGACATATATATTTTTTGTTTCACTTTTATGTTACTTGTTGATGTAAATGAAGAGGCAGTTTGGGATTAAATTCTGACTCTATTGCTTACCAGCTATGTACTCTGGGCAAGTTCATTACCTTTCTGCTTTAGTTGATACTTCAGTACAGTAAACTAACTGAATCATGGGATTTTCTGATGATTAAGCAAATCAGTTCATTTGAGGGCTGTCAGATACTAGGCGTGCAATGAATTTGTTAGCGATTTCTATGATTATATCTTTTACATCTTTCTATGATTATATCCATCTTTTACAAATTACTATGTCAACTTTTGCTAAATTTCTGAGGGATATATGGATATTAAATCTTATCTCTAATAATCAATTCATTTGATGTTTCTTCAAGCCTCAAGAAGTTGGAAGTGGGGGTGTTTTAGAGAGAGCTACCTTTTTTGGTGCCCATGAGTTTTCAGCTCACTACTATGTGACATACCCTTAATGAGGTGATATAACTATATATTAATATTTCATACAATTCTCACAGTATCCAGATGAATAAAAAAAGTGACTCTTGCATATTTTCAGAGAAAGCATTGCCTCCATTAATTTTAGGCCACAATTACCGGGGAAGATCCTTCACATAAGCATTTGAATTGGTTAGCATGAATACATATTTGTATTTCCCTTAGTGATTCTCCCCATGATTACTATTTATGGATTCTTTAGAGTTATCCCTCGCACTTCTCACTTTGTAACTGACTTCCTGCTGTTCTTAACTCAGGAGTCTTTAAGTCTCATATTTAAATGGTAAAACATTTGTTTGTGACAAACACCATGTGTCCGGAATTCTCCTACCTATCTCGGAGAGGCTTTGCAGGACCTGACAAGTGGCATGTCTGCACATAGGGGTTCTGGCATGATCATTCATAATGATCCTCAAAGGGAGGATGAGCAATTTACATATCAAAGGTCCTATGTTAGGAATGTATATTAAGTAAGAAGCTCACAATATTAACTTTTAGATCAGGAAACTTCTTTAGGGACTACATCTCAGTGCTAAAGGCATATCTAGTAAAGACAACTTAAGTAATTGTTTTGTTTGACAGTGTCACCTCTCGTATTTGAAGATGATACTGCTGACTCAGATTCATATCCAATTTAATCCTCATTACAACCATGAGTGAAGTATGAGGGTCCACATATTATTACAGCTCATGTCTTGTCCACGAGGCCATATTGTCTTGTGCCCCAGTATCCCATATGGCCATTTAATTTAATTTACATTTCATTTAAAAATTAATATTAACTAATAATTAAATCAATTATACTAAAACAAATATAGTAAATACTAAAAACTCATCACATCATAATGTAGTAGTAATCCTACTACCTTATTCTACATATCCTATATGATCAAGGTGATTTCTGTCTCTCTTATGTGTTTGGTGGAAATGTATAATAGGGTGCTATTATGTACCTCCTCCAAACTCCAGTCAGGTTAATAACTTGAAATTGGCCGTTGTGAGCATCATCACATCACGGGAATCTGCAAATGCTACACATTGAGACTTGATTTATTGTTTTATTCATTGTCTAGATCAGAAGTTGGCAAAATTTTCTATACCTATGTATCAATAAAAGTGTTTTTTTTTTTTTTTTTTTTTTTTACCAAAACAGGAGGCTGCCTATGTGGCCCGTGAGTTAAGGTTTGCCAACTTCTAGTCTAAACTTCAGAAAGTGATGTTGGACTCTTGATAATGCATTTAAAATTAAAAGTGTGTTTTGTTTTTTATCTGTTACATTTTGAATAGTACAAACATTCAGAAATTATTGCAGGATTTAAAAACTATTTGCTATTCATCTTTATAGCAAAAAAGTCACTCATCATTGACAAATGAGTGATGTTCTGACATATATATTTTTTGTTTCACTTTTATGTTACTTGTTGATGTAAATGAAAATATCATCCAACATTTAGGCTGGCACTACACTTGTTTGTCAATTGCATTAGTAAGTTGGCTACAGACAGAAGAATTTGGCAAAAATCAACCAAAATTCTAAGAGAATCAACTGGTTATGTGGACTTGTATAATGTATTATTTAATTGTACCATTATTTATAAATTGTGTGCTACATATCCTTTATATCAGTAAAGGATTTCATGTACATGTATATATACATGGATACTTTTTTTTGTTCTGAAGAGCCTGTTGTTAAACATTTATCAGTTCATTATTTAGGAAAAAAGGAATCATGTGTGGGAGAAACTGGACGTATGCATGGAAAGGGAGGAAGGTGGGCCAACCTCTGGAGCCCTCAGAAGGAAAGGAAAAGAGTACTTAGGAGAACATGGGTCTGGCTATTGCTTGTACAAGGACTTGAGATTTCTCTGGATTGAGGTGGGGGTGTTAAACAAAAAATTATTCATGACACTCATTAAAGATGGTAAGAAAGACTTATTCAAGAAGAGAGCAACTACAGTGGAAGTTTTGTAGCAGAGGAAAAGGTGCTACTGAACTCTTAATATAAGGATAAGTGGTAGGTTATAGCCAAGAAACAGGGTGGGAGTCAGCAGGTGGAAAATTGCTAAGGGGAAACATCAAAGCTAGGAGCATTCTTGCTGAAGTCAGTCCAGAGTGGTAAGATATCAAGGGTGGGGAATGAGGAAGTTAATTAGATATAGTGGGTGATCACATACCAAGCGTGGGGGATTTTTTTCTAAACTGAATTAAGTAAGATTCCTGCCAAAACTGGACTAAGCAAGCCAAAGACAAGAGCCCAACATTGATGCCCAATTAAAAACAGGACTCGAAGGAGCCCAACTCAAGTTTGTTTGAGGAGAAAGTCTTTGTCAGGAGATGGGACAATTGTGCTCTTAACAGACCAAGGTGAAATTATTACTATAATGAGCACACCAAATGCAACACTGACCTTGAGGTAACTTGTATGTTGAGTACGAGTTGAGATCTGGATATGGGTACTTTATCACAGTTTTCAACTTAGCTTCAATGGATAAAATACTCCAGACACCTAACAAACAACATACATTTTGGAGAAAACCTGTCATAAACTAATGTGGACTTCAAATAATTAAAGCAAACTTTTTCTCATCTACAGCGTGCATTGGAGATTGCTCTTTTACTTTCTTTGTCATTATTGTCTTCAGTGCTGGCTACTTCTTTAGGCCCCTATTTGTTAGAACATGGATTTCTTTCTAGAGCTTCAATTAAAATGCGGTATGGCCATTTGTCAACATTGGTTATATAGTAACTCTAGGCTATCTGCATGCTGGTGATCTACAATGCATTCCACCTGGAGGCAGATTTCATCCTGGGCCAGCTTTCTTGACTATGATCAATTTTCCATAATGATGTCCAGAATTATGTGAGCTCAGGCAATGCTAATTTATGTTAGTATTATTTAAAGCCTGATTTTAGGAAATCATTCTGATTGCCTTAAGAAATATTATCTATTCTCAAATAAAATATCAATGATTTTTCATCTTAAATGATTGCTGTTTGGATGACTTCTCCTCCATCTCCCTTTCCTAACTCCCTCAAAGTTTGTTTCCATTATAAGGATTACTCAGAATTGTCTATGCTGCTATTCAACCGCCCATCACAGTTGCTGGTGCTTTCCCAGTATCTGATTATCAATGATTACTTTAATAAACAAAGCCTGTATATTGGTTCCTTTTCACATCTTGTGTAATTGCATTTCCAATTTCAAAATGAACCGTTTGATATTCTCCCTGCACAATTTTTCACCTCGTATGTTGTTGCTGGGAGGTGGCAATGGCAGCAGGCTAGCTCCTTGGGGACTTGGTAAGAGCAGTTTGAGAAGTGTAAATGGTATTTGTTTAGGATGAACAAAGGAAAGGGTGCTTTCTGCAGTGTTGTTTATAAGGAAAATAAAAATTTTCTGTAATAGAGATCTAGTTCAATAATGACTACACAAAAATGGAACACTAGGAGTCATACAATAATTTTAAATAAAGTTTAAAAGGAGAAAAACAATGATATGATATTTAGTGAAAAATGATGGAGTTAAAATTGTATGGATACACAGATCCTAATTTTGTATATATATTATATATATATGTGGTATATCAATAAAAAGATCAAAAAACATTACATAATAATTTTGTGTGGTACGATTATGGTTGATTTTAATTTTCTTCCTCAGTCTTTTCTGTCATTTTCAAATTTCTATAATGCTTATGTCTTTCTTTTAATAGTCAGAATTTAAAATATCATTATAAGGAAAAAAATGTCAAAACCAAGTCACAATAATAACCCCCCTTCTCCCATATATATATTTCATTTGCTGAAAATAAAAGGAAGTCTTCCTTAATTACTCAAATTTCTTCATGTACTTATATGAAACCATGGATTCTTTACAGTACAGTAAACCATTTGTTCTAAGTCTTGAGAAACAAATGAAAAGGGGGAGTTAAAAATTATAAAATATTTACAAGGCAAATGCTGTTGGACTAATTTAGCCATAACTATATTTGTCATAAAATATCTGGAAAATTGCAGGAGTTTTTTTGATCAACATGAGCTATACTCATGCAACCTTAGCATTCTGACTAAAATCTGGAAAAGAACAGGGCCCCAGGCATCACCATTAAGAACCAAATCTGTGTTCATCAACTACTTTTCTCACATTGAAATCATTTGTGATTTTATTTTCATTTTTTCTCTCACATATATCTCAAAAGTAACTTTTTGGCTTAGCTATAAGCTTTCCTGCAGTGATTTTCTTTTTCAAGGCCAAGTTTTTCATTTTGAACATTTTTTTATCCTCATACTGTTCTTTTTTGGAGTCTTTTTATTTTTATTTTGCCAAGGTGTTCTTTATTAATTTGTTCACAAAAAGTCTAAGTAAATTATCCTAATCCTTAAGCATCTACAAATATGTTACTTTGTCCTTACACTTGAATACAAGTGTTAAGTTATATTTTCCAAAACTTTGAAGATGTGATTTTGTAGGTTTCTGTTGACTATATTACTGATAAAATTTCTGATGCCAGTTCGATTCTCATGAGACAGTAGATAAATTTTTTTTTTTCTCCTGGGAAGCTGTTGACTTTTTTCTCTTCTATTTAATTTTCTGAAACTTCACAATGATGTGCCTTGGAGTTGGATTCTTTTGTACTAATCCTATATTCAATCATCAGACTTGGGTTTTTATTCAACTCTAGGAATTGAACTTATTACTTCTTTATTATTCCTTCTCTTCCATTTTGTCTGAATTTTCTGAAACTCATAATTGATGGGCCTTGAAAGTTCCGGCTGTAATCTCTTTGTGTTTCAGCTTTTCTCTCATATTTCTCTTTTTACGGGGTCTGCTTCTGCTTATTGAGGGGATGATTGTTGCATGGGGCCCCATGTGTTCCTGGGATTCATTTTTTTTCCTAGTGTAAGAGCCCAGGGTCCCTCCAGAAGCTGTATATTACCTGTGGCCATTGCACTGCTTCTTTAGTTCCTAGTCTTTCTACCATGTCTGAACTTCTGCTTCAGAGAACAGTATTTGTAGCCTTAGAAGACACCAGTCTTTCTCTTCCTTCCGTGTTTTTAGACGTTGCTCTTGTCTTTCAGTGCCCGTACATACTGTGTGCCCCGCCAGAACAGACTATCCCCAGGCTTTTAGGCAGCAGTTCCAGAGCATCAGTCAGGTGGCAGACACTTCTCTCAACTGCTCTGGAGGTTGATGAAGAGTGAGCCCAATGGACTCAGCTGTGCTGAATGTAGTTCTTCACCTTATTATTGTGACTTCTTCTTCATGGATTTGTGGACTCCAGGCCTGGAATTTCTCTCATAGTTTATTGGGACTCCAATGTTTTAGATCTTATTTTTTCCCTCTGCTTTTTTTCTGTCAATCTTTTCTCAATTGCTTTCTGTCTTTGAGGAATTTCTAAAGTTTTAGAGCTATGAACGACATTCGATCTTGTTTCACTATGATGTTATGGGATCTTTTTTTCATAGATTTTGATTATCATTTTAAAGAAACTTTAAGCTGGGCGTGGTGGCTCACGCCTGTAATCCCAGCACTTTGGGAGGCTGAGGTGGGCTGATCACGAGGTCAGGAGATCGAGATTATCCTGGCTAACACGATGAAACCCCATCTCTACTAAAAATACAAAAAATTAGCTGGGCATGGTGGCGGGTGCCTGTAGTCCCAGATACTCGGGAGGCTGAGACAGGAGAATGGCGTGAACCCGGGAGGCGGAGCTTGCAGTGAGCGGAGATCGCGCCACTGCACTCCAGCCTGGGCGACAGAGCGAGACTCCGTCTCAAAAAAAAAAAAAAGAAATTTTAAGTTGGAAGGGGTATAAACATTTAAACATTTGGGCTCAATTCAGTATTCAGACTCTAAAAATTCCAAGACAACTAACTGGATACTGAGAGATGACTTACCCATGTTCAATGAGGTTTTCTTGCTTTGCTGCCTATTCTAAAGACAGATACATAGTTGAAGATTTGCTCACAACACAATCATGGACAATTTCCAGTCTCGCTCCCTGGAACTTCCTTCTCAGATCAAATACAAAGTTCAGTAGTTCTCCTGGGGTAAGCAGAGAAATATCCAAATTAAGTTAAATTTTATGTTATGGTCTGGAATCTGGCAATTCTTTTCCATAATATTTTACGCTTCATAGCTTACTTTACTCGCATACTTCCTGAATGGTAGAGTATTGCCAACTCTATTCTGTGGGTGAGTAATCTGAGACACAAAGTGACTAGACATCTTGCATTCACAGGAAGTAGGAGAGGACTGTAATTAGAAGCCACTTATCCTAATCTACTAGGTCAGTCACTCTTACTGCTTTTGTAGAGCAACACACATGTTAGATTAAGCTCACATATTCGTCACATTCGTAAGGTTTTCTGAAGATTAAACACAACCTCCACTCTGACTTTATCATTTAAAGATCCTATTGGAGTGCATGCCAGGGTATGTTAATTTTTGGATGAATATGAATTGCTGTATTTAAAAAAATCGTAGTAAGCATTCATTGAGCACTCATTGTCAGGCAGGACGCTGGTGCCTTACCCATGTTACCAAGGCCATCTTCACAACTATCTAATCAGGTAGGAGGGTATTCTTTTCATTTTTATTTTACAGATGAAGAAACTAAGGCCTGTGGGATAGATTTACCCAGCTGTCTGTTTTTGCTTTTGTTTCTTATTGCCATGAACAAATAATATATTTTACATTTTAAAATTAATTACATTTTAAATGGTTATAGAGGTACCAACATAATATCATTGATTTTAATTTGGCCCCACAAAGGCTAAAACTTTTGCTGTCTGGCCATTTAGAAACATGTACTCCTACTCCAGTGAATCTAACCCTGAGGCTATTATTCACACACCCTTGTATTTTTATTACTGGTTACGATTAGCTGTGGCATAGTTGCTGCTTGTGGATTGAGATGTGTAGTTGAGAAGTGCTGTACTAAGACATATCATCAACTCTAGAGAAATATGGTTCCTGGATAATGCAGAACCATATTTATAAATCCCCATTCATCCATTTCTCTTCCCTATTTTAGATTCCATGCAAACCACCAACCTTCTGTGTGCATTTGACATTATTATTCTTTTTCATTCCAATATACTTTTTGTAACTATAAAATTTTCAAGTTGACAAAGCATTCCTCATTGCTTTTCTCCTTGGTTTCACAGGCCATCTATGGATTTTATTGTTTCTCCTGTTCCTTTCCTCCTTTGCCATAAATAATCTCTTAATAGGCTGTGTATGTGTGTGTGTGTGTGTGTGTGTTTTAACTACTAAAATGAATTGATAAAATTTCTCACTGTCTTTAACTCATTTTAAACGTACCCAGTTTTTCCTAAGGGGACAGCAAAAGGATTGAACAGAGATGAGACAGGAAATCTGAAAAAAAAAAAAAAAAAAAAAAAAAAAAAAAAATCAGGAACTCCAATTCAGGAACCCGGCCGTTGTTTCCATAATCTATGTCAGCAGTTACTCTGGTGTCAGTGAGGCCCTGGAGATGGAGTAGGACATGTACCTAGCCTAAAATCTGAAACTGGCCTGCTATGTGGGCATTTCTTGGCAGATAGGGAGAAGCATACCAAATACCACATTACTAATCACAGGGGTGCTTGGTAAGCATTGAATTATGGCAAAGGAGTGGGTTTATTAAGAATATTTTAATCCGTGACATGTGCCACAGATACCATTTCCACAGAACTCTAATAGCCATTGGGTATGGCAGAGGCAGGGTACCTACACGATTAAATAAGTTTGAAAAATGTTCTGCTACACAGAGTTAACTTTCCTAAGTCAGAAAGACTCCTGAAACCCATAAAATGTTCATTGCCAGTATCAGTCCATAAGTGGAATACATAGCATATGGTGTTTTCCAAAGTTACTAGATAATGAATTTTTTTTTGCTTGATTTTTGGTTTGAATCAAATAACTTGTACTCTAGAAAACACAGGGCAAAACCAACACAGTGAAGTACCTTATTCACACTAGAAGATTTTTGTACCCAGTGAATCAGTAGCAACTGATTATAGTCAGAACACCATTATTCCTGGATAATGCAGAACCACATTTATAAATCCCCATTCATCCATTTCTCTTTCCTATTTTAGATTCCATGCAAACCACCAACCTTCTGTGTGCATTTGACATTATTATTCTTTTTCATTCCAATATACTTTTTGTAACTATAAAATTTTCAAGTTGACAAAGCATTCCTCATTGCTTTTCTCCTTGGTTTCACTGTATCGTGTGAACTTCAGGAGTTACTTTAATCAGCCAGTTCTCTGTAAATCACAATGTAAGATATTGACAGTTAATTCCAACAAAGGGTGTGACGTTCTGCTAACTTAGATCTCAGAGGCATTCTGTAAACCACTATTTAGGTTGGAAGATTTGTAACACCTTTCAGGGAGGTATAAAACCTTTTGGCAACTGACCACCTTTTTCAGACACAATACAAAGTATCACCCAACACAAATAGACAGCTCTTACCTTTGAAGTTCTATTTTGCATTTTACTCAGGGATTAACTGAAAATGATTTGGGTGGTTTTCTTTTCTTTCTTTTTTCTTTAAATCTTCAGATGAAAGAAAGTTACTGAATTCACTACATAAAGATCAGTCTCACCTCCCCTGACAACCTTTGGCAATCCTGTCCTCACCTCTATGTGGCAGAAATCAGCATTCCCTGTTTACAGCAAAACTACATAAAGCGATAGCAATTTCCTTGTGCACATCAATTTTCTTTGTGGATGGGCAGCCTGTTGCAATAATGAAGTCTGTCAGCTCTTTGCAAAAGAACTGGAAAGTGGCCTTACTCATGTGGAAATCGAATAGTGACTTGTCACTCTCCCTTGGCGGCATATCCCCAGACTGTCAATGTGGTGTCCTGTGTCACATTGTGGCAGTGGGCTAGGTCCCTGTCCGAAGAGATGCTGCTGATTAGGCCATTTTGCTCTTTCCTGCAGAATTCATGATCTACCCAGCACTGTCCTCGTGATTGACTTTTTGCAAATGAGGTTGCCAAGTCCTCGGTATTTTAGTCTGTTAGTAACTAGTACAAATTCTGGCATCATAATTCATGCAATAAAAACCTATTAATGAAAATAATCCAGGGATTGGTAATATAGTTAACTCTCCATATCCTGGTTTCACATCCAAGTATTCAATCAAGTGTGGATCAAATATATTTGGAAAAAACAACAACAAAAATACGAATTAAAAAATACACTATCATAACTATTTATGGAGCATTTACATTACCTCAGGTATTATAAGTAATCAAAAGGTGATTTTAAAGTATACAGAAGGATATGTGTAGTTTATATGCAAAATGCTTGGCCATTTTATAGACGGAACTTGAAAATCTGCAAATTTTGGTCCTGGAACCAATCTGCCTGGATACTGAGAGATGACTTACCCATTATGTTTTTCCCTTGTGCCATGAAAAATGTGGTACCCTGTTGGACTGAAGTATTCTCCTGTCTCTCTCTATTATTCTACTTCTGGATTATACGTAATAAGAAGTAAGATTTTTTCCAAAGAAATTCAAAATATTGTTCCAGCAAGTCATTCTCTCAGACATTAGATGCCAGCTAATTGATTTTTAATCTTTTACTTTTCAGCTTCATTACATTTTACACCTCAGTATATTTTTGTACTCTCTCACTTTTTGTAGAAAGAAGACATCAGATTTCTAGCTTTAGCAGGAGTGTTCAGTATACCAATTCCTGTTAACACAGCTGTTAAATATTGAGATCATGCTGCATGTTAAATGAAATTGATTTTCAAAATAAATTAAATCCCTGAATGAAAGTGGGTATATCTTTCCATAGGAAGGAAGAAATGTTAAGAGGGTTGCATGTATAAGCAGATCTTGGGAAAATGAGCTGAATTGTGAACCTCTATGGTGAATAGTTTAGAGGTTCCTCAGAAAACTAAAAATATAACTACCATATGATCCAGCAACCCCACTGCTGGGTATATACCCGAAATATGGGAATTCAGTATATCGAAGATAAATCTGCACTCCCATGTGTTTTTTTGTTTCTTTGTTTTTGTAGCACTGTTCAAAATAGCCAATATTTGGGAGCAACCTAAGTGTTCATCAACAGATGAATGAACATGGAACAGTTGTATTTTGATGCAACAATCTACCTGTCTCAGCCTTAAAAGTAAACTACATCCAGTACAAGTCCAAACATAAAACACAAAGATATAGATGTTTAAAATACAATGACATTTGTCTGACAGCCAGTAGGGCCATCTAAATTGGTCTGGAGTCAATTGTACCTAGTCTCCTCATTTATTTCTTCAAACCAGGAGAGGAAAAATAAGGTTGGAGTCAGTAATGCCTATAAAGCAATTATCACATTTTAATTAGCTGACTCTGGTTACAGCTAATGGATGGAGAGGATTTATGTACAAGTTTTAAAATACTGAATGTTGTGTGCTCTTGCTAACCCACATTATTTATTGCATTCGTAAAAAAGGTAGGTTTTATCTTTATAGTCCCTAGTTCTCTCCTCTGTCCCCAATTCTCTCTTCTACTGTAGGATTCTACTCAGGTAGATTTTAATTTTAAGTTACATTTTATTACTAAATAAAAATATGTTTTTAATCTATGTTTATTTTTATCTGCATTTATTAGGTAAAAAAAAAAAATTACTCAGGGATTGACCCAAATGGATTATGGTATTTTTATTTTCTGTTTTAATGTGGCAATAATTCTAATAATTATGTATCACATAGATTATAGATTATATAGAGTGTATCAAAAGCATATATATTCTCATAAGCACAGAACAAAGTCTTCATTAGTTTTTCTGTTCTTTTCTCATTTTCCATTATATTGTGAAATAAAGACAAATCATTACTTGGCAAATATTTGTCATGTGCTCACGGGGAAGTGTTAAGAAATTTAGAGGAGTTATAAAAGTGGAATAGAAGAATAGAAGACAGTGAGGGCTGTCATGTGACTTGTTACCAGATTTTTGAGAGATAAGTCTTGCTCAGGTAAAATTAATTGCACAAGCCTTCAATCCTTTCATGGGAAAAACTATATGAAAAGATTATTCTATGTAATTCTCAATGCAAATAAATATAATAAAAGTTGAAGCAAGTTGAGGACTTGGGGTGGAATAATCAGAGCCAGGTAAAGTTAACTCAGGGGTCACTGAGGAGATAGACTTGCTGGTAGAAAGAAAAACAGAAAGGTGGGCATAAGAACTTTTTCAGTAAGGAGAATGGTCTAAAGATTGGCAAACTATAGTTTGTGGGCCAAATCTGGCAAGTGGTCAATTTTTGTATGACTGCCAGCTATAAATAGTTTTTACTTTTTGAAGCATCATAAAAATCAAAGAAGAGTATAATGTAAAGATAATATGGCTCACATATTCTGAGCCATACTAAACAATTTACTGTTTATCTGAAACGTATGTTTAACTGGGCATCCTGTATTTTTAGAAGTTAACTCTGGCAACCCTATGTAAGGTCCAGTGACACTGCTGATGATGTTCTTACTTGTTCCGCGAATAGGTTGTACCTTCCTGCGGGCTCTACGCAAATGCTTGGAATCAAGCTAAGGTTGACATTTGCTATTAATAGATATACACTTTTGGCCACATCAATTAAACTCTCTGAGCCTTCTTCTTTTATTAGTGTGAAACAATGAAATGCACTCCATGAAAGTAATGTCTGTCTTATCTTGAAGAACAGAATATTGGAACTACATGGGAGCTTAGTTATCTTTTACTGAATGCTTTATTTTACAGATTGTAAAGCAGCTCTAGACTTTACCAAAAACCCAGATTTCTACTGTGATGACATGACATTTTGTGAACTCTGGGTATCATATGGCGCTGTTCAATGCTGTTCCCCTTCTATATTGCACTGTCTTCTCTATCTTCAAAGAACATAGGGAATAATGTACACTAAATGTTTCGTAACTTTAAGTGTGCAAAATGTAAACTTACAGAATGATTATGTCTAGGCTGATATCAGAACATGGGAATCATCTCTCTAATTATGCTAATTCACAATCATACTCGAGAAGAATGTTTGGGTACCAGCACCTTAAGACTCCAGAATCTTAGTTATGTGGAATCTCTCTGGAAAGCACAACTGATAAATTAAAAGTAAAGTTATCAAAACAAGTTATCAATTGTACATCTGTTAAAATTTGGCCTCATGGGAAACCAATCAAAGCTATCTGAGAAAAGTAATATACCCTTTGATGTTATCATTAAACTTGACTTTTGCCTTTCACTATTGACAATTCAGTCTAGACGTACAACTTTTATATCACTTGTATGCCTTGCAGAAGACAGATTTTTTATTGCAAGGCCAGCCACATCCTTGCCGACATTTACAACTGCTCTATGACTGTGGCAGTGACAGCTGACACCTCCTAGATACTTGAATACTTTCCCCCAGTTTTAATAAACAGATGGGGTGGGAGTGGGGGAAAATGAAGTGAAGTAATATTATCGTCCAGGCAGTTAGAGCTAAAAAAAAAAATATAGATAAAGAAGAGGCTGACTGAAGCATAGAAAGAGATAGCCAAAGGTAATGTATAAGATCCAAAGTCTAAGAACTCTTGAGAGGTCTCTCTTTAAAGAGAAAAGATTTAAACCTTTTGCTTGTTGTTCCTTTGTGCCATCACTATGGACTATACACTAACTTTCCTCAAAATTGACTTATTTTGGCTCAATTAAGAGTTTGGGAGATTCTAGTCTTCTATTGACATGTATAATTTCCAGGTGGTACAACTGGGTCATTGTTTTTTGAGTGTGTTTAAAATTTCCTCTTCACAAATAATTCAGTGGGAATTGGACTTATTTTTATATTGCTAAGTGTTGTATTACATATGTAAATGAAATTTTAGTTGAATAAATTTTTTTTTTTTAATTTTAATGAAAATATTTTAAGATATGTAAGACTTTTAATCCAACAAATTATTTTGGAAATAAAAAGCTCTTTCCTGCTGTGTGCTTATTGTTTGCTTAACATTATATATGCCTTACATAAATACCATGAATATATTCAGAGACTTAACACAGTCCAAAAATTCTTTATTTCTATATAATTTAAAAAAATCCTCAATGCTCTCATATTATTTTGCATTTAATACATTATTTGTAATCCCACATAAGTGTAGAATCTAGTTTTCATCTGTTTTGCCCTTTGGTGGTATCTAGTTCTTTAGAATTGTCAAGTAAATTAAATACTGCTTTTCTTTACCCACTAAAAGCAGCAAAAGAGTTGCTGTCAATTAGTAAATTATATGTGTGTCTTCTTTTTCTCAAATTAGCAAATGCAGTTGATATTGACTATTAAAGAGTTAACTTCTTTTTTGTATTATACTTTAAGTTCTAGGGTACATGTGCACAATGTGCAGGTTTGTTACATATGTATACATGTGCCATGCTGGTGTGCTGCACCCATTAACTCGTCATTTACATTAGGTATATCTCCTAATGCTATCCCTCCCTCCTCCCCCTACCCCATGACAGGCCCTGGTGTGTAATGTTCCCCTTCCTGTGTCCTAGTGTTCTCATTGCTCAATTCCCACCTATGAGTGAGAACATGCAGTGTTTGGTTTTTTGTCCTTGCAATAGCTTGCTCAGAATGATGGTTTCCAGCTTCATCCATGGCCCTATAAGGACATGAACTCTGTTGGGAGCAAGTCCCCCAAAATCTGGCCATAAACTGGCCATAAACAAAATCTCTGCAGCACTGTAACATGTTCATAATGGCTCTAACGTCCCTGCTGGAAGGTTGTGGGTTTATGGAAATGAAGGCAAGGAACACCTGGCCCGCCCAGGGTGGAAAACCACTTAAAGGCATTCTTAAGCCACAAACAATAGCATGAGCAATCTGTGCCTTAAGGACATGCTCCTGCTGCAGTTAACCAGCCCAAACTATTCCTTTAATTCGGCCCATCCCTTCATTTCCCATAAGGGATACTTTTAGTTAATTTAATATCTATAGAAACAATGCTAATGACTGGTTTGCTGTTAATAAATATGTGGGTAAATCTCTCTTCAGGGCTCTCAGCTCTAAAGGCTGTGAGACCCCTGATTTCCCACTTCACACCTATATATTTCTGTGTGTGTGTCTTTAATTCCTCTAGTGCCACTTGGTTAGAGTCTCCCTGACCGAGCTGCTCTTGGCAAGTGGTGTCCATCTTGCGGGCTTGAATCCAGGTTGAAGTGTTTCCGGAGTTATGGTTGGAATGGAAAACTAGCTGGAGGACACCCAAGTACTCTTAAAGCAATCCTAGTGGTGAGTAAGAAGGGCAGCTCAGAAGTGTCAGGGTAACATGGGACAGGTGTGGGGTCTGGTTCGTTTCACCTTGGAACTTTTTCACACTGGTGATGAGGAGGAACAAGAGTATAGCGAAGTAACAGAAGAGGTTACAGAGCATGTTTATTTACCAGCTAAAGCTAAAGCGGCAAAGGAAGGAGAGGTTCATTTCTACTCTTCTGCACTCCCTCCTTATTATTTTGAAGAAAATGACCTCCCAGATCTTTCTTTCCCAGAGGACACTGGGTGAAAACTAGTTGCCCCAGTGACTGTTCGAGCAGTACCTCGAGTGACCGCTCTTAGTTCTATTCAGGCAGGAATTCAGCAAGCTAGACAAGAGGGTGATTTAGAGGCTTGGCAGTTCCCTGTTAAAACACACCCCCCAGATCAACAGGAAAATATTACAGCTACATTTGAGCCTTTTCCTTTTAAATTACTCAAAGAATTAAAACAAGATATAAATCAGTATGGACCAGGTTCTCCTTTTGTAATGGGACTGTTAAAGAATGTTACTGTTTCCAGTCGGATGATTCCTACTGACCGGGATACTCTTACTTGAGCTTGTCTAACTCCTGCTCAGCTCTTACAGTTTAAAACTTGGTGGGCAGATGAAGCTTCCATTCAGGCTGCTCACAATGCCCGGGCCTAACCTCAGATTTATATAACTGCAGACCGACTTTTGGGGGTTGGTGGCTGGGCTGGTTTAGATGCACGATTCGTCATGCAGGATGATGCCATAGAACAGCTTAGAGGAGTGTGCATTAGAGCTTGGGAAAAAAATCACTTCATGTGGGGAAAAACATCCTTCCTTTAGTGCTATAAAACAAGGACCAAGAGAACCATACGTTGATTTTATAGCTCGGTTACAGGAGTCTCTTAAAAAGATGATTGCAGATTTGGCTGCTCAGGATATACTGTTGCAGTTATTAGCTTTTGACAATGCTAATCCTGATTGCCAAGCTGCTCTGTGACCTATCAGAGGGAAAGCACATTTAGTTGATTATATCAAGGCCCGTGATGGTATTGGAGGTAATCTGCATAAAGCTACTTTGTTGGCACAGGCAATGGCAGGACTGAGAGAGGATTAAGGAAATACTCCATTTCCTAGAGCTTGTTTTAACTATGGGAAGCATGGTCATACTAAAAAAGAATGTAGAAAAAAATCAGCGAGTCAGGCTGCCAGATAGGGGAAAAAAGAAAACTGTTGAGCTTGAAATATGTCCAAAATGTAAAAAAGGGAAACACTGGGCTAGTCAGTGTCACTCTAAGTTTGATAAAGAAGGGAACCCGATTTTGGGAAATGCCCTGAGGGGCCCGTCCTGGGCCCTGTTCTAAACCAGGGCATTTCCAGCTCAGGCCATTCCCTCACCCCCATACAATGTCTGTCCCCTGCCACAGCTGGTAGTGTCACAGTAGATTTATGCTGCAGAAAAGCTGTGAGCCTTCTGCCTGGGGAACCCGCACAAAAGGTCCCAACAGGAGTCTGTGGACCCTTGCCAGCAGGGACAATAGGATTACTTTAGGAAGGTCTAGTGTAAGTTTAAAAGGGGTAGAAATACATACAGGAGTCATTGATTTAGATTACAATGGGGAAATTCAAATTGTTTTATCTACTTCTGTTCCCTGGAAAGCAGAGCCAGGAGAGCGCATAGCAGAGCTTCTGATTGTGCCGTATGTGGGAATGGGGAAAAAGTGAAATTAAACAAACAGGAGGATTTGGAAGCACAAATAAACAAGGCAAATCAGCTTATTGGGTAAATCAAATTACCGATAAATGTCCTACCTGTGAAATAACTATTCAAGGAAAGAAATTTAAAGGTTTGCTAGATACAGGAGCAGACATTTCAATCATTTATCTTACAGCACTGGCCGTCCACGTGGCCAATTCAACCTGCTCAATTTAACATACTTGGTGTTGGTAAAGCCACTGAAGTATATCAAAGTAGTTATATTTTGCATTGTGAAGGGCCCGATGGACAATCTGGGACTATTCAACCAATTATAACTTCTGTACCTATAAATTTATGGGGAAGACATTTGTTACAACAATAGGGAGCACAAATTCTAATTCCAGAACAATTATATAGCCCTCAAAGTCAACATACAATGCATGAAATGGGGTATGTCCCTCGTATGGGACTAGAAAAAAATTTGCAAGGTTTGAAAGAATTGCTTCAAGTGGAAAAAACACAGTTCCTGACAAAGATTAGGAAATAATTTTTGATGGCGGCCATTGTTAAGCCTCCAGAACCTATACCTTTAAAATGGTTCACAGGTAAGCCAATTTGGATAGAACAATGGCTGCTAAGTATAGAGAAACTGGAAGCTTTAGAGAAATTAGTTGCTGA
Organism: Hylobates moloch; assembly: GCF_009828535.3. Taxonomy (NCBI): domain Eukaryota; kingdom Metazoa; phylum Chordata; class Mammalia; order Primates; family Hylobatidae; genus Hylobates; species Hylobates moloch. The sequence continues at coordinate 68,199,041 of NW_026652290.1, read as the reverse complement.
ACAATTAAAAAGTGGGCACATAGCTCCAACATTTTCCCCTTGGAATTCTCCAGTTTTCATAATTAAGAAAAAATCAGGTAAATGGAGAATGTTAACTGACTTAAGAGCCATCAATTCAGTTATACAACCCGTGTGAGCATTACAGCCAGGATTGCCTTCTGCTATAATTCCAAAAAATTGGCCTTTTATAGTCATAGGTTTAAAAGACTGTTTATTTACTATCCCTTTAGCTGAGCAAGACTATGAACGGTTTGCATTTACAATTCCTGTGGTAAATAACCTGCAGCCTGCTAAGCATTTTCATTGTTTTACAGAAGGGTCTAATAATGGTAAAGCTTCTTATTCTGGATCAAAAAGTAAAGTTTTCCAGACGTTCTATAGTTCAGCTCAAAAAGCATAGCTTGTAGCTGTAATTGAGGTATTGACTGCTTTTGATATGCCCATTAATGTGGTTTCTGATTCTTCATATGTGGTTCATTCCACACAGTTAATTGAAAATGCTCAGTTACGATTTCATACAGATGAACAACTGATGACTTTGTTTACCCAATTACAAACAGCAGTTAGGAGTAGAACGCACCCTTTTTACATCACTCACATTAGGGCTCATACACCTCTTCCAGGACCTTTGGCTGAAGGGAATCAAATGGCGGATTGCCTAGTTGCTAATGCAATATCTAATGCTAGACAGTTTCAGCCACACGTGTTGAACACAGCCACCCACCTGGGGACAGATCAAGAAGCTGTCACAGATGGCGGAAGAAAACCTGAAGAAAGCAGGACAAGCAGTCACAATGAGTAATTTAATGGTAGCTATAATAGCAGTTATCACCACTGCCATGAGTATTCCTTCAACAAGGGCTGACACAGAGAACAATTATACTTACTGGGCATATTGATCAATCTTGGCTGGCAATAATTCCTGGATGCAATCACTCTATGACACAGTTACACATGTTTTCTGATCTCAGTATTTACCATAATAAATCTGCTCCTGTAATTGAGACATATCACCCTCAAAAACCTATTTGTAAACAGAATTGGACCCACTTAGAAAAAAATGAACGTACTTGTTTAGGAAGATTGCATTGCAGAACAGGCAGAGGTGCTGCACAACAATCCCTATGGAATCATTATTGACTGGGCCCCTAAGGGGATGTTTAGCTTGAATTGCACCTCCTAGTCTGTATGCCACAGCCACACTATGTTCAGATGATCTGAAAAAAGTGGTCAGATGGTAGAAATGATAAGAAGTATGGCAAAAGTTCCTATTATCTGGAACCATGGTGGTATAGTGGCACCTCAACCTCAAATGATATGGCCCACTGTAGGAGCTAAACATAAGGATTTATGGAAACCCTTAAATGCTCTTAATAAGATCAAAATTTAGGAAAACATATAAAAGCATCTAGAAGGACACTCTACAAACTTGTTTTTGGCTATAGCAAAATTAAAAGAACAAATATTTAAAGCATCCCAGGCACACCTGACCTTAACGCCAGGAACTGGAGTGCTTAAAGGAGCTGCAGACAAACTAACAGCTAGTAACCCATTAAAATGGATAAAAGCACTTGGAAGCTCTGTGACTTCAACGATGACTGTGCTTTGAATCTATGTTCTTTGTCTTTGTATAGTCTGCAGATGTGGATCCCGACTCCTACGAGAAGGAGCTCACCGCGACAAAGCAGCCCTTGCTTTTGTCGATTTGCAAATCAGAGAAGGGGGACATGTTGGGAGCAAGTCCCCCAAAATCTGGCCATAAACTGGCCCCAAGACTGGCCATAAACAAAATCTCTGCAGCACTGTAACATGTTCATAATGGCTCTAACGCCCCTGCTGGAAGGTTGTGGGTTTACGGGAATGAGGGCAAGGAACACCTGGCCCACCCAGGGTGGAAAACCACTTAAAGGCATTCTTAAGCCACAAACAATAGCATGAATGATCTGTGCCTTAAGGGCATGTTCCTGCTGCAGTTAAGTAGCCCAACCTATACCTTTAATTCGGCCCATCCCTTTATTTCCCATAGGGATACTTTTAGTTAATTTAATATCTATAGAAACAATGCTAATGACTGGTTTGCTGCTAATAAGTAGGTGTGTAAATCTCTGTTCAGGGCTCTCAGCTCTGATTTCCCACTTCACACCTCTATATTTCTGTGTGTGTGTCTTTAATTCCTCTGGTGCTGCTGGGTTAGGGTCTCTCCAACTGAGCTGGTCTTGGCAGAATTCGTCCTTTTTTATGGCTGCATAGTATTCCATGGTGTATATGTGCCACATTTTCTTAATCCAGTGTATCATTGTTGGACATTTGGGTTGGTTTCGAGTCTTTGCTATCGGGAATAGTGCCACAATAAACATACATGTGCATGTGTCTTTATAGCAGCATGATTTATAATCCTTTGGGGATATACCCAGAAATGGGATGGCTGGGTCAAATGGTATTTCTAGTTCTAGATCCCTGAGGAATCACCACACTGTCTTCTTCCACAATGGTTGAACTAGTTTACGGTCCCACCAACAGTGTAAAAATGTTCCTATTTTTCCACATCCTCTCCAGCACCTGTTGTTTCCTGACTTTTTAATGATCGCCATTCTAACTGGTGTGAGATGGTGTCTCATTGTGGTTTTAATTTGCATTACTCTGATGGCCAGTGATGATGAGCATTTTTTCATGTGTCTATTGGCTGCATAAATGTCTTCTTTTGAGAAGTGACTGTTCATATCCTTCGCCCACTTTTTGATGGGGTTGTTTGTTTTTATCTTGTAAGTTTGTTTGAGTTCTTTGGAGATTCTGTATGTTAGCCCTTTGTCAGATGGGTAGATTGTAAAAATTTTCTCCCATTCTGTAGGTTGCCTGTTCACTCTGATGGTAGTTTGTTTTGCTGTGCAGAAGCTCTTTAGTTTAATTAGATTCCATTTGTGAATTTTGGCTTTTGTTGCCATTGCTTTTGGTGTTTTAGATATTAAGTCCTTGCCCATGCCTATGTCCTGAATGGTATTGCCTAGGTTTTCTTCTAGGGTTTTTATGGCATTAGCTCTAACATTTAAGTCTTTAATCCATCTTGAATTAATTTTTGTATAAGATGTAAGGAAGGGATTCAGTTTCAGCTTTCTACATATGGCTAGCCAGTTTTCCCAGAACCATTTATTAAATAGGGAATCCTTCCTGCATTTCTTGTTTTTGTTTTGTTTTGTCAGGTTTGTCAAAGATCAGATGGTTGTAGATGTGTGGTATTATTTCTGAGGGCTCTGTTCTGTTCCATTGGTCTATATCTCTGTTTTGGTTCCAGCACCCTGCTGTTTTGGTTACTGTAGCCTTGTAGTATAGTTTGAAGTCAGGTAGCCTGATGCCTCCAGCTTTGTTCTTTTGGCTTAGGATTGTCTTGGCAATGCGGGCTCTTTTTGGTTCCATATGAACTTTAAAGTAGTTTTTTCCAATTCTGTGGAGAAAGTCATTGGTAACTTGATGTGGATGGCATTGAATCTATAAATTATTTTGGGCAGTATGGCCATTTTCACAATATTGATTCTTCCTATCCATGAGCATGGAATGTTCTTCCATTTGTTTCTGTCCTCTTTTATTTCATTGAGCAGTGGTTTATAGTTCTCCTTGAAGAGGTCCTTCACATCCCTTGTAAGTTGGATTCCTAGGTATTTTATTCTCTTTGAAGCAATTGTGAATGGGAGTTCACTCATGATTTGGCTCTCTGTTTGTCTGTTATTGGTGTATAACAATGCTTGTGATTTTTGCTCATTGATTTGGTATCCTGAGACTTTGCTGAAGTTGCTTATCAGCTTAAGGAGATTTTGGGCTGAGGCGATGGGGTTTTCTAAATATACAATCATGTCATCTGCAAACAGGGACTTCCTCTTTTCCTAACTGAATACCCTTTATTTCTTTCTCCTGCTTGAAAACACCTCTACGCAAATAAACTAGAAAATCTAGAAGAAATGGGTAAATTCCTGGACACATACACCTTCCCAAGACTAAACCAGGAAGAAGTTGAATCCCTGAATAGACCAATAGCAGGCTCTGAAATTGAGGCAATAATTAATAGCCTACCAACCAAAAAAAGTCCAGGAGCAGACAGATTCATAGCCGAATTCTACCAGAGGTACAAGGAGGAGCTGGTACCATGTCTTCTGAAACTATTCCAATCAATAGAAAAAGAATCCTCCCTAACACATTTTATGAGGCCAGCATCATCCTGATACCAAAGCCTGGCAGAGACACAACCAAAAAAGAGAGTTTTAGACCAATATCCCTGATGCACATTGATGCAAAAATCCTAAATAAAATACTCGTAAACCGAATCCAGCAGCATATTAAAAAGCTTATCCACCATGATCAAGTGGGCTTCATCTCTGGGATGCAAGGCTGGTTCAACATATGCAAATCAATAAATGTAATCCAGCATATAAACAGAACCAAAGACAAAAACCACATGATTATCTCAATAGATGCAGAAAAGGCCTTTGACAAAATTCAACAGCACATTATGCTAAAAACTCTCAGTAAATTAGGTATTGATGGGACGTATTGAAAATAATAAGAGCTGTCTATGGCAAACCCACAGCCAATATCATACTGAATGGGAAAAAAAACTGGTAGCGTTCCCTTTTAAAACTGGCACAAGACAGGGATGCCCTCTGTCACCACTCCTATTCAACATAGTGTTGGAAGTTCTGGCAAGAGTTAACTTTTTTTAACTTTTATTTTAGGTTCAGGGGTCCATGTGTAGGTTTGTTATACAGGTAAATTTTGTGTTGCAGGGGTTTGGTATATAGATTATTTTGTTACCCAGGTAGTAAGCATAGTACCTGGTAGGCAGTTTTTCCAACCTCACTCTCTTCCCACTCACCACTCTCAAGTAGGTCCTGGTGTCTGTTGTACCATTCCTTGTGTCCATATGTACTAAAAAAGTTTAGTTCTCACTTCTAAGTGAGAACATGAGGTTTTTTGTTTTGTGTTCCTGTGCTATTAGTAGTTTGCTTAGGATAATGGCCTCCAGCTGCATCTATGTTGCTGTGAAGGACATGATCTCATTCTTTTTCATGGCTGCATAGTATCCAGTTGTGTATATGCACCACATTTTTAAAAAATCCAGTCTACTGTTGATGGGCATTTAGGGTGACTCTATGTCTTTGCTATTGTGAATATTGCTTCATTGAACATACGTGTGCTTGTATCTTTATGGTAGAATGATTTATATACCTTTGGATATATACTCAGTAATGGGTCGAATGGTAATTCTGTTTTAAGTTCTTTGAGAAATCACCAAGCTGCTTTCCACAGTGGCTGAAATAACTTACATTCCCACCAGTGTTTTGTAAGTGTTCCTTTATTTTTTTTTCTACAATCTCACCAGCATCTAATATGTTTTGACTTTTTAATAATAGCCATTCTGGCTGCTGTGAGATGATATCTCATTGTGATTTTGATTTGCATTTTTCTAATGATTATAATGTTCAGCATTTTGTCATATGCTTTTTGGCTTTGTGTATGCCTTCTTTTGAAAAGTGTCTATTCATGCTTTTGGTTCACTTTTTAATGGGTTTGCTTTTTTTTTCTTGTAAATTTGTTTATGTTCCTTATATATTCTGGATCTTAAAAGTATACTACAAAGCTACAGTCACCCAAACAGCATGGCATTGGTACAAAAACAGATACATAAACCATTGAAATAGAATACAGGGGTCAGAAATAATGTTGCAGACATAAAATCATCCAATCTTCAACAAAATTGAGAAAAACAAGCAATGGGGAAAGGATTCCCTATTTAATAAATGGTGCTGGGATAACTGGCCAATCATATGCAGAAGACTGAAACCAGACTACTTCCTTTTACTATATACAAAAATCAACTCAAGATAGATCAAAGACTTAAGTGTAAAACCTAAAACTATAAAAACCCTGGAAGATAACCTAGGAAATACCATTTTGGACAGCACCTGGCAAGATTTCATAGTGACTCCAAAAGCAACTGCAACAAAAACAAAAATTGGCAAATGGAACCTAATTAAACTGAAGAGCTTCTGTGGAGCAAAAGAAACCAACAGAGTAAATATTCTACGGAATGGAAAAAATAATTGCAAACTCTGCATTCAATATTAATGGATATTAATATCCATTCATATCCAGAAAGGTTTACTTTTCTTAACCCAAGTATTTTATTAGAAAGAGGCTGTGAGGAAGAGTGTTTTGGAATATATTCCTTTCCTCCTGCTCATGGCAGGGACAGAGTCTTCAAGCAGAACTACCCAGTCTCGGATTAATAAATATACTAGAGTAAGTTTTCCTATAGGGTCAGTTTAGTCCCTTAGAAAAAAATATGTTGTTTGAAAACACAGTTGGATGAAGACCACTCCTGTCTATGTGCATATAGTTGCATGTATATATAAGAAGATATACATGCACACACACACACATATGTATCTATATCTATATCTATATCTATATCTGTATCTATCATCTATCTATCTATCTATCTATCTATCTATCTATCTATCTATCTGTCTATCTATCTATCTATCTATGTACACACACATGCAAACACAAATCACTAGGCTTGCATCTGGAACAGAGCCAGTGTATGGCTGTTGGTTTGATTTTGTAGCTATAAATACCTATTGTATACTCATCACTGTACTGAGAACCATTATTTGAATTGTTCCTTGATTAAACTAATTCTTCATCTTAAGTCTGATACCTTTGGAGGTTCTCTAACTTTTCAGTTGGTGGAGAAGGCTTATATTTAACATATTGGTGCATTAGAAACTTGGGAAAGCGTGCAGATTAGAAATTTGTTGGGAAGGGGAAAGATGCGTACTCATCCTTTAAATACAATGTGCATGGGACTACTGTTTTGGTGTTTTTTAATTTGTCACTCCCTCCTCCTTCTCTCCCCTCACCCATTTTGACCACTTATTTTTACTTGGATTATTACAAGATCATGCTAATTAAATGTCCTGTCTCCAGTCAGAGTCCACACCCCCCAAAATCAATAAAACAAGTAATCATTCCTTCTCATATCTCTGAATAAAGTGATGAGTAAATTGTCTTATGATTGATTATCCTCAGGATTTGTAAACATTACTCGTAGATATTTTTCAGAAGCAAAATGAACTTTTGCCTACAATCTAAAGGCATTTAACAGAATCGCACAGAGAAGTCTTGAGTTTCCTGGTGTACTGATCTTTAGGTTGTATTCCACAAACCTTCATAGCTGGGGTACTTGGAAGCTGATGTGACCATTTTAGGTGTTCGTTTGAAACTGGCTATGACCTGAGGAGAATCTGGGCTTCTACAGACAGGAAAAGGAATCGCTTCAGCATCAAGGTTGTAAAACTCTGCAGTATTCTGGTATTATAGATGATTGTGCTCTTATAGACTCTATGTCTTTATTTTGTGGATAAAGAAACTAGGAGTCAATGTTGTTTAGTGTAAGCCTTTATAAGGGAGGGAAAAAAGCATTATATAAGGATGACTAATGCAATGTAAGAGGAGTTATTTTGGCACAACAGTGGTGTGTTTTTCCTTTGCAGTTTTGTAACAGTTTTCTAGCTATTAGATAACTATGTCAGAAAAGTTGCATTTGAATTGACTTTCAGAAGAACTTAAAACAGTTCATTATTTTTGTTGCATTTGCAAAAGTGACCTCCAACTTCTGGCTTCAGTGAAAGTGATTTTACCTGCAGTTAATTATTTCCATTTGCACCACATCAGCGAAGTCATTCAGGTAGACTCCTAAAATCAGTCTAGTCTGCTTCTCTCTCACTCTCATATCACATTCCAATTCTGTTGTTCGTCTTTCTATGAGATTTTTCTTGCATCTGTACCCTTCCCTCTATAATCACTGCACTCATGCTCAACAAGGTCCCAATCTTCTCGTGGCTGGATAGTGCAACAGGCTTCTTACTATTTTCTTGTCTTAGCTCTTCCTGCACTCCCATTTATTCCCTATATTACAGGCACAGTAATTTTTCTAAAATGCAAATGCAAGCACTTCACTCATCTCTATACAAACCTCACTGTTTTCCCAGCCCTTAATCTTAAGTCTAAGCTCCCCAAAATGGCATGTAAGACTCTACAGGTTTCTAGTTGCAACTTTTACTATTTCCTTCCTCATACTTTTAGATTTAGAATTATTGAACTACATGTACTTTCAAGATTCTATCCTGTTTCTGTGCCTTTTCACAGGCTGCTCACTCTTCCAGAGACACTTTTCTCCAGTCCCTTTGTTTCACACCCCCATTGACCTTGGTAACTTTTATTCATCTTTCAAAACTCTCTGCAGATGTCACCTGCTCTGGGAAGTAATGCATCAATCCCTCTTCTGTATTGAGGTACTATATATCTTGGTGATTAATAGGATATGCTCTGGAGTCAGACAGCCTAGGATCAAATCCTAGCATCATATTTTTGTAGCTATGGTACCTTACACAAGCTGTTTTACTTTTCTGTGCCTCAAGTAAGACTTCATATTTGAGATAATAATAATAATGCCTTCTCATTGAGTAGTTATCTGGATATTAAAAAAAAACTACCATATGACTCAGCAACCCATTAATGAGTGTATATCCAAAGGAAAGGAAATCAGTATGTTGAAGAGGCATCTGAGCCCCTATGTTTATTGCAGTACTATTCATACTAACCAAGGTATGGAATCAACCTAAAAGCCCATCTACAGATGAGTAGATAAAAATATTCAACTCATACAGTGGAATACTATTGTATCATAAAACAGAATGAGAGCCTGTCATTTATAGCAACATGGATGAAGCTGGGAGACATTATGTTAAGTGAAATAAGCCAGGCACAGAAAGACAAACGCTGCAGGATCTCATTGATATGTGGAATCTTAAAACGTTGATTTTATAAAATTACAGTACAATAGTGGTTATGAGAGGCTGGGGGTGGGGCCGGGTACAAGGGCGTTCCAGAGAAGTCGATCAAGGAGTATGAAGTTACAGTTAGATGGAAAGAATAAGTTTGGTGTTATATTACACAGGAGGGAGACAATAGCAAATAACAATGTAGTGTATATTTCACTATAGCTAGAAGATTTTTTAATGTTGTTACTACAAGGTAATGATAAATGTTTAAAGTGATGGTTTTGATAATTACTCTCATTTAATCATTATACAATATATGCATGTATTGAAAAATCACACTCATAAGTACAATTATCACGTGTCATTGTCAATTTGATAATGAATTAATAAAAAGAAGAGTGCTTATTATGCAGAAAGGTATTAATAAATATAACTACAGTTATTGTTACGGTAACTTGTGAATTCAATTATTACATAATTAGTCTGAATTATAATTATTTCTTTATACTCCAGTATCTCACACTAATGTTTAAAAAAGACTTTCAGGGCAAAGGCAGGAATTTATTTATCTTTATATTTTCAAAATCTGCTATGAAGCCAGGAACCTAATATACACTCAGTAGAACCTAGTTGAATATGGGATGCTTTAAGGAAACAAAATATTATATAAAAATGAGGCAATATCATTTCACCATGAGAAACAAAGTAGAAGGAAAATTCAAAATTAAAGATGATTCAAGATGTTGGTTTACATTTTAAGATGTAAATTGCTTAGGCTAACATCAAAATATGATTATATTTGAGAGTTAAGTACTTGTAATGGTGGAAAAACAGAATATTTTGATGGGAAGGTAAGTAAAAAAATTACATTTTCTGTTGACTAACACACAAAGCCTGCCAACACTTCCAAGGAGCTCCAACTGTTGAACATGAATACCGCACTGCACACTCAAATGCCTGGCGTCCTACATCTCTTCTGCCAGGACCACACTCCTGCTGTTATTGGTGCACTGGATCCATTGCCCCATAAATTCACATATACGAAGCCATGGGATCAGCCTGCAAAGGCCCTCACACCTTTTACGATTCCACTCTCCCACCAGAACATTCACAAAATGGACCCCTCAGAAGCTTTCAGGGTCCTGGTAATGGCCTCAGACCCTAAAATTCCCAGAACCTTTTTCCCCAACCATAAATTTAAGCTATACTCGAAGGGGGTTTGGGTGGTGGCAGGAACCACATCCAGAATTTCAAACACCTGAGTCTAAAATAATCATTTAAAGTTAATTTTTGCAAGCTGAATACAGTCTAGCTTACTAAATCCATGAAGACTGATAATTGAGGGTAAATTGTACATTTTTTCAGACTGTAAATGTTTACATAAGGACATAAAAACCAGACACACACAGCTCCTTATTCAGATACATTTTTGAAAACTTAGTGCATTGTCCAAAAAAAAACCCATAAAAATATTTAAATGAATGATTTAACTAAATTCTGTTTGAGAAGCCATGGAGAGATTTGGGGTAGGGATTTAAATTAAATTAACACAACAATTATAGCCAGCAACCATGAAACAACAGAAGTCACGTTTGGCATAGCAAGCTAATGCACATACCTCAATTCACATTGCAGTGATCATTTTGAGACTAAAATTGTCAGATCCCAGGAGACAGAGAATATAGTCACATTCTAATTAAAGTAAAACTCTTTATAAGTGCATTGAAGGAGGTATACAAGCAGAATGACTATATAGAAATCTCTAAAATTAAGCATTTATTGAGTGATTTACAAAACAGGCTGATTGTGGTGGGATTATTTGATTTTTGTGAAAATCAAAGGCAAAGACTTTAATAATTATTATAGTAATAATAGCAATAATAGTAACATCCTAACATTGTTTTAAATGCATATGCCTTTTTTCTTTAAATCCAAGATGAGTTGATGATGTAGTTGTAATTTCATCATATTAAATTAGAAAAATGAAAAAAATTACCTGAAAGTTTTCTATTGGCCTGTGGCACATTCCTGAATTTCGTGCTGCTTTTGGACTCTGCTCCAGGGATAATGAGATATTATTTTGGGTGTGAAATGCTGTCCAATGCATTAGCTGTGACAGGATTGCATGGAGAGGTATTCAACTGACTGGTAGAAAATTTTGCAAACATAGTGAACCTTGTTTCAAAATAAATTACTGCAGTTTTCTGGCTCTGTAATGTGAAATTTCAATATAAATGTGAGACAAATGCTATGAGTAGATTAAAAAAAGAGATTCCTGTTGACAGTAAGTACAGGACAACATATGATATTGGGGGTGCATACAACACATGGCTGGTTAATCTTCAAGGCTCATTTCATGTCAGGAAACAGAGCCAAGTGAGAACAGTCCCTTCCAAATTCAGACAACTACCCAAAAGCCAACTACACAAAGCAGCATTATCTCCTTAAGCAAAGCTGTCTTTCCCCCAGTCAATCATCTTGAATAAAATAAATTGATGTTCAATTTTTAAAAAATAAAAGAGTGGTAAAATTCAAGAAAGCTGCTGGCACGTTTAGTCTCTGCTGTACCATTGCTTCCTCAGCATGAGCTGTTTTTAGGAACAAAACAGCAATTGACACTAATTAATACTAATTACCTATCTTGAGCTTACTTTTTAGTTTATCTGGACTTACCAATTTGTCCTACTGAAGTTAACCATTTGCTTGAGGATTGAAGAATTTTTTCAGCTCATCTCTAACCCATGCTGTTTTACAAGCGTGCTTACCTGTGTATAGGGAGGAAAAAGAATAAATGGGTTGTGGTCATATAAAATGGGTGTACTTAAACCTTGAAAAGATTATAAGCTTCTTTAAGATTTAATGCTTTTTCATAGATTTATACCAACAATACATTATCTGTGTACAGAAACACTGTATTTTATTGTGCTGCACTTTATCACACTTTGCGGATGTGTTTTTTACCAATTGAAGGCTTATGGCAACTCTGTGTTGAGCAAGTCTATCGGTACCATTTTTCCCATAGCAGGTGCTCACTTTGTGTCTCTGTGTCATGTTTTGGTAATTATCACAATATTTCAATCTTTTTATTAATATATCCACGATGGTGATTTGTGATCAGTAATCTTTGATTTTACTATTCCAATTGTTTGGGGGCACTGCAAATTGCACCCATATAAGATGGTGAACTTAATCAATAAATGTTATGTATGTGCTGAACACTCCACTGACTGGCCATTTTCCCATCATTTTCCCTCTGCTCTGGCCTCCTTATTCCCTGAGACACAATATTGAAATTAGGCCAATTAATAGTCCGTACAGTGGCCTTCATGTGGTTAAGTAAGAGTCACAGATCTCTCACTTTAAATCAAAAACTAGAAATAATTTTCTTAATCCGGTCTATCATTGTTGGACATTTGGGTTGGTTCCAAGTCTTTGCTATTGTGAGCAGTGCTGCAATAAACATGCTTGTGCATGTGTCTTTATAGTAGCATGATTTATATTCCTTTGGGTATATACCCAGTAATGGGATGGCTGGGTCAAATGGTATTTCTAGTTCTAGATCCCTGAGGAATCACCACACTGTCTTCCACAATGGTTGAACTAGTTTACAGTCCCACCAACTGTGTAAAAGTGTTCCTATTTCTCCACATCCTCTCCAGCACCTGTTGTTTCCTGACTTTTTAATGGTTGCCATTCTAAACTCATAGGTGAGAATTGAACAATGAGAGCACTTGGACACAGGAAGGGGAACATCACACACTGGGGCCTGTTGTGGGGTGGGGGGAGGGGGGAGGGATAGCATTAGGAGATATACCCAATTTAAATGATGAGTTAATGGGTGCAGCACACCAACATGGCACATGTATACATATGTAACAAATCTGCACATTGTGCACATGTACCCTAGAACTTAAAGTATGATTACAAAATATATATATATATATATATATATATATATATATATAACTAGAAATACTTAAGCTTACTGAGGAAGGCATGTCTAAAGCCAATATAGGCCAAAAGCTAGGCCTCAAGATTACTGATGATGGTTGCTACACTAAACAACAATTTTCAATGTAGATGAAACAGTCTTATAGTTGAAAAATAATCCATCTAGGACTTTCATAGGTAAAGAGGAGAAGTCAGTGTCTGACTTCAAAGCATCAAAGGACAGGCTGCCTCTCTTGTTAGGAGGTAATGCAGCTGGTGACATTAAGTTGAAGCCAATTTTCATTTACCATTCCAAAAATCATACAGCCCTTAAGATTTATGCTAAATCTACTTTTCTTATGCTTTATAAATGGAACAACAAAGCTGGATGACAGCACATTTGTCTAAATCATGTTTTACTAAAAATTTTAAGCCCACTGTTGAGATCTACTGCTTAGAAAAAAAAGACTCCTTTCAACATATTATTGCTTGACAATACACCTAGTTACCCCAGAGCTCTGATGGAGATGTACAAGGAAGTTAGTGTTGTTTTCATGCCTGCTAATGCAACATCCATTCTGTAGCCCATGAATCAAGAAGTAATTTTGACTTTCAAGTCTTATAATTTGAGAAATATATTTCATGAGGCTATAGCTGCCTTAGTGATCCCTCTGACAGATCTGGGCAATGTAAATTGAAAACCTTCTGGAAAGGATTCACAGTTATAAATGCCATTAAAAACATTAGTGGTGCATGACAGGAGGTCGAAATATAAAAATTAACAAGAGTTTGGAAGAAGATGATTTCAACCCTCTTAGATGACTTTCAGGGGTTTAAAACTTTAGTGGAGGAAGTAACTGAATATGTGGTAGAACTAGCAAGGGAACTAGAATTAGAAGTGAGGCCCAAAGAAGTGATTGAGTTTCTGGAACCTCAGGATGAGCAAAGGAAATGGTATTTTAAGATGGAATCTACATCTGGTGAAGATGCTGTGAACATTGTTGAAATAGCAACAAATATTATGAATATCATACAAACTTAGTTGATAAAGCAGCAGCAGGATTTCAGAGGACTGACTCCAATTTTGAACAAGTTCTACCGTGGATAAAATGGTATTAAACAGCATCACATGCTACAGAGAAATCTTTCAAGAAAGGAAGAGTCAATCAATGCAGCAAACTTTATTGTTGTCTTGTATTAAGAAATTGCCACAGCCACTCTAACTTTCAGCAACCATCACCTTGATCAATTGGCAGCCATCCAAACTGAAGGAAGAGCCTCCACCAGTCAAAAAGATTATAACTTGTTGAAGCCTCAGAAGATTGCTATTTTTTTAGCAATAAAGTATTTTTTCATGAAAGTATGTCAATTGTTTTTTAGACATAATGCCATTGCACACTTAGTAGACTAATGTATAGTGCAAACATAACATATGCGGTAGGAAACAAAAAAAATCATGTGACTCCATTTTTTTTTATTGTGATACTTGCTTTATTGGGATATTTGCTTTATTTTCGTGATCTGTAGCCGAACTTGTAATATCTCTGAGATATGCATGTCATTATTACAGTAGGTAATACTGAAGCTATTATTATTATCCTTATGGCTTAAAATGACAGCTCTCTGTGTTTACAAACCATCATTGACTCTTCATTGCCCCTGAGTTAAGCATAAGATTTTCAATTTAGGGATTAGGTGCTCCACGAATAATACAGTCCCATCCTCTCTTTCCAGCTTCATCTTATATTATTTCCCAGTCACTCCTTGAACTCCTGCTAATTCCAGAAATCAACACTCCCAACCATATTCTGGGCTTTTGAGTTTGTGCGTCATTCTTTACTTATGTTTTGCCCTTCCGTTTTTAGTTTCTTGACCTGCCCAACTCTTCATGAATGAACAATTTCATCCACTTTACCACCTGTACAATATATCCTTTTATACTTCTGTTAATGTCACTTACCTTATTCAGTTATAAAGTTGCTTGTATATTTGCATCTGTCTAGTGTCCAACAAAGTTAGCCAGACTGAAGTAAACAGTTAACAAATCAAATTACAAAGCATGTTTCTAAAAAATTTAAGCTATTTTCTACCCTTTACAAGAGGAGATATGGATATAAACGAATGCATTTTTTGGTTTTAGACAAATTTGCATAATGTAAATACTTAAATATGATTATAGCACACATGTTGTTGTTATATACTTAAGCACATTCTCCTAGAACTTGCATATTTGAAGTTCTTCTAAATTTTGTAACATATAATGATTAATTTTAATATTTTCTCTCGATTTCCAGGATATGCCTAATAAGGGACTGCTAAATCGGAACTATTTGACAGCCATAGTGGGGACTTAAGACTGAGTGAGGAATTGTGACCCAGCAATTGCTAGCCATTTCCAAAAATGGCCATTTCAATCTGCATCAGTCTACAAACATGGCTTCTTCTCTACTATGGTCCATACCTTGTCTAGGTTAGACTTTATAAGAAGTGTCATAGACAGGAATTTAATGGCCATAGAAAGTTGTCAATTTGTTCTCTTATTAAGTAGTGTTTATTCATTTTTCCTTAACATCTTTCCCACAAGATACAGTGAATCCCTGTTTCTGCAAGATCCTCAATTTAAACCCTGTTCAAGATCTCTTAATTTTACCTTCTATGCAAATTTGATATGCTATATTCTTAACACAATCATGAAAGCACAATTCTGTGTTCTATAGACTTTCTCCCTGGACTAATTTACATGATGCACTATAGCCTCCATTTAAGCTAAACCCATAAGTAGCTAAAGGCATATGACAGTGAACAGCAAATACATGTGTTACAAATATCCGTATGCAAAACACCCTGGTCAATAGTATGTGAATCAGGTAACAGATTCTGTAGAGGGACTTCAATGGATGGGGGAGGGTAAGGGTGCAGGAATTCACAAGTACGGGTTCCTTAAGAGAGATCACAACATTGACATACTTACAAGATCTGGTTGGTGGCACAGCAGAAGTTGATGACATAATAGAAATGAATCTTTCCCTCTCTTTCCTCCTTTTTTCTAAATGCTTCCAGAGAAATAAGTAACTGTTGTATTGAAAACTTGCAAACCCATTCTGTGTTCCTGAGATATCTTTGCTATTTTATTATTGAACTTGGGCTATTCGTCATGTAAATGTTTTCATGGTAGTGGATCTTTACATGAATTAACTCACCTTCAAGATGACTGAGAGCAATTAGTACATTCCCTCTCCTAGACACAGAAAAGACTTCTGTTTGTGATCACTTATTCCCATATGACTGGTTTACTTATTTGAACATTTGGACCTTACTGTTCTGAGAAAGAAACTACTCTGGAGAGAAGTGGGATGATGAATCGGTATTACATAGTTTCAAACATGGGAATAAGCAAGGTAATAGCCTTTTCTGTCACTAGTATTTATTTAGAAAGTCACTTGGAGTTTTATGGCCAACTTCTGCCATACCTTCTGAAAGATTAAAAAAAGAGGAATCATGGTATGGGGTTCTTCCCCACAGAGACACTGCCTATTCCTTGGGGTGTACTAAATCTTAAAATGAGTTCTCACTCCTGCAGTCCAACAGCTCCCAAGATAATTCTAGCAATTTTCTGGGTGGCAGTTTACACTCATCAGTGATTGCTATGAGAACTCAAAAGTGAGAAGAGCATAAAATTAGAGAAACAATACTTTTTTTCGTTGCTAGGTTGATCAATAACCTTAGGGACCATAGCTTCATGTCTTTTCTTCTCAAACACACAGAAGATATCAAGAAAAAGATAATAAAACCAAAATGAAAACCATGGGAGTTGTAAAAGTTTTTCAGAATAGGAATAAATTACACCATAACATATGGAGGCAAAAGTGTAGAGACTGCTGAATTACAAGACACAGAAACAGTTTCAATGTGTTTAAGCATGTCTCAGAAATTTAAAGGATCTCATTAAACAGTGCTAGGTAACTTTGGTTCAAGTAGGTGTTACTGGTATTAAAAAAAGTATCAAGATAGTTGCTAGGGGGCAAATTATCTTGGCAGAAACTCGCAGTACTGAAAAATACATTAGAGAATCTCCTTCTAAGTTTTACTGTCTGAGAAATTTAGTTTTGCCAGGGCACACAGTATGGCCACATTTAGGGAGAATGACAGAAGCGAAACAAAGTTGGAGGAAACTAACATCTAACTTAGCCTAACAAAAGGATTTACAAAAGGCAGTGAGCGTTCCTTGTATAATAGATATTTACATTTACTCTCTAGGGCAATGTCTATACATATCAGGGTATTTGGGAAGCGAATTTAGTAATAAGAGGTTCTTTATGTCACCAGGGATGATTTGTTTTAAGACTAATTCATTTAATAAAACATCAAAATTTGATTAAAACTATTTCCATCCTTTTATAACTAACATCTCGTATGGCAGGCACAGGAGTGTGCCAGGTTCATTTCCCCTCCTTAGTCAATGTTAGGTGAATGGTGGTACAACTTTATTTTTTACTCTCCTTTTCCCAGTGTCCTTGCATGTGTCCAATCTTTTGTTAATATTAATAGGATTCTTCAGAAAGGGTATATAACAAATAGTGAGGTCTTTCTTTCCTTCCTCTGCCTCCCCTTATCCCCTCTTTCTCCCTCCCCTCCCCTCCCCTCCCCTCCCCTCCCCTTCCCTTCCCTTCCCTTCCATTTCTTTCTTCTTTCCATCCTCCTTTCCTCCCTGCTTCCCTCCCTTCTCTCTTTCTCCAAAACCTGTACTTGGTTGTAATTTTATGAAGAAACATTTTAAACATAAAATGCAGAATATATAACAGATACACATGTTTTGTTCCCCTTCTAGCTTAAATAAATAATATTTATTTGCCGTTAAATGTGGTTTTGAGGTTTATGCCCTTTGTCAGGTTAAGGAAATTCTTTACTATCTCATTTGCTAATAGTTTTTCTACTGAATGAGTGAATCATATTTCCATTTCTGGTACTGGTAATGTTTGATGATGAAGTATTGTTATTTTTTGCTCTGATAAATTTGATTTGCTCTTATTTAGGAATTCAGCTGCTATTTCAAAAACTGGATCTGGTGTGTTTATTGTATTTCTTTGCATAATTTTGATTTTGGATTATAAATTAATTATAGAATGAGTTGGATACCTTTGTTTTTTAGTCTTTGAAACAATTTGCATTGTATAAATTTATCCGTTTGTTAAAGGTTTTCTTGAAATTATGTGACCTGAGCTTTTTGAAGAGTTATGTGTGTATATGTGTGCGTGTGTTTGTGTGTGTCAGGGGGACATAGGGGTGTTGGTGTGGGTGAATCATTTTGTAATGGGCTGGGGAAATGGGGTTTTAGCTATTAATTATATTGAATTAATAATTGTTATTTTATTTTTAGTTTTAATTCTAAGTCAATTTTAAAATCTCATGTATATTTACTTTTATCCGGGTTGTCATATTTATTTATATAATATTTTTGCGCTATTCTGTTTTAAAATCTCTACTTTGTTGGTAAGTCCCAGTTTTTAAACTATATATTGATTATTTGTAACATTACTCATTTTACTAGTAATATCTATATTAATATTAGTAGTTTTAAAGAACCAACTTTTTGTTTTATTAATCTTCTCTTGTGTTTTTCTGTATTTTCATTGATTTCTGGTTTTGCTTTTAGTATTTCTATTTCTTTCTGGGTTTATTTTGTTAATTTTGACTCACTGAGTTGAAGGTTTGACCCATTTTAATATTTCTTATTATGTAATAAATGCATTTAGGATTTTATGTTACCTCTGATTAAGACCTTAGCCAGTTTGTTATAGGAAACTTATAATACTATGCAAGTCTTTAGGTTTAAATGTGTTATTGTTTTCATTGTAATATCCTAATTAATCTGAGTAATAGAAGTTTGTTTATATTTGTTTCTAAAATTTTTATAAGCACTTAAAAATTGTTAATTTCTAATTTAATTTTGTGGTAGTAATAAAGTCTGACATTTATTCTTTAATATTTGTTATTGTTGTGATCGTGAACACTACGGACCAAGAAGATTTAAAGCTGTTTAAATAGTAAGTCCAGTGAAAATTCTGCTTTATAACGGTTAATGTAATTTAGTTTCTGGTTCAACTCACGATGAAACATCTAAATTTTCCCTTCTATTTAGAAAAAAAAATACTCTAAAAAAATACTCTTCTAGTGTTTTTTCACTTGCAGTCAGTTCGGGTGGGATGTATAGATGTGATACAGCAAGTTATAGAGAATAGGAGAATGAGCTTTAGCAACGTGCAGCTTTGGTTTGAGTCTGATTCTGATACTATGATATTGGGCAAGTAATTTGAAATCTCAATATTTGCTCTTTAATTTATCCCTTTGGAGCTTATATATTTTTAAATACCATCCCCTACTGCTATAGAAGAGCATGCATTGCTCCATGCTCTGAAAGAATTGTGCAGACAGATGATCGTACTAGGTGAGAAGATAGGCCTGTTCGCTGCTTGGCCATCTTTCCTAGTATAACATTATGGGGTTATCATAAGTCAAAATGGCTAGTTTCCTAGACCAGGTACGAACTTTCTGATAAAATTTGCTAGGAGAAAACTTAAAAAGGCAATTTTCTTTCCACACTGATATTCAGATGAATGATATGCAGACTTCAACTTTTTCTCTCCTTCTCTAATAAGATAGTAGGACATGATTGTGGTGATTTTTGTTTTCCACTGCTTGTTGTCTAAAACACTGGAATTTGCAGTTTTTTAAGTCTCCCTTTTGGCAGCCATAAAATTAGCAATGTTTGCCCATGTATGAGGAAGTATCTTTATTGTCCATTAACTTTGGTTTTTATCAGCATCTATTGTTATTTTGGGGATACGGATTCCCTAGCCCCTGATGGGGCACAGGTCTTTGAGTTCTGAATCTGAAATGTTGGGTGTTTTGTGGGAAGCTGGGGAGCCTCCAGGGCCTCCACAGTTCACTCCTGTCCCTGTGAGACAGCCTGTTACATGCTGGCATAGGCCAGGCAGCTCACAGCTGTGACTCATCTGCTGATGAGTTCCCTCAGGCTCTCCCAGAGTAGCTGTAGTGGGTGGAATAGTGAATATTGAAAATCTGGACACATGTTATATATTTCTCAGTACCACCTGACTGAGGGAGCAAGGGTAAGTGTGGCAAAATATGCTACCCCAAAATATGCTACTTTGGCATAAAGGTAACTTTGATCTAAATGCACTTGAAAAACAGCAAATGCATGAGAGGCGTCCTAATCCCCCCTTTTCTGAAAACAGGAGATAAAAACTCCCTTGTGAAAGTTCCCTTATATCATGAGGAGGTAAACATTCTTCGGTGGGGAGTCATAGCCCAGAGAATTTTGAACAAACAGACCTTGTCAAAATAATTCTTATCATCTGTTAGCTTCCCCACAGAATTTAGTTACTTTTCCACAATTGCCTCTCTGTTTTCAACCTAATATATTAGCATTTAGGTTTTGTCAGTTTTTGGGTCTTCATTTCCTTATTAGGGCTCCTGTGTTTCATAAAATTTATATTAGATTTCTCTGCTTTTCTCTGGTTAATCTGACTTATGTCAGTTTAATTACTAGGTTCTGTGTAAAACCCTAGGAGGGTAGAGGTAAAATTTTGTCTCCCTGACAAGGGTAAAGTGAGGAAGTATTTTCTTTCCTTCTCATGAATAGCATTTTCCTGGGTTCTGGGGTGAGGGAGCAGATTTTTGTATTTTTTTTTGATCTCACAGAAGTTTTATTTACAAAGTTTCCATATTTTTGTGGCTGTTTCAGATAGTTGTTTTAAGCTTTTGTGGAGGTTTTGCTTATCTCTGCAGATTTATCAGTAGGCATATATTAAGCTTGATAGCAACTTAAAAATAGAGAGACCACAAATGTTTGAACTATTTTCCAGGTGACATCCCTTAATAATGCAATATATTTAGAAACATGGTAACTGAGGTTTTCATAATCACTTTAGGTCTTCAGTATTTCTGTGGAGTATGGAGAACAGAAATCAAAGTGTTCTTAAGACGAGGATTTGTCTATAGGTTTTAAAGTAACTTTTAATTCTCGAGGGAATGAAATGGGAAGAGCAGAATTGTGAGACCCCTGCAGAGGTCATGTTTTGACAAATATATCTTCATTTGTTAAATTGTGTACTTGTTTACAGCAGGCCTGGCTTTCAGCAGCAGGCAGCGAATTCCTACTCAAATATTTCCTTTGCACAAACATTCTTAGCTTCCAAGTGAGTAAAAGGAAACTGCTATTTATTTTAAATTTGTTATTTAGCTTATTGTGACTAGATACATACCCAACTATAATTTTTTTAAGTGTGTGGATTATTAAAAACAAGGTTTTGCCAATTTTCTTAGAAATGTAAAAAAAAATGGGAAAAGGAGAAAGTAGTGAGCTATGAGAGACAGGATAGGGGAGGCAGAAGGGAAAAAGAAGTGAGAGGTTGTTCTCTGCAGTTAATGCATTTGTCTTAGAAGAAAATTTTGAGGAAAAAAAGTGGCTTGCTTTAAGTATATGACAGGTGCCCAGATTTTATCTAATATTAAAAATCATGACATGTGTCATATGGTTGTTAGGAATCTGAGATAATATTAACTTTTATTTCACGACAGTGCTCTGCCACTGCTGATTTTACATTTAACACAGAGTCCATTTCTTCATCTCCCCTTAAGAGCCAGCCAATTCAAGATTTATTGATTTGGTGTCAATCAAATATGGTTTATCTTCTCAGTCTTTGCCTTACCTAATTGTTGGCAGCCCTTGGAAGACAGGATACTGTTAACCTCCGGAATGTGCATGAAGGCTTGGCGAGTGAGGGAGGAAAGGTTTAGGTGAGGCAGTTTGGTTGGAACACCAGTGCCCACTGAGAGAGAGTTCTAGGTCATGGTGCTTCACCTGCAGGGAGGGTGGCCAGAAAGAGATCCTCTAAAACTTCATAATCATCAGGAGATGAGAGAAGCAGTGATTACAATGCTGGGAAAAATGCCAGAACTGTATTTGTGTGTGTGTGTGTGTGTGTGTGTGTGTGTGTGTGTGTGTGTGTGTTGGGGGGCGTGATATTGCAACCCTGGCATTTTGTAAAAAAAAAAAAAAAAGTGAAAATATGTTAAACAGAATTAAGTCTCCTTGCTTCATGCTTTTCAAATGCTAATATTTGAAAAATGTATCAAATGTGAAGTTATGAAAAATATAAAAGTTAAATTAAAAAATATCATTCAAATATACATTACTGGCCACTAAATCACATCTCTGTACTCTGCTGTTTGCTGTAACTCCAACCCTTTACTATCTGAGACCACTACGGTCACCTGGAGTGGAATCCTCTAATGTGGCCTCTCCAGTTGACCTTTGGTGTCTTCCTGTCATTTAGCAGTCCTGTATAGACTTGGCATTACTATTGCCTCTCTGGCTGCTCATGATGGAGGGTCCAATTTCAGCAATTTTGATTTCTTTCCTAGGTATCCACAGAGATATTGTCATGTCCCCAGTCTCTCCTTTCCTTTTCCAGTTGAGACATGTGCTCGTGCTACATACAGGCTTTTCCAGCCAGGTCCTCCTTGGCTGTCTGTGTGATGATGAAGTGGGGTTGGAGGGAAGAATAACATAAAATTGGAGGAGACAGGGAAATGTAGAAGCTCAGTGATAAAGAATAACCCAAACAACTTGCGGTGAGATGTCAGGAGTGGTGGTGGGGCAGGTAGTGGAGCAGAAGAGAAGTCTATTTGAGAGAGGGAGATAAATGACCAACTGAACTGCTTACCAATGTCTCCAACATTTACATGATGACAACAGAAGCACTGGTGTTTCTTTTTTTTTGTTTAAGAAATAGCAAGGTGAAAGGTGAAGGCCTTCAACCTTGGCTGCACATTGGGAAGCTTTAAAAATACTGAGTCTTGGGTCCCATCCATCAAGAAATCCTGCTTTACTTGGTTAGGATTGTTGCTCTATCATCAAAAGTTTAAAACTCTTCCTGAAAGTTCTCATATTCTGCCAAGGTTGAGAACTACAGTTAAGTGAATACCAGGATTTGATTATAATCAGTAAATTATCTTTATTTTAACCAAAGAGAAAGAGGTTCATCTTTAAGAGGCATTTTTAAGGTACCAGACACAGTAGTGAATACTTATATTATTAACTTTTTTTAAATTATCATAGTGAGACTGTGAAGTGGGGATAATCAACCCCTTCAACAGGTGATGGAAGTGAGGTTTACAGAGAAGTAATTTGCCCAAGGTGACACAGTTTGTGGAGGTGAAACAACCGGCTGGGACTCAATCACAGGTCTATGTGATTTGTCTTTTTCCTTATCTTTCCTCTAAGACCCAGTTGGGAATTATAGATAGGTATCAGGGATTGCTTGAGGACCTAATATTTTTCATGCTTTATGTCTAGGAATGAGAAAAAATAAATTCTATGTGTTCTCATTACCATAACCCCCAAGATTACCTAAAATTAGGAGCCAACAAATTATAACCCAGCATCTATTTTTTACACAACTTATGAAGAAAGAACGTTTTTCATCTTTTTAGATGGTTGAAAAAAATTAAGGAAGAATCTTTCATGACCTGTGAAAATGATATAAAATTATAAATTTGGTGACCACAAAGAAAGTCTTATTGAAACAAATTAATTTGCTTTTGCGTTGACTATAGCTCCTTTCACATTATAATAGCACGATTAATTTTGGCAGAGACCATTTTATGTGAAGCAAAACCTAAAATATTTACAATCTTTCCATTTACAGAAAAAGTTTATTGACTTTTTCTCTATATGAAAACCTGATAAATATAAATAAATGAAAAAGCTGATATATCCTGCAGAGAATTCCCTTTCACATTAAAAAATATTTAACAATACAAAACAATTTGCAAGTTTCCTCTAAGGTATAAGCTCCCCCAGCGACTTGAAATGTTGGTATGAAAATCATTGGACGATCACTGTTCTGGTCACTCCTTCTAAGAGATCAACTTTTTAAGATTCATATATGAGTGAGATCATGAAGTATTTGTTTTTCTGTGTCTGGTTTATTTCACTTAACACAATAACCTCTAGATTCGTACTTATTGTTGCAAATAATAGAATTTTGTTTTTAATGGCTGATTACTATTCCATTATGTATATATACTACATTTTCTTTTTTCATTCATCTATTGTTGGACACTTAGGTTGATTCCAAAGGTTATTATGTGTCAATTAGAAATTAAAATTAGGTGACCCTGGGGGTCAGTGCTTAGAGAAATATAAAGCCAAAGTACCATGAACCATTATTCACTGACTGATCATAGGAAAATGTAAAACCTTTGCAGATAACATCACTAACAACTGAATATTTATTGTAGTAGCTCCATTCATTTTTAGTTTTACTTGTGAATTAAGCAAATCACTGCATAGTTCTGTTTCTATTTTTGGCATCATATAGCTTTTACCAAAATTTCTATTTTCTTAAATATTGTTGTATACATTATTTTTTTTTCTGAAATGCATCATCAGTAATATGCTGTCTTTAATGGAGCAACTGTACTAAGAGTTTCTCAACATGTGTTCCTTCAAGCACATGCATGAGAATCACAGATCATGCTTGTTTTAAATAGAGATTCCAGGGTTATAGGCCAGACCAAATGATTCAGAATTTCTGAGGGGAGGGTTCAAGGTTTTGCCTCTCAACAAGCTCAACAGGTAAATCTTATGCACCTTGTAGACTGAGAATTTCATGCTACATCATGGGTGAGAATATTCGCAACCATACTAGAGGCATAAATTTGGAGGAGTATGCAAACAGGGTGTAGAGACTCCTGCAGAGAAGTAGAGTTATATCAGGTGTCTGTATCCTCATGCTGTGTGATTGGAAGCTAATATGAAAACAATCTTGCTAATAAGAAGTAGAGTCACCCAAGGGGACAAAGAAATAATAGAGATGAGGAAACTCGTTAAAATAATGGGAGCTAAGATGGAAAGCTGCTAGTTTTCTTCTGCTTTATGATCATATGGTTGGTCTTAAGGCCATCTGCCTTCCTGGTACCCCTTCTTCATTGTGGAAATGGCAAACTGTGCCAGGCATTTATATTTGCTCCTCCAGATTCAACTGTATCCCTCTCTACCTTTTCTGTTAGCCACCTGGGGAGGCTGAACTGTATTGACTACTATGAGAGGCTCTTCCCTCTGGCTTCTGGTGGGGTTTTCAGTGAAGTGCCTCAGCAGAAAATGAAAGGTAGGGAGGAGAGTGGGACTCTCTAACTGTGAAGCCAACTCTACGTCATTAGACTGAAAGTCATTGCTCTACTCAAGGTGGCCTTTTCTACATAATGATCCACTGTCAGGTTTTATTATACACTTTTCCCTTGTTCTCTTTGGTCTAAGGATGGTAATAGCTCTGTGGTTGCTAACCCCAGGTTAACTACATTTTGTGTGTGTGTGTGTGTGTGTGTGTGTGTTTTCCTAGAATCTGCTGACATGTTTATAAATTTGAAACCATCCTTATGACATCTGTTTTCTGTTTGGACCCTACTGAAACAGGAACCAAATATTACATGTCAGAGTCCAAAAGGAGAGGAGGCATCATTTTCTCAGTGAGCAAAGTTTTATTTTATCAATATGACAAGCTCGTTATTGTCTTGGAACCCTCCAATGTTCTATTCCTTCTGCTCAAGACTCTGTTCCCATGATTTGTTTGTCTAGCTAATTCTTAGTCATTTTAGAATTTTTATTTCAAAAGCCACTTTCTCATAGATGCCTTAATTGGCTCCTCGCAACTAAACCAGCTTCCTGTTATAATTTCTCATAATATGCTGTTTCCTTTATTGTACTCATCCATATTATAAGTAATTTTTTTTCCATTATCCTTGGGTTATCTACCACGCTTGACTCTAATCTCTAGGAGGACTCTGACAAAACCTACCTTTGGCAGATGCTTACTCAGATTTTGTTTAATAAGTGAATGAAAAAAATACAGGTGTCTTAGAAAAGTTCACTGAGTTGGCTTTTTTCCCCTGGGAAAAGTTATGAATCTATATAAACTATATATATCAACATGCTATTTTCAGTGCTTCCATAAACCCACATCTTTTCATTTGACCAATTACACTAATGCTCACATGGACGTAAAAGTCTCAGGTTAAAGGTAATTAACTTATTTGTCTCAAAGATGCTTGTTTGTTTTATGAGACATTTGCTATGAGAGAAGGCAAAAACCTACTGTCGAACAAACTGCCAATAATTTATAAAGCAATAATAAGCCATATTAAAGAACAATTGCATGGCAATTAAAGACTGATGCTATCTTGAACGCTGAATGGGCATTTGTATTTTCCCAACAAATGGAAAAAAGATCAATGGGATTCTATCCTTCCCATTTTCTTCTCTCCAAAGTATTTCTAATCAGAGTTATTAGCAGACATCTATTTAAATTAAAAGGCGTTCCTGTACAGAATCAAAGTGCTATACATTTTTATGAGGCAAACTTGCCAAGATTGCCATTTTTTATTTGCTGCAATGAAAGCAACTTCTAGAAAGTTCTCTTTCTAGAAATTT
Source organism: Hylobates moloch (assembly GCF_009828535.3). Taxonomy (NCBI): domain Eukaryota; kingdom Metazoa; phylum Chordata; class Mammalia; order Primates; family Hylobatidae; genus Hylobates; species Hylobates moloch. The sequence goes on along the minus strand of NW_026652290.1, from coordinate 68,172,761 downwards.
TGTAACAGTTCCTAAATTGGTAGCCTAGATTAGAAGGAAAACAATTTAATCTATCCAAATATTTGAAGGTAGAATAGATACTGAGAACTCCTTTAGGTAATGCCCCATTTTAAAAATTCCAATTCCTCATAATGTGAATTTTGATTTCTTTATAGTCGAAGACTTGGAGGATAGTTAAGATGCCCCCACAGATCTGTAAAAGATATCAGTCTTCCTTTTGTTTGCATTTCTTATTTTATCAATTCACAGTCCCCGCCTTGCTTTAGTTTTTCCCTGCATGGAGCAGAATGCCCAGGTCTCAAGGACTCATCTGTCTCTCTTCTTGAAGGACTGCAGTCAGTGTAGTTTCCCTCTTGCTGGCTGCCACCCCAGGCTGAGAAATTATGCAGATAACTACGCTTCTCCAAGTCATCACAAGCCTAAAGACATCTTTCTGCATTGCACCAAGTGCCACTGTAAAGAAAAAGAAAATCAGAATCTTTCTGCGTTTCTGTATGGGCTGGTGTTCCTCCTTTATGAGTAATTTCAGGGATCAAGAGAATATTATAGGCCCTATTTAAAAACAATTTCCCTGTGTGGTGTAGCACACAGCACACTGTTAATCATTTATATTTCAGTGTGAATAAGACTGCCAGATGCATTTTGAAAGCAGGTTTTTATAAGGAGTGACTTGGTGTTGGGGGGGACAGTGCAGAGAAAACACGAGGCCTATGTGAAGCCCACAGCAGCAGAAAGGAGACATGGGGGTTCTCAACCTATGCATTGTCTACTATCCCCTAGATACATCCCTTACTTCAGTCTAATTTCAACAAACATTTTCTACTTTGTCAAGTATTGAATGTGTTCCAAATAAAATAATATGCCATGAATTTTCTCTGTCTATGGCCATGCCAGAGAAGCAGTTACCTCATTATTAACCACCTTTCAATCTTCCAATGTGTGTGTGTGTGTGTGTATGTATATATATATATATATATATATATATATATGCACAAGTTTTAGACTTGCCATTATTCATATACATGTATATTTTATATATATAATATATATGTATATTTTCCTCAATGTGAGTTAAAATAGTATGTAGATTCAGCATTATACAAGGCAGTAGGATGTATAGCCCTGTAAGAACACAATAATATGTGTGACTTTGTACCATTACCTTTCAGGAAATGAATATGAGTAACATTTATGTAGCACTTCAAAATTTGTACCTCCATCTAGTGGTAACTGATAGAAACAACATATTTTTAAACCATTTGATTTTGGAGGCACTGGGAGAAGATAAATTGACAAAGCTCTTGGTCAACCAGCACCTGTTATGAATTCAGTAACATTTTGATATTGAATAGAAAATACACAGTGAAGGTAAACATGTAGTAGGCAAAAGGAAGCCAAGGAATTTAACACAGTGAATGGCTGCATAGGCCAAATTTATTCAGGATGGTTAAGCCAGGATTTCTAGCAGTGCTTATACTGGGAAGATCACATAGGATGAAACGATGGATGGTTTGTTTTGAACATGAAGAGGAGGGTCAGGGAAATACTCCCATGTGATCTTTTTGCTAAGAACATCACCTAATGGCCAGCCTTCTGCATGACTTCCCAGAGTCAGTGTCCTTGATGGCAAATAATGTTTCAGAGAGGTAATTTGGGGACATGAGAGAATCTGTTGGTTTCCTTAAGTGTCTCATTTTAAATCCTAGTGAGTTGGAATCTCAATAAAATTATATCTCAAATTGATATAGAAGAAAAGGATATCTGCTTATAGACTCTGAGGCTCCCAAGGAGTAACTCTTCGTTGAGAGCAATGTGTTAAAAATGTGTAAGTTTTCTGTCATCAATTTTCCCAGAGGTCTTTTCACATGAGTTCTTCCAAGGATAAGGTAGAACAAATTTTTGAGATAGATAATCTGGGTTTATTTTTTAACATAAAAAAGACAAAATTTTCTTTATTTTGTCTTGTTTTATGTGATACAAGAAAGGATTGCTTAGCTTGATTACATTTCATAGAACTTCCATTCCACTATGGATTGGAAAAACTAGTAGCTCTAATAACCTTGACAACCAAAACATTTATAGAGTCACATGACTTATACAAAGTTCATGCTGTTTGACGTTGCAGATGCCGCCACTGCTCGAAGCTGCATGTCATCAGCTATGGTCAATCCCACCATGCTTGACATTGTGGCCTTAAGGTAAACCCTTAGTCCGTGTCTCTTCAAGCTGTTTGCAAATTTCAAAGAAAGCAGAAAACTGTTGTGCTCTGAGCACTGGAGAGGAAAACTTTGCGTGTAAGGGTTCCTGCTTTCACAGAATTATTATAGAATTTGTCTGCCAGGGTGGATATTTCAAACACTCTAATGACATTGGCAGCAAGTCACTCTACCACGGGAAATCTGATGGTGAGAACTTCATCCTGAGCATACAGGTCGTGAAATCTTGTCCATGGAGAATGCCAGACTCAACACAAACAGTGCCTAGTTTTTCACTGCACTGCCAAGACTGAGTGGTTGGATAGCAATCTTGTGGTCTTTGGCAAGGTAAAAGAGCATGAATATCATGGAAGCTATGGAGTGCTTTGGGTTCAGGAATGACAAGACCAGCAAGATTACCATTGCTGACTGTGGAAAACGCTAATAACGTTGACTTGTGTTTTATCTTAACCACTGGGCCATACCTTCTGTAGCTCAAGAGAGCACCCCTCCACTCCATAGGCTGGCCATATCCTATATCCTTGTGCTTTTACTGCAATTCTTTGGGTTCCATATTTTCCTTATTCCCCTTCAGATCTTGCTGGATTGCAGAGTTAAGTCTATAATTATGAAATAATAACTAAATAACCAAAATTGAAAAAAATAAAGCTCGTGCTGTTTAGTGTAAATTGCCTCATTGTTGGAAAACTCTTAAGAGACACTTGTAAGTGCTGTTTCTTAGGCATTGCCTGCACTGGCAGAGTACAATCACCTGGAAAACCCATTGCCCAAAGAACTTACCTCTCATTCCATGGAAAATTATGAGGATTTTTGTATTTTAATTTTATGTATGAATTCCTGACTTGCGCCATAAATATTTTGTTTCTTGACTTGATCTTGCTTATTTGATCACTCACAATACAATGGTGATAATGACAATACCTCAACTTTCTTTTGAATATTTATTTATTCGCTCATTCATTTGCTCATTTATTTTGATTTTATTTTAAAAATTCCTTCTGATTTAAATGACTTTTGGCTCTAGTACATGCTTTTTTTCTATTTATGCATTTTTTAACAAATGCTTATTCATCATTTCAGTATCGTGTCTGGAGTTATTTTATGGGTGAGAGGAACTCTGTGGGTGTTGTTGCCTCAGAAATATCTATACCAGATGTGAAAGGTGTAATAACCCATGTCATAATTAATGTTTAGCTTTGAGGACTTGTTACCTTTTTTTTAGTTTTGGAAAGATTTCTGCCAATGGTTAGACTTTCTGCAGTCGTAACTTACCTTCCATGCACGATTCTGCCAGCTATAGAAGCAGCACCTTCCTGCCGGCTCTTACCTGCCCAATTCTGTCCTTCTGAGGGAAGATCCCACCATCTGTGGGAAAGCACACTGATAAGCCTGAGGGATAGCCCAGGGCAGTTGTTTGTGGGGTCTATAAAAGAGCTTAGGCACTTAGGCTAGATTGTTCACATTGCATCCGACAGGCCACCTACAATGTTGGACAGAGCCTGGATAGAAAAAAAAGTGGGTGAGCTGCAGGCCATTGGCCAGAGGCTAGTCACCCACTTCCAGTGCTGTCAAGCTGAGAATCTTATGAAGACTGGAGGATAGAACAGATTTTATTTGGCAGTCTAGTAGTTCTACTTATAAATGTTACTTATTTAGATGTATGTTACCTTGATTTCGTTTTTCTTTTGCCTCAGTCCCACAAAAGTTTAGTATGTTTCTGATAGTGTCTTTCCAAGTGCTACCTCTGCCCTGACCCCTGCTCTGCTGGGTCCCACTGTCTTTTACCTGCTTCCTGGGCCCCACTGCTGCTCTTCCCGGTGGCTCTGTAGCTACTTCACCAGGCATCAGGCCCTTTACTGCTGTTCCTCTTTGTGGGTACTAGAACCCTCCTAGTAGAGAGGCACACTTGGCTCCAGGTTTGTCTTAATGCTATCAACTCTCAGAGGTGAATCCAAGCAGTGCTGCATGTGTCCCAGCACTTGGAAGAGACATTGGGTGAAATAGCTCTTTTTGTTTTACATTCAAACTTCCCATATCTCAGATATGAGTCCAATAAAGACAGACAAATCCCTGAGAGAGAGAGAGAGAGATCCAAGTTAAGCAATTTGCCTAAAGACATATGGACATGTGACAGAACTTTGCTTAAACCCATGTTTTTGACTTCAAATGTAAACTCTGTATGTGATATTAGGCTGGCACTTGTTTTTATTTTATTATCACTTAATTATTGCCTTTGAATTATTTGCTAATTGTTTTACTTGTATTTATTTGCCTTGTCTATTAAGACTGTAAACATTTGAGGGCAAAGTCAAACATTGCCAGGGCACTGTATCTCCCAAGGCATAGAGAATAATGCTGAGAGCATTATAGATGCTCAGAATAAATTATTGGAAAGCATAAGCTTTGTCTTTGGGATAATAATCTGCTGTGTCAGACAAAAAGGCTTCAGGATGAAAGAAACCTGTATTTACGTTCCTGCAACACCACTTTCTATTTGTGAGAATGTGGGTACATTGCTTAATCTAAGACTGTTTCTTCAGCTCCAAAATGGGCATAGTAGAAAAATGTACCTAATGGGATGATTGTAATACTTAAATGATATAATGTAGGTAACACTGGCAACAAAAGATTCTCCTCATAAATATTCAAGCTAGCACCATCATAATTTTCTAATCAAGTTTCAGAAATCACAAGCCAGATAATATTTTGCCATTTTACAAAGAAGTCAATTTGCCTAACAAGCGGACAAGAACTCACTTTGGACCTGGTATATGTGTATTGCAATCAACTGTTCCCATTAACTCCATGAATATTTTGATGATGTTTACAGCTCCAGTGAATCTATTTCTTCATTAACATTAGTGGTAAAAACTCAGTAGATACCAAGAATATGTTGCCTAGAGTCCTATGGATCATGAAGAGTTCATGCATACTCATTTCTGGAAGTGGTGATGGGGCACTCAGGTGAGATCAGCTGGCATGAACAGGAGAACCATAGCCCCAGTTTCACCTCAGCCCATTCAGTTTTACAGAGAAAACCTCCAGCAACCCCCGTGGCATTATCTGCAGCCCTGGGTCAACCAACTTTCATTTCGTAGTAAACTCATTTCCACACTATAAAAAAATCAAACTGTGCTCCTCTCTTATCTAAGAAACTAGGGCTTGTTTTCTATTTTTTAAGAGAGAAATTACAAAAGCTGTTTTTATTGTTAATGGGATCTCACAGGGACCCATTTTTCCATCTTATCATAATCCTAGAAATTAACACTTGCTTGACACCTCAACGTCTTAAGAAGAAAGCACTGTTTAAAAATAAAGTGCCCTGCATTTCTTATTTTTATGTTGGTATCATATATATATCATATATATATATATATACACATTATAGAGTATTTCAGAATATGGGAACTAACACAGAAAATAAAAAGCACACACAATTACATCCTCAGCATCAACCGTGGTTAAAGATTGATATGGTTCTTGTTCTTTCTCTAAACACACGCAAACATACCTACCTATACACATAGTATTTTTAATAATTTGCAGCATACTAAATATTGTTTTGCATCCCTTGCCTTTAGTCACTCAATATTATAGAGTAGGCTTTTGATATTACTATTTTTTTCAAGAATAATCTCAAAAGATTAATGTAATATGTGTCATATTTATTAGCATTATTTCAGAGTTTTTTGAGGACAGAAACCCTGCGTAGTTCCCTCGCCGTATATAGTTCAGTGCCAAATATCTGTGTTGAAAACCATAGCAAGCACTTCTTTCCTTGCATGCCTCCCATCGTGTCTGCCTATTCCCACTAAATGTAGAATCCCTCATTTTTGATACAGGCCACCTGGCCAGTTGAAGAAACCTATTTAAAGAATTGACTGCAGTTCAGCATCTATCTTGCAGCTGCAGCTATAGATGGTTTATTGTGCAAAATAAAAGGTTTCGGTATTCAGCTGACAGAGAAAGTAGAAACCTCTTTGTTTGTTGACAGAAATAAAATGTGCCTTGTCATAGGTGTTGATACAACATATTAATCGCCCCTGCTGGGGAACATAGGCACCCTGGCGTGGTGTACTATAAATATTGATGTGATCACCCCAAACTGGCAGGATGCCTGGGAAGCCATGAGAGGTTTAGATAAAGGATTGTCATAAAGGTGTGCTCAATTGCTTCCCACCCTTCTTTCCCCACCCTCTACTTTGGAATCCTCATAACTCCAACTAAGTCTTCCCCATTGATTCCCCAGACTGAAAAACCATTCCAGGTGTCCTCTGGATAGTGCTGAATCCTCTCCCCCTTCTCGAACACAGCACCTAACCCTTTTATCTTTAACATTTTGTGTAGTTTTGATAGTACTAGCAGCTTCCCCCAGCTGGCTGCCTATCTGCTGTAGTAAAAGGATGCCTGGTGTCAGCTGCTGGTGAGGAAGCAGCCAGGCCATTTTAGCTGCAGGGGCAGAATTTTATGCTGTGATGTTCTTTTCAGTTCAGGGGACACTTTCCAGTAATCAAGTTGACGGCCTGTCTTAAAGTCACATGCCAGTCAGAAAATTGTTCTGTTTCTGAAGATTGAGCAAATGCTGATGCTCACAGTGGCAAAAGGCCAGTTCTCTTGTGGCAGATTTGTTGTTTCACTACTGTTTATTAATCTTCACCAACCACAAGACAGAAGGTCAAAGTAGAGTCTCATCATTTAATCAGAAGTATACATTACTTCAGCGGACTGCATTGCAGATTACTTCTGCAATTATATACACATTTTTTTTATCCAAAATTATTAAGTACCCAATATATGTCAGGCACTGTTCTACAAGTATGTGGATACAGGGATGAGCAAGTGGAGAAGACAGATGAGGTCCCTGGTTTCAGCTTGTCTTCTGATTACAGCACCTCCAAATAAAAAAATAAGGAATATATCAGTTATAAAGACTATTTGTAACACTAAAATAGAACAGAAGAGTGGGTGGTTACTGTAGACTGGGGTCAGAAGTACTCTGAAGTGTAAGTTTTTAAAAATTTTCAAAAGATTACAGATGAGAATTGTTTCAGGCAGCATGAATAGCTCACACAAAGTTTTAATGAAGATTTAATGCAAGAATGTTTTTGAGGAACAGGCGGAAGCCAAGTTTGGTTAATACCTTTGACTGTTTTTAAATATTAAATGATAATAAAGGCAAAGCTGATTTAGCATATTTGGAAGGAGAATGAAAGAACCACAAAGAAATTGTGTGGCTGCAATTCTTTAAGAATATTTTACAGAGAGTAACTTTAAGCCCTTCCAGCAAAGGTCCGGGAGACTAAGATTAAAAGCACATGGCAAGACCACCCAGTCTCATCCAAGATGAGGATGTTGTTGGGTAAGAGGCTCTGTGTTGGATCCCCTGCAGGAGTTTCACCTCAACAGGCTCTCTGAGGATCCTAGTTTAGATGAAAACCCATTTTCCTTGGAAAGCAATGACAATTCCCTTCTTTTGTGTTTGCTCTTAGTTCTTGGCGTAAAAGTTAATAAATGTTGCGTGTTCAGATTTTATAGATGATACCAGTGTGCAAGCAAATGTGAAAAATTTGATTCCCTACCTGGAAACCTATAGCAGCTGGAAAGCTCTGTAGAATGTCTTGTCCTAGTGGACACCATTTCTGCCACTCTGAAGCACTTGGAGAAACAGATGTCTATGGCAGAAAAAGACAGATGATTCAGAATATCACTTAACATTGACTTAAGCCTTTATTTTTTAATATTTGGAAATGAATACTCTCTGATGAATATCAGTGAATTGTAGTGACTAGACTAATTTAATTCAACTTTCCTTTGTAATCTCATAAATACACTTACTCCAGAAGAACTAAAGATGTTTTGTAATGTAGAGTAGAACATGCCTCAGATTATTATCTTACGGACACATACATTCAAAAAATAGGTCATATTGACTAAATTTATGTGACTTTATTTATATGGGGGAGATTTTGTTTGGAACAAATTTAGGGGGTTGTTTTCTTTTGAACCTAATCTATCACATTCCCCCAAAATTTCTACAGGGAGTATGATGGTTAAAGTGGTGAAAGTTCTTTTCAGAAATGGTCTGGGAAATGCAATTAGGTTTTATTAGGTGGAGAAGTAGCTCAGGGAATTTTCTCTATTCAAAGTTTGATAAAGACTGCTAAAAAAAAGTTCTTATATTTAAGTGACAATTGACAGCTTAAGAAAGACAGGTTGGATCCCTGTGCTGGTCTTCAGAAGCTTAAAGTTAGAGATCAAATAATTCTGACTGAAAGCCATATTAAAGAGCCTGGCTAATGTGGGAAACAGATTATAGAGTCTGATCACAGGTTTTATTCAGAAATTGGATATCATAGATATAATGTGAATTGCACAAAGCAATCTATCCAACAGGGGAAGGACCTGACGGTACTTAGAGATTTCATTTGGAAGAGTTTGAAAATATTGGGTATTTTAGTTTATTTTAAGTGACAGATGAATGGAACTAAGCTAAATATTTGATATCAATGACTTTTTAAATACAATAAAAATTATATTTAATTATTTAAAAATCTTTAAGAACTTTGGCAAAACTATAGGACTTCAAAATTAATCCTATTATTTGCAACGCTCACTACTTTTGTTCTTGATTGGTGAGGCGGTAAACATTTGTGAATATGTCTGATCTCTGCTGAAATTTGATTGAAAGGAAAAGAACAGGCATTTTGATACTTATTACCTCTTTTTTTCTTGGGCCTTCTGACCCTGATAAAATAGAACTGTCAATTGAATTAACTTTTTTATTGAATACCTCCTTGTGCAAGGGCCTGTACTTGAAGAAACATGATAAAATGAGTACAACAAGGTCTCTGCCCTCCGGTTGTTTAATCTACAGATAGAGAAATCTTTCTATTGCCTGTTGGTTATTACCATCCAGAATTTCTACATAACCTTAAATTTAACATATGCAAGACTGGATTGAACACCTCTTTCTTTATAATTCTCACCTTAGTTACTGTCAGTGGTGCCTCAAGGTGTCTCCCAAGCCTGAAATACAGAAGTCATTTTTGAAGCATCTCTTCATCTACCCCTCACATGCAATCAATCAAGTGATCTTAAATTGATCTCTTCAATGTCTAAAACTTTAATTCTCATGTCAGAGGTCATAGTTACTGTTTCTGAATTAATGTAATAGTTCCTTGAATAACTTCTGTGCATATGTATATCAGTATAAAGTTATCAATTATCTTTTCTTGAAAAGACTCTGTTTTATAATGAGGGTTTTATCTATCTTAACTTTCTGTTGTTTATTTTAAAAATAATGCTTGATTATGGTGAAAATTTAAACAGGAATCCAAATCATACAAGTTATTATAAATTATTGAACATTTGTTATGTCCCGTGTGGTATCCCAAGGGCTTTAAGCATATTGTTTCAATTATTCTCACAATAACCCTATCAGGTAAATACTATTAATATCTATATTTTAGCATTAAGCAAACAGTATTTAAAGGTTTATTACTTTTATATGTTAAATATATTGCATTTTCATAATAAATAGAGATTTCTTTTTATTTTTCTTAGTTAGCTAAGTAAAATATTTGGCTGATCTAGGCTATTTTTAGTAGATTCACTAATTGATTAATTGAATGTTTACTGAAATGCAAAATCAGCTAATCTCTTTGTTAATGGTTTGCCTTTGATAGATTTTTTTTTTTATTTGAGTAGGTCTGTCACTTACAAAGATACTGTGATGGCAGTTTATACAGTGTTTTATTGAGCAATCTACCACATTGCACAAACATTGAACTTCATGTTTTTGTTCAATAAATGAAGCTTGAAGACTAGTTGATATGCTATTATATAGATCAGGAGTGGTGAGGACTCAGTGAGTGGAAACCATATGAAAAGGAGAGGTAAGGAGTTACAAGCCCATAAAGATAAAGTGACCAGAATTTGGTGTTAAAATGAAGTGTCCAAGAGAACTCTAGATCTGTAAGAGCAGCTGGAGAAACAGTGACTTTGCAATACTACAAAGAGATGGCAATTCTGGCACAGATCCCGGGTTGATTGATGCGTTAGATGTTTGATTCTAATAATACAGTAGTTTCATCTGTTTGTTAAATTTTTAAATGATTACTCTTCCTCTTGAGTAATTAATGCAAGTTTCTCCTATTTCCATAGTACTTTCTATATCATTTCCAGTCTCCATTTCACTATCCTATCCATTAAAGGAAAGGCTCTCATAAAAGCAATTTAGACTAACATACTTTTTCTTATGGGAGATTTATATTTTAAATCTACTTTTTGATTATGAAATTGTATTGTATAAATAACAAATTACCACAACCTTAGTGACTTGAAACAAGAAAATTTAGCGTTTTTGTAGGTCAGAAGTCTGGGCACAGTTTAGCTGGGTCCTCTGCTTAGGGTATGACAGGCTGCAATGCAGGTATTGTCTGGGGCTTTGTTCTCATCTGGAGGCTCACCCAGGGGAAGGTCCACTGTCCCCCTCACATAGCTGTCGGTAACATTCATTTCCCTGTGATTTTACCTTTCATGGCAGTTTGCTTTTTCAAAGCCAGCAAGGGGACAAAAAGAGAATAGAGAAAGTCTGCTAGTAAGAGCAAATGCTATGCAATGTAACATAATCACATGAGTAAAGCCTATCACCTTTACCACATTCTGTTGGTTAGAAGCAAAGCACAGGTACTGCCCACATTCAAGGGAAGGAAATTCACAAGGATGCCAACAGCACAAAGCAGAAATCATAGGGCTGTGATCATTTTTAAATTAAATTAAATTAGAAAATGTTTAATGTGTTTTAGGGATGGAGTCTCACTCTGTTGCCCAGGCTGGAGTGCAACGATATGATCATAGTTCATTGTAACCTCAAACTCCAGGGCTCAGGTGATCCCCCTGCCTAAGCCTCCTGTGTGGTTGTGACTTTTTTTTTTTTTTTTTTTTTTTGAGACAGAGTCTCGCTCTGTCGCCCAGGCTGGAGTGCAATGGCACGATCTCGGCTCACTGCAAGCTCCACCTTCCGGGTTCACGCCATTCTCCTGCCTCAGCCTCTCCGAGTAGCTGGGACTACAGGCGCCCGCCACCACGCCCGGCTGATTTTTGTATTTTAGTAGAGACGGGGTTTCACCGTGGTCTCGATCTCCTGACCTCGTGATCCGCCTGCCTCAGCCTCCCAAAGTGCTGGGATTACAAGCATGAGCCACCGCGCCCGGCCCGTGACTACAGATCTTAAAATCTGCTTGCCACAGGATTAGAATTGGCTCGTGGTTAATATTTTACCGTAATTTTAATTTTTTTCCTTTTTCAGGTCTCCTTTAAAATCAGTATATTAATTTTGGTTAATGAAGATTTAATGTTATCTACTTTCTGTTATTCTAATAACAGCAAAATATATCCTGCCATGAAATGTTTTTTTCTATTTGCTCTTCTAATTTACATATTAGTTTCAAGTACGGTAAAAATAAAACAACAACAATAACAGCAATCTAGTAAACCAGAGCCAATAGTAGTAAAAAACCAAGTAAACAAACAAACCACAAACAGAACAGAATAATAAAGATGTAATGATGTAAACCTAACACTATTTGTTCATGCTTTACCTGCTCAGACTGGCTCAGTGAATCCTACTGTTCTGGAAAACATGAGTTTAAAGGACACGCATTCCTATACAATAATAGTAGACAAACAGAGAGCCAAATCATGAGTGAACTCCCATTCACAATTGCTACAAAGATAATAAAATACCTAGGAAAACAACGTATAAGGCATGTGAAGGACCTCTTCAAGGAGAACTACAAACCGCTGCTCAAGGAAATAAGAGAGGACACAAACAAATGGCAAAACATTCCATGCTCATGGATAGGAAGAATCAATATCATGAAGATGGCCATACTGCCCAAAGTAATTTATAGATTCAATGCTATCCCCATCAAACTACCATTTACTTTATTCACAGAATTAGAAAAAGACTACTTTAAATTCCATATGGAACCAAAAAAGAGCCCATATAGGCAAGACAATCCTAAGCAAAAAGAACAAGGCTGGAGGCATCATGCTAACTGACTTCAAACTATACTACAAGGCTACAGTAACAAAAACAGCATGGTACTAGTACCAAAACAGATGTATAAACCAATGGAACAGAACAGAGAGCTCAGAAATAACGCCACACATCTACAACTATCTGGTCTTTGACAAATCCCACAAAAACATGCAATGGGGAAAGGATTCCCTATTTAATAAATGGTCTTGGGAAAACTGGCTAGCCATATGTAGAAGACAAAAACTGGACCCCTTTCTTACGCCTTCTACAAAAATTAACTCAAGATGGATTAAAGACATAAACATAAGACCTAAAACCATAAAAAACCCTAAAAGAAAACCTAGGCAATACCATTCAGGACAAAGGCATGGGGAAAGACTTCATGACTAAAACACCAACAGCAATTGCAACAAAAGCCAAAATTGACAAATGGGATCTAATTAAACTAAAGAGCCTCTGCACAGCAAAAGAAACTATCATTGGAGTGAACAGGCAACCTACAGAATGGGAGAAAATTTCTGCAATCTATCCATCTGAGAAAGGGCTAATATCCAGAATATATAAAGAACTTAGACAAATTTACAAGAAAAAAACAAATGACCCCATCAAAAAGTGGGCAAAGGATATGAACAGACACTTCTCAAAAGACATGTATGCTGCCAACAAACATATGAAAAAAAGCTCATCATCACTGGTCAATAGAGAAATGCAAATCAAAACCACAATGAGATACCATCTCATGCCATTTAGAATGGCGATTACTAAAAGGTCAGGAAACAACAGATGCTGGAGAGGATGTGGAGAAATAGGAACGCTTTTACACTGTTGGTGGGAGTGTAAATTAGTTCGACCATTGTGGAAGACAGTGTGGTGATTCCTCAAGGATTCAGAACCAGAAATACCATTTGACTTAGCAATCCCATTACTGGGTATATACCCAAAGGATTATGAATCATTCTACATGCACACGTATTTTTATTACAGCACTGTTCACAATAGCAAAGACTTGGAAACAACCCAAATGCCCATCAGTGATAGATTGGATAAAGAAAATGTGGCACATATACACCATGGAATACTATGAGGCCATAAAATAGCATGAGTTCATGTCCTCTGCAGGCACATGGATGAAGCTGGAAACCGTCATTCTCAGCAAACTAACACAAGAACAGAAAATCAAACACTGCATGTTCTCACTCATAAGTGGGAGTTGAACAATGAGAACACATGGACACAGGGAGGGGAACATCACACACTGGGGCCTGTCAGGGGCTGGGAGGCTGGGGGTGGATTAGCGTTAGGAGAAATACCTAATGTAGATGACAGGCTGATGGGTACAGCAAACCACTGTGGCACGTGTATGCCTGTGCTACAAACCTGCACGTTATGCACGTGTATCCCAGAATTTAAAGTATAATAAAAAAAGTATGTTAAAAAACTAAAACAATGTATCTTTACAAGCCATATAGCAGTCAAATCTAGAAAGAGAGGAAGTACAATTTCTCAAGACAAGAACCAGATGACTATCATCTCAAAACTTACAAGGGCTTTTTTCCAGTCTCCAGTTCATGTATAGATTTTTTTTTTTACACAAAAGCAGTTTAGTTTCTAGATTAGAAGAACCAAAAATCTCCCCCAGAAAGGTAACTCCCTTCTTATTAGTGGTTTAATTTTTTAAAAGACTAAGTTTCATTCCTGTGCATTTGATTGCAGAGCAATTGAGGGATGTGGGGGGGTATTTTGAGAGGAGAAAAATTGTGTGAGAAAACAGCAAATTCTTTACCTGGAGTTTCTACTTTAGCATTTGAATTTACACCTTCAGTCATCATAAAGATTATTATAGTGGTAAATTTCAAAATTTCTTGCTGTGTTTTGATTTATTAAGACAGCAAGATGAGCAAAATGAAGTTGTAAAAATTTGTAGAAATGTTTACCTGTTTGGATTTGGCTAGGATTTTCTCTTGTTTAACTTTTTTAGGGAAAGATTTACGAATCTTGAGTTATCAGCTTAAAATGCTGTATACCGATCCATGGGTTAGACATGAAACTCTCACCTTTATAGCTACTTTTAAGTAAATATTTAGGCCTGAAATACTTTGATTTGAACTAAAAAATAGTATGGAGAATCCTTCCTTAAATCTTTGGAAGTTGACTGATGTCGTATTTATGTAAACATAACACGAAGACTTTGGGCTTGTACAGACGGCAGCCCTGGAAGAATGTATTTAATTTAGAATTATTGCACCAACAAATGAGTTACTTGATGAATGAAACTATACCATGGTATAAATAACACATGATTTGCTAAATAGTCAACTTCTGTGTATATTGATAGAAAGATGAGAATAATAGTTAGTAGCAAACATAGTTGTTTTGGTAATACTTCCAATTTCTCTTTACTAAGAAGTTGGTGAAATTCACCCATGTCAAGTCCAGGGAAGTGCTTCTGTCATGGTCTTCTTTGTATGGTCTTTTGTTGTCCTGACGTGATATCTAAAACAAATTTTCTAGCTTCCACCTTGATAGAAGCTAGGTTTAGCGTGCCATTGCAAGTTTTATTTCAGTCTATTTCTGTAATTTCTTAGTTTCTCAACTATATTCCTATGGTTTTGCTTCACATTTTGTCTAATTTTGTTTTACAGGTGTGAGGGATGCCAGATGTCATGGGATTTTCTCTCCTCTAGTATATGTTTGGGAAAAGGTGATGGCTGCCCTAGAGTGAAATGATTTGTCTGTGCTATTCAGGCAGACATTTCAGGTTACAAGTCCTGCTCTGACTCTTTTTGGGGAAAGAAATGCCTTCTAGGTTGAGGTCATGGAACACAATGGGCTGCCATATTTAATAAGATATTAAATCTATGTTCCCTTCATGCTTTACTATTAAATTATCAGTGTTTAGTTATTTACCTTGTTTACTCCAATGTGTGTGTAAGATGACATCTACAAAATTAGTATACTTTTTAAAGAAAAGAGCCAAATTATGTAAGTATTTGTAAGTAGTAAGAGGCAGCATGAAAATGAGATCTGAAACCTTTAGTATCTGCAGCAGGACTCATTCTTTCTTTACACTCAGTTCTTGTCCCAACACATCGATACCCAATCTTTCTGTCCATATGGTTTTTTTTTTTTTTAACCCTAACTGTTCTCTTCTCTGCTCCCCAGAATAAGTAGATAGCATACAGCTCTTTGGCCCCAGAACAAACCATTAACAACTTTAAAACTTTCATCTTTTACATCCTATTTGGAAATCTTGCCTTAGAAGATTTTATTGAAAATAGCCCCTTAAAAGAATTATACTAATGGGGGCTATGCTTTAAAAAGGTTTCTTGGAATTATTAACCTTAAATATTAAAATGTGTTATATTAATTTAAATGATATATTTTCAAAGAGAGAGGCCATGTCGACTCCATAGAAAGTCAAATGTAAATAATAAGTTAACACCCATTGATCTATAGAGTATCTGTTTCATGTACAGCACATTAGAAAAATATCTCAATGCCTTAAATTTCCTCTATCTAAATAGTTGTTTAAATTCATAGTAATTAAACCCCTGAAGAAGAAAATTTGAGCCCTTATATTGAAGATGAGAAATAGACTGAAAATGATATACAGATAAATGTTTTATCAGATGTTCTACATTATTCTTCCAAATTTTCATACTCTACCAATATTATTGTCCACATAGAACCTACACTGGATGCTTTTAATGATATACAATGGACCCTGTGGTTAAATTGTGAAACCCTGGAAATAGCACGGCATAGTTAGTTATTAATGTTAACTCAGCTCTCACACACATTCAGAGAAATGTTGGCATGTGTCCTGCTATTGAATATTCCCAAATTTGTTTTTTTTTTTCTATTTCTTTGGAAGACCCAAGACATTATCCACACAGATGCATATTTATTAATCCAAAAGGATCTTTTAAAAACAAATTTAATACTAGCTTTGTATAACTTAATTACCTTTCCCAAATATTGTTTTGTATATGAACTACCTTTGCCTGGATATATTTGGTACATATATGTTTAATAACATGGAGATGAGATGAGTGTAAGGTCTTTAGGCATTTTAAGAAGATGGTGATACTCTCTGAAGTTATTACAAAATGATTTTCTTCATGGCTGATTAGTATATATGGATCCTAGAAAAAACACATATATGGAATTTCCTTAGAAATCTATCAAGGGGAGATTATAAGGCTAATAGATACTGATAGTTCAATGTCAACTTGTTGATCTGGTGCAGACTCACAACGAATGTAGTTAATATATGATTACAGAATCGTCAGATACCAATGTGAGGTCCTTTCATCTTAATTATTTGTAGAAAATATGCGTTATTTTACTTTTAACATATGCAGATGACCTAATCAATTCTTTTTATGCCTGTTTTTAAAATTCCAGACAGAGATTCAGTTTTCCCACTGACATCATTCTGTGGAGAACTTGTTTTAACCAATGAAAAGTTAAAGTGGTTTTATTCCTGCCCCTTGGTGCCCCCTGCTTAGACCTTTCAAACACCAGAATCACATAGGACTTGAAATAAAGTTATAGTCTACATAGGTGTTGTGCTACAATCAGCCTATATAATCAAACAGTTTAATTGTCATAGCTTCATATGTTTGCTAAAAACAAGAGAAAGTGGATGACTGAGTTATTTCAAGAAACATTTAATAGAATTCTAGCACACTGAAGAGAACTTAGATGGAAATAAAAATCACAGCCTCTTCATTCTTCATTTTTAACATATGCCACCTTATAATTCTTTGTTTGGAATATTTACCTTCTGCATTTCTGTTGAAAGTTGCTAGGATATGAAAATAAAGAACTCAGAGATTGGACTGTAAAAAAAGAATGTAGAATGGAAACATGAATTAATGTGAAAGACTTGCTTTACAATTCATTCCTTAAATATCTGACATGGTTTGCCTTTGTGTCCCCACCCAAATCTCATCTTGAATTGTAATCCCATAATCCCCACCCACGGTGGGAGGGACCCAGTGGGAGGTAATTGAATCATGGGGGCAGTTCCTCCCATGCTGTTCTTGTGATAGTGTGTTCTCATCAGATCTGATGGTTTTATAAGGGGCTTCCCCCTTCACTCAGCACTCATCCTCTCTCCTGCCACCCTGTGAAGGGGTGCTTTCTGCCATGATTTTAAGTTTCCTGAGGCCTCCCCAGCCATGTGGAACTGCGAGTCAATTAAACCTCTTTTCTTTATAAATCACCCAGTCTCAGGTATGTCCTTGCAGCAGTGTGAGAATGGACTAATACATATCTATTTTAAGATCTTTATTGCAAAAAATTCTATTTGACATTCAAAGTTGTGCTTCTAAACATAATTTGGTTTTAAAATTGCAATGTGAGTTTTTCCTCTTTGAGTCTGAGTTTTCCTGTCTAAAAAATGGAAATTGTGATAATTTCTACTTTACTGGGCTTTGAAGAAAATATTTTTAAAAATCCTATGTGCTTGAAACATGTTGTATGTTAACAAAATACATTTTGTCTATGTTTATAATTATATTTTATTAAGACTGAAATTTGATGATATGGTGTCTACTTTTATTTCCAGCTCTCAAATTTTGCATCACCAACATTTCATCACCAAACACATACTTAATACTTCCATAAAGAGCCAGTCTGTTTATCTCAGTCCAGTGAAAATTTCTTTCTTTCCTTCTCCTACTCCCTGTAGCATGCTAATTATGACACTGATCATTATTTATATTTGCATCTTCCAGGGAGTGCCTAGCTGAGTGCCATTCACTCAATGAATAATCTTACTCCTTTCGAATCAAGAAAGCCTGAACACTTCTATAGCTATCATTCTATGGCACATTGTGAAGAGCCAATGCATTAACTGATCAAGTTACTCAAAACTCCACCCGTAGAAAAATATTAGGAGGTCAACTTAGTTGCCTTGGGAGCCACCAATAACATCACTGAGCAGGCATGGGTGGGTTAGTTCTTGCCAACTTTTCCTCCCTATACTCGTTAAAGTGTAACTTTGAATGGCTCTCAAATTTTTCTATGTATTGATCAAGTTTGGAAATGATTCTATGCTTGGATTTGTGAAGCCAGGCTTAGGTTTTATCTTTCTACACATGATCACCTATATCCACTCAATAAGATGACAGTAGTTACTAGATATCTGCCTCCTTGTGATGATCTTTGAGATAATCTTTGCAAAGTATTTTAAGGCCATTTAGATAGAGAGAGATTCTAAATAATACTGGTATTTTCTCTTCCTAAATCTCAGTGCTCATCTGAAAGGTTCATATTTTTATGTGGCATTCTAGGGGTAGTATCAGACATGGCCAAAAAAGTTTTCAGTACCATCTTGTTAACTTCTTATGTTCTTTTATTGAAGGAAGAAGAAACCATTTAAGTGCATTGAAATATTAACTTTATTCTCCTTAAAGTGAAAATATCTAAGATGCTCTCTCTGAAAGTGTAATAGGGATACAGGACAGCACTCTTAGAAGGTAAGATCATTCAAAACAAAAGTTCTCAGGGATCATTTTCAAAAATGGTGCTCCCCTCTCAGAGCACTGGTGCTCCTCCACTTTATTATGGATACAGAGGCCCTTCCTGTCAAGCTAACCATTTTTCTTTTTGAATTAGAATGAAAATTTTCTCATGTGCTTTGCTATCCTGAGTTAAGACAGATGAAGTGGGAAACATAGGCAATGTTATGTCACCATTCTAGTTGTCTCCATTATGACGTAGATGTTTATAGTTTAGATGGTGTCAATGCCTCCCAGCTTTCTAACAACACTCCTCAATATGATTCTGTCCCTAAAATTTTTCTTCAAGCAAGAGGTCTAATCTTTTAAAACAACTTATGAACATGTCCCTTCATAACTAAAACCATCACTGATACCGACTGCCTGTGGATATATTTCAAACACCTCAGTCTGATATCCCAAACCCTATATGACTATAACTTGCTTTCCTAGCCATATCTCTTGCATTTTTCTAGGTGAACTGGTATTCTACACAAACAATTATACCCAATGTCTATTTACCCTGTTGTTTAATTTTCCATTCTCCAGATTTTTGCTGTTTCCCAGCCTCTGCTTTTCCTGTTTCCTGTGCTTGCAGGCCATGTTTAAATCCCATTTTCTTTAACTGCCTTTGTGGAAAAGTCCCCTTATATGTTTATAAATTCAGTACTGCTCTTGGGTATAACTACTGCTGCTGGTATTGCCCTTGTTGTTAAACACATCTTACATCTCTCACTGTACTAAAAGCTCCCGAGGGCAGAGTTTGCAAATCAAGTGTCCTTATCATCCTCATAAGACCATATCCCTGTTCTGAGTTCAAATATTTATTTGTTTGATGAAACCTAATGTCATTTGTCATACCATTATGGTTGGTGTTGCAGGCCTTGCAACAGATATTTTAGACATTTATTTCATTTATTTAATGTATTCTGACAATGATACTGAAAAATGACCATCATTACTATTAAATCTTTAAAAAAGGGAAAGAAACTAGGATCCCAGAAAAAGTGATGTTACATGCTAAGGGCATCGAATCAAAGTTTCTGGGACAGTTGTAAGCAGGTTTCTCTTACTTTAGAAACTTGTCCCACTACAGTTTGCACAAGGATTCTAATATTTAAAAAAAACAAAACTGAAATTATTTATGCAAAGCCAGTTAGTATGGTTTATGAGACTAGAGCCCTGATAACTCCTCAGATAACCTGAGTATGAGAAATATGAAGAAACTGAAACATTTTGCAAATAATCCTTTGTCATATATTATGCATGTGCTATATTTGTTGTCCAATTTGTGTTATGCTCCAGAGAATGAAAGAGATGGATTTCTTGCTCATACCACTTATAGTTGACATATATAGGGTCATCTGTAGAATAACTTGTAAGGGAGAAAAAGATTGTGGCATTTGTTCTGTCATAACTTGACCTACATGAGCCCCTCCAAAATTTCTCAGCTTGCTTCATATGTTCCACTGATGTCCATATTCAGATATAATTTCTGAGCCAATGCCAATCAAAGATGGCCCTTTGGGTTTTAGAGTTAAATCATCTGTCTTTGATCTGGTAGCCAGGCTGTGATGGTTAGCTTTAGATATTTTCCCCATATTTCTCTTGCTGTCAGGTTACCCCTTGGTATACCTATAATTGATTTCCCCAGATAGAGAGTTTGGATGTGGACAGGGGAAGTGCAAACTATGGCTTAGTGCAAGATAAACCAAGAGTGTAATTGTCAAGTTGTACTTGAACAGAAATATTATCCAATAGGACTACCAAATGAACAGGATGGCAAAGAGTTCTGGGGTGTGGAAGTCAGAGTAGGTGCCAAAGGATCTAGATCAAAAGAGTTGGTAGGTGAGCAGGGCTGGGTCAGAGAAATCTAGGACTGTTAAAGCAAGCATGACCTAGGCCATGTTCTGAGGTTGGTAAAATGAATTATAGAAGGTGAGACCAAATGTGAGATTTTAACCACCCCAAAGAGGGAGTATGTGCCTCAAGCAAAGAAAATGGGGAAAAAACATGGTATATGGCATATTTGAGGAGCAAAGATAAGTTCAGTGTCACTAGGGCAGAGCAAGGGATAAGTGAATGGTGTGAGACAAGATTGGAGAGGTTAACGGTGGCCAATAACAAGTGATAAAAATAACTTCAAATGAGAGCAGTTAGCACTTATAAAGTGGTTAATGTGCACCAAGCACTGCTTTAAGTTATTCTGCAGTGTTATTGTGAAGTATTATATAAACAACCCAATAACAAAAAGCTATAAGGAGAGCATTATTACTATTATCCTGATTTCCAGATGAAAAAAACCTAAGTATTTCCCCAATTCACATAGTTACGATGTGTTAGAATCAAAATTTGAAAATTCTTTAGCTATGGCCCATACCCTTAGGCAAGAATGCCTTTATATATATTTATACATTTATAAATTTATATAATATATAAATATATATATATAAATATATATATATTAAATATTTAATCTGAATTCTAAAAGCAATGGTAAATCCACTAAGAGATTTCAATAGCAAAGTAGAACAATGAAGCTTTATGATTAAAGATAATTTGGGCTGATGGGTGGAGAATGGATCAGGAAGTGACATTAAACAGTAGGTTATTGGAGTGGGTAGCATACTCTGCTCCCAAACACATTCTAAATTCACTTATCAATAGGAGCATTGGGATTGGCTGATTATCCACCTCAACTTTTTTATCCCAGAAAATGCTGAGGTCAAGTGCTGTTTCCCCTGAGCCACAATTTTATACTCCTTCTCTTCTCATATCACTGTGGGCAGTTTGGAGAATTGGCAAATAATCCAATGTTCCAATATTTTGTATTGTAAATTGAGTACTTGTCAGTAAGTATTAGGTCAATTTTATCAGGGATTTGTTCCTAAAATCAGCACCCACTTGTATATTTAAAACCTATTTTGACCTGAATTTTAACTGTACGATATAGCCATGAACTTAGGTGTTAAGTGAATTTACACTTCTGAGTATAAATTCAAAAAGTATTAATAGTAACATTTTAACATTTACCAAACACTTTCTGTATGTTCTAGACATATAGCTTTAACAAATAACTGGACCATTTCATTTATTGTTTTCAATAATTTAATCCACAAATCTATGTCAAGAATACTATATGTGTCATTCCTCATTCCCTAGGTACTGTGTATATAGTGGTAAACAAAACAGACATTGCCCTTTTTCTCCTGAAGTTTTAAATCTGATGGGGACATACATTGATGGCGAGAATATGAAATGATACAGTGGAAAATGGTTTGGTGGTTTCTCAAAAAGTAAAATACAGAGTTATCATATGACCCATGAATTCCACTCCTATGTGTCTACCCAAGAGAATTGACAAGACTTTTTCACACAAAAACTTGCACTCAAATGTTCATGGCAGCATTATTAATAATAAAGTGGAAACAATTCAAATGTCCATCAACTAATAAATGGATAAACAAGATATATATACACAGTGGAATATAGTTCAATCATAAAAAGGGATAAAGTGCTAAACATGCCACAAGATTTATGAAACTTGAAAGCCTGTTAATTAAAAAACCCAAGATAAAAAAGATTACAGAATATTCCATTTGCAAGAAATGTCCAGAATAGTCAAATCTACAGAGAGTGAAAGTAGATTAATGGTTTCCAGAGTTTATGGGGAATAGAGATATTGTGCTTTTTCTATATTGCTGAATTTAATTTTCTAAAGTTTTATTGAGGATTATTGCATGTATGTTCATCAGGAATATTGGTGTGTAATTTTGTTTGGTAAAAAGCATAAAACCTAACTAACTTAAACAGACACGTTTCTAACAAATATAATTTACAAAGAAGAAATGGAAAGCCTGAATAGTCCTATGAATATTAAGTTGAATCAATGGTATAAAATCTTCCTACAAAAATTACAGGCCCATTTGTTTTAGAGACAGAAAAGCACTAAAGATTTGGAAAAATAATTAAAGGAGGCCTCAATAAAATTGAGACATACAATAAATCTGGATTAGAAGACTCAATAGTCTAAAGATGTCAGTTCTCCACAAATTAATTCATGGATTTAAGATAATTTAAATAAAACACTAAAATAGGATTTGAAAGATTGGAAAATAATTTATTACATCCATATATGTGAAACTGATTCCAAAATTATTGGAATTCTAATAAAAACCTAACTATAGGTTTTTGGGAAGCTTGAAAGGCTGTTCACTAAATTTTTGTGCTATCTTGATGTTGCAATTTGGAGAAAACAAAAGCTGGATAACCAAATTATGTCATGAGGGAAAAGTCAGGTGAGAATACTTCCCCTAAAACGTATAAAAATGTTTTTAAATCTTTGGTAGGCATAACAATATGTTATGCTGGAAAAATAATGGAGCCAAATAGCAAATCTAGAATCAAATCCACTATATTAGTCAGAACTAATAGGATATATATATATATATATACATATACACACATATATATACACATATATATACATATATATACACATACATATATACACACATACATATATACACATATATATACACATATATATACACATATATATACAGGAGAGTTTATTAAGTATTGACTTACACAATCACAGGGTCCCACAATAGGCTGTCTGCAAGCTTGAGGAGCAAGGAGGACCAGTCCAAGTCTCAAAACTGGAGAACTTGGAGTCCGATGTTTAAAGGCAGGAAGCATCCAGCAAGGGAGAAAGATGTAGCCTGGGAGGTCCACAAACAGGTACACACAAAGATTGGAGGTACACACAGGTACACACAAGATTGATAGAATTGACAATAAAACTTAGTATGTCTGTTAATCAAAATATATCAAAATTAAAGTGAAAATAACCATAAACTATGAGAATACATATAATTACAAAAAACTCATACTGAAAATGTATAAAGAGCTCCTACAAATCAATGAGACAACCCAGTAGAAAAATGAACAAAATCATGAAGCCTGTCTTTTAGAGGAGTACATTGAATGGTTAGTAAATATATAATCAATCTCATAGTTATCAGAAAAATACAAACTGAAAAACAAAATGTGCGATCATTTTATATTTACTAGATTGTCAAAAATTAAAATATCGAATAATTGTTAGTGAGGATATGAAAAATGTGTGTATTCTTGGACTGAACAGGTAAATCTATATATTTGGATAACCAATTTGAAAACAATTAGACCTTAGCTTGTTAAACTATGTGTGAACATATCTTGTAACACAGTAATTCCACATGTTAGCATATAGAATTTTCAAATGTTTGTCAATATGACCCACATTAAGTAACACATTTTACATTGTTATCCCAGATACTCATAAATATGTATAGGAATATAGAAATATCTGGAATATTTTTTCATGAAACAACATTTTTATTCTATCTTATTCTAATTAATACTGTCCTAATTTTTTTCTTAATTTACATAAAAAATCTATGTTTTGATTTGAGAGATGATCTCACTTTGGTCTCCCAAAGTGTTGCTTTCTTTAGGATGTGATCCACAGCATGAAAAGCCTCAGCCTACAGAAACTCTTTTAATATGCATCAGTCAGAATAAAAAAATATCCAAGGACATCCATTGAAGTAAATATAGAAACAATTTTTTTAACTTTTATTTTAAGTTCAGGGAAACATGTGCAGGCTTCTTACATAAATAAACTCATGTCATGGGGGTTTGTGTCACAGATTATTTCATGACCCATGTATTAAGTACCCATTAGTTATTCTTACTGCTCCTCTTCCTCCTTGCCCCCTCCCCCTTTCAATAGCTCTCAATATGTGTTGTTCCCCTCTGTATGCCTATGTGTTCTCATCATTTAGATCCCACTTATAAGTGGAAACACGTGGTATTTAGTTTTTTGTTCTTGCGTTAGTTTGCTAAGGACAATGGCCTCCAGTTACATCGATGTACCTGCAAAGAACATGATCTCATTATTTTTTTAGGCTACATTGTATTTCATAGTGTATATGTACCACATTTTCTTGTCTATCATTGATGGGCACTTAGATTGAGTCCATGTCTTTGCTATTGTGAATAGTGCTGCAATGAACATACACTTCTATGTGTCTTTATAACAGAACAACTTATATTCCTTTAGGTATATACCCAGTATAGGGATTGCTGGGTTGAATGGTATTTCTATCTTTAGGTATAGGATTGCTGGGTTGAATGGTATTTCTATCTTTAGGTATTTGAGAAATCACCACACTGTCTCCCACAATGAAAAACAAAAATATATAAACAACTTTTATGTTTATTAACAAAAGAATAGATAAATAAATTTATATGGTGAAGGAACTCATCAGTAAAAATAAATGAACTATTCACATATACAATAACCTATATGAATCTTAAATATATTTGTGAAATAAGTGATTTCAGATTAAGACGTACAGTATTATTATTTTACTAAGTGCAAAACAGCAAAAAATACTGTATAGTTTATGGATAATATACCGAAGATAACAATCTCTTAAAATGAATACAGTTTGGCCGGGTGCGGTGGCTCACGCTTGTAATCCCAGCACTTTGGGAGGCCGAGGCGGGCGGATCACGAGGTCAGGAGATCGAGACCACGGTGAAACCCCGTCTCTAGTAAAAAATACAAAAAATTAGCCGGGCGTGGTGGCGGGCGCCTGTAGTCCCAGCTACTCGGAGAGGCTGAGGCAGGAGAATGGCGTGAACCCAGGAGGCGGAGCTTGCAGTGAGCCGAGATCGTGCCACTGCACTCCAGCCTGGGCGACAGAGCAAGACTCCGTCTCAAAAAAAAAAAAAAAAAAAAAATGAATACAGTTTGCCCCTGGTGGAGATGGGGCTGTGGGAGGGCAGATGAATTAAATCTGGAAGGAGCACACAAGGAATTTCAATGGTATTTTTAATCTTCTAGCTGTTAAATTAGGTAATAGGTTGACAGATGTTCATTCTATGCTATATATTTTATATATATACACACACTCAGTGTTTTGTATGTATCAATGAAATATATACATTTTAAGCAAAACAAAATATTTTAAGTTGTGCATGAACTAGTAGAATGCAGATAAATGCTACAGAAAATGTAAAGTATTATTATTTTCTTGTTTTTTAAATTACTGACATTTCTTGATAGAGCGGTCCATCTATAGAAAATGATACAGGCTGCTGCTCTCAGGACAATGAAGAAGTATACAATTTTTGATGTGCTTTGATTTTTTTTCTGTTTTATAACACTTTTAATAAAATTCCACTACAGGCAGAAAATCTTATATTATTTCTCAAGTGCTTTGAAATTCTCTACATTTTACAATTAAAACAATATTTATTGGTTTTTAGTTACTGTTTGGGGAAAACTATTAGGCATCTGTCAGATATTCTGTTAAGACTGACCTTTTTTTATTTTTAGCTATAACTGTGTTGAGGACTTCTGAGTTATTAATTTTTAGTAAAGGTTTTGCATTTTGTCAGCTTCATCCTGTTTTCAAAAGTCTTTACTTCAAGAAATCAATTGTTCTTGTTTTGAACTGTAACATTGGTATGATTAGGTAGGTTTTGTGAACATCTGTGAAGTATTTTATCTTAATAACCAACTGTGATATTTTGAGAGCTAATATTGTTAAGTGTGACATTTGAGGCTAATTCTCCTCAATTTCAATAAGTGATTTTTTTTGGTATGAATTAGTAATGTAGTTCCACCTAAACTGCACTAAGTAAAGATGAGATTTAGCAATCTTCTAACTAATTCAATCTATGTAGACAATCCGTAAAATCAAATGAAACCTTCTTTCCTTGTGGAAATTCACTTCTGTGTAACCTTGCATGTTCTCAAAACAGCTGTTACTTGGAATTAATATAGATAATGTAAGAAGCAGGATACATATGGGTTATTTATAATTTGAAACAACAAATTTATCATCTTAAATAGGTATTAACTTCACATTTTCCAAAGTGCTTTCTTTTTTATCTCATATGTTGCCTGAAGAAAGGGTACCAATGTAAAATGGCTATCAGTGTTAAAAATGTAGTTTAGTTTTTAATATTACCCTTAAAGACAACTTAGCATGTGACATGACTACTTTGTGAAGTTTTATCCCTGTGAGTTTGTAACTTCAGAATATAGTATGTTAGAATAATGTAAAATTAATCCACATGAAATAGTATTCTGCTTTTGTTTTGCAGGTTTTATTTATTTATTGATTTTGACACAGGGTCTCATTCTGTCCCCTGGCTGGAGTGTAGTGGTGCAATCACAGCTCACCGTAACCTTGAACTCCTAGGCTCAAGCAATCCTCCAGCCTCAGACTCCCAAGTAGCTAAAACTACAGGTGTACTACCATGCTCAGCTAATTTATTTACTTATTTATTTTTTGCAAAGATGGTGTCTTGCTATGTTGCCCAGGCTGGCCTAAAACTCCTGACCTCACGTGATCTGCTCACCTAGGTATCCCAAGGTTCTGGGATTGCAAGTGTGAGCCACTGTTCCCAGCCTGTTTTGTAGTTTTAATGGGAAATTACAGCATGAGTTCTTTTTTGTCTTGCCGAGAATATAATCAGCTACCTTAAGAAATATTTTTTTTTCCCCAGCATCACATTTTAAATACTAGGGATGATGAAAGCTGGTCCCATTTTTTGTACATTGAGATGTGTTTCTATTTGTTGAGGCATTGCTAAACAGAGCTAGTATAGTTTTTTCTATTTTTTTTATCATTATACTTTAGGTTTTTAGGGTACATGTGCACAATGTGCAGGTTTGTTACATATGTATCCATGTGCCATGTTGTTTTGCTGCACCCATTAACTCGTCATTTAGCATTAGGTATATCTCCTAATGCTGTCCCTCCCCACTCCCCCAACCCCACAACCATCCCCGGAGTGTGATGTTCCCCTTCCTGTGTCCATGAGTTCTCATTGTTCAATTCCCACCTATGAGTGAGAACATGCGGTGTTTGGTTTTTTGTCCTTGCAATAGTTTACTGAGAATGATGTTTTCCAGTTTCATCCATGTCCCTACA
Organism: Hylobates moloch; assembly: GCF_009828535.3. Lineage (NCBI taxonomy): Eukaryota > Metazoa > Chordata > Mammalia > Primates > Hylobatidae > Hylobates > Hylobates moloch. The sequence continues at coordinate 68,144,992 of NW_026652290.1, read as the reverse complement.
AAGGACATGAAGTCATCATTTTTTATGGCTGCATAGTATTCCATGGTGTATATGTGCCACATTTTCTTAATCCAGTCTATCATTGTTGGACATTTGGGTTGGTTCCAACTCTTTGCTATTGTGAATAGTGCCGCAATAAACATACGTGTGCATGTGTCTTTATAGCAGCATGATTTATAGTCCTTTGGGTATATACCCAGTAATGGGATGGCTGGGTCAAATGGTATTTCTAGCTCTAGATCCCTGAGGAATCACCACACTGACTTCCACAATGGTTGAACTAGTTTACAGTCCCACCAACAGTGTAAAAGTGTTCCTATTTCTCCACATCCTCTCCAGCACCTGTTGTTTCCTGACTTTTTAATGATGGCCATTCTAACTGGTGTGAGATGGTATCTCATTGTGGTTTTGATTTGCATTTCTCTGATGGCCAGTGATGATGAGCATTTTTTCATGTGTTTTATGGCTGCATAAATGTCTTCTTTTGAGAAGTGTCTGTTCATGTCCTTTGCCCACTTTTTTTTTTTTTTTTTGAGACTGAGTCTCGCTCTGTCAGTGCAGTGGCGCGATCTCAGCTCACTGCAAGCTCCGCTTCCTGGGTTCACGCCATTCTCCTGCCTCAGCCTCTCTGAGTAGCTGGGACTACAGGCACCTGCCACCACGCCCGGCTAATTTTTTGTATTTTTAGTAGAGACGGAGTCTCACCGTGGTCTCGATCTCCTGATCTCGTGATCCACCCTCCTTGGCCTCCCAAAGTGCTGGGATTACAAGCATGAGCCACCGCGCCCAGCCTGCCCACTTTTTGATTGGGTTGTTTGTTTTTTTCTTGTAAATTTGTTTGAGTTCATTGTAGATTCTGGATATTAGCCCTTTGTCAGATGAGTAGGTTGCAAAAATTTTCTCCCATTCTGTAGGTTACCTGTTCACTCTGATGGTAGTTTCTTTTGCTGTGCAGAAGCTCTTTAGTTTAATTAGATCCCATTTGTCAATTTTGGCTTTTGTTGCCATTGCTTTTGGTGTTTTAGACATGAAGTCCTTGCCCACGCCTATGTCCTGAATGGTATTGCCTAGGTTTTCTTGTAGGGTTTTAATGGTTTTAGGTCTAACATTTAAGTCTTTAAACGATCTTGAATTAATTTTTGTATAATGCGTAAGGAAGGGATCCAGTTTCAGCTTTCTACATATGGCTGGCCAGTTTTCCCAGCACCATTTATTAAATAGGGAATCCTTTCCCCATTTCTTGTTTTTGACAGGTTTGTCAAAGATCAGATAGTTGTAGATATGTGGCATTATTTCTGAGGGCTCTGTTCTGTTCCAACACATTTTATGAGGGCAGCATCGTCCTGATAGCAAAGCCTGGCAGAGACATAACCAAAAAAGAGAATTTCAGACCAATATTCTTGATGAACATTGATGCAAAAATCCTCAATAAAATACTGGCAAACCAAATCCAGCAGCACATCAAAAAGCTTATCCACCATGATCAAGTGGGCTTCATCCCTGGGATGCAAGGCTGGCTCGACATATGCAAATCAATAAATGTAATCCAGCATATAAACAGAACCAAAGACAAAAACCACATGATTATCTCAATAGATGCAGAAAAGGCCTTTGAAAAAATTCAACAACTCTTCATGCTAAAAACTCTCAATAAATTAGGTACTGATGAGATGTATCTCAAAATAAGAGCTATCTATGACAAACCCACAGCTAATATCATATTGAATGGGCAAAAACTGGAAGCATTCCCTTTGAAAACTGGCACAAGAAAGGGATGCCCTCTCTCACCACTCCTATTCAACATAGTGCTGGAAGTTCTGGCCACGGCAATCAGGCAGGAGAAGGAAATAAAGGATATTCAATTAGGAAAAGAGGAAGTCAAATTGTTCCTGTTTGCAGATGACATGACTGTATATCTAGAAAACCCCATCGTCTCAGCCCAAAATCTCCTTAAGCTGATTAGCAACTTCAGCAAATTCTCAGTATACAAAATCAATGTGCAAAAATCACAAGCATTCTTGTACACCAATCACAGACAAACAGAGAGCCAAATCATGAATGAACTCCCATTCACAATTGCTTCAAAGAGAATAAAATACCTAGGAATCCAACTTACAAGGGATGTGAAGGACCTCTTCAAGGAGAACTACAAACCACTGCTGAATGAAATAAAAGAGGATACAAACAAATGGAAGAACATTCCATGCTCATAGGTTGGAAGAATCAGTATCGTGAAAATGGCCATACTGCCCAAGGAAATTTATAGATTCAATGCCATCACCATCAAGCTACCAATGACTTTCTTCACAGAATTGGAAAAAGCTACTTTAAAGTTCATATGGAACCAAAAAAGAGCCCGCATCGCCAAGTCAATCCTAAGCCAAAAGAACAAAGCTGGAGGCATCACGCTACCTGACTTCAAACTATACTACAAGGCTACAGTAACCAAAACAGCATGGTACTGGTACCACAACAGAGACGTAGATCAATGGAACAGAACAGAGCTAATATAGTTTGTCATGAACTGGCTATAGGATATGCTAAAACAGGAAATATTTGTTTATTTTTGCATCCTTTCTCTTGAAACTAGTCTTCAATTTTATTTTTTGCTAAGAAAATTGTGTTTGTTTAATAGTTATTCATTTATTTTTATTTTTTTTTATTTTTTTTAATTTTTTTTATTTTATTTTATTTTTTTTTTTTTTGAGACAGAGTCTGGCTCTTGCCCAGTCTGGAGTGCAGTGGCGTGAACTCGGCTCACTGCAAGCTCTGCCTCCCGGGTTCACGCCATTCTCCTGCCTCAGCCTCCCGAGTAGCTGGGATTACAGGCGCCCGCCACCACGCCTGGCTAATTTTTTTGTATTTTTAGTAGAGATGGGGTTTCACTATGTTAGCCAGGATAGTCTTGATCTCCTGACCTCGTGATCCGCCCGCCTTAGCCTCCCAAAGTGCTGGGATTACAGGCGTGAGCCACCGCGCCCGGCTGTTTAATAGTTATTCAAATTGTGAGTTAGGCTCATATTTAGGATGTATAATGCTGGGAAGAGAATCACTCCCAACCTAATAATAAGAAAATGCCAGATAACCTATAAAATTATAATTTTATTGAACCTGTCATTATGATGTTAGCTGGTTATTTTGCTCATTAGTTGATGTGGTTTCTTCCTAGCCCTGATGGTCTTTACAATTTGGCATGTTTTTGCAGTGGCTGATACTAGTTGTTCCTTTCCATGTTTAGTGCTTCCTTCAGGAGCTCTTTTAGGGCAGGCCTGGTGGTGACAAAATCTCTCAGTGTTTGCTTGTCTGTAAAGGATTTTATTTCTCCTTCACTTATGAAGCTTAGTTTGGCTGGATAAGAAATTCTGGGTTGAAAATTCTTTTCTTTAAGAATGTTGAATATCGGCCCCCACTCTCTTCTGGCTTGTAGAGTTTCTGCCGAGAGATCAGCTGTTAGTCTGATGGGCTTCCCTTTGTGGGTAACCCAACCTTTCTCTCTGGCCGCCCTTAACATTTTTTCCTTCATTTCAACTTTGGTGAATCTGACAATTATGTGTCTTGGAGTTGCTCTTCTCGAGGAGTACTTTTGTGGCATTCTCTGTATTTCCTGAATTTGAATGTTGGTCTGCCTTGCTAGCTTGGGGAAGTTCTCCTGGATAATATCCTGCAGAGTGTTTTCCAACTTGATTCCATTCTCCCCGTCACTTTCAGGTACACAAATCAGATGTAGATTTGGTCTTTTCACATAGTCCCATATTTCTTGGAGGCTTTGTTCATTTCTTGTTATTCTTTTTACTCTAAACTTCTCTTCTTGCTTCATTTCATTCATTTCATCTTCCATCACTGATACCCTTTCTCCCAGTAGATTGATTCAGCTACTGAGGCTTGTGCATTCATCACATAGTTCTCGTGCCATGGTTTTCACCTCCATCAGGTCCTTTAAGGACTTCTCTGCATTGGTTATTCTAGTTAGCCATTTGTCTAATTTTTTTTCAAGGTTTTTAACTTTTTTGCCATGGATTCAAACTTCCTCCTTTAGTTTGGAGTAGTTTGATCATCTGAAGCCTTCTTCTCGCAAGTCGTCAAAGTCATTCTCTGTCCAGCTTTGTTCCATTGCTGGTGAGGAGCTGTGTTCCTTTGGCAGAGGAAAGGTGCTCTGATTTTTAGGGTTTCTAGTTCTTCTGCTCTGTTTATTTCCCCATCTTCGTGGTTTTGTCTACCTTTGGTCTTTCATGATGGTGACGTACAGATGGGGTTTTGGTGTGGGTGTCTTTTCTGTTTGTTAGTTTTCCTTCTAACAGTCAGGAACCTCAGCTGCAGGTCTGTTGGAGTTTGCTGGACGTCCGCTCCAGACCCTGTTTTCCTGAGTTTCAGCAGTGGAGGCTGCAGAACAGGATACTGGTGAACAGCAGATGTTGCTGCCTGATCGTTCCCCTGGAAGTTTTGTCTCAGAGGAGTACCTGGCTGTGTGAGGTGTCAGTCTGCCCCTACTGGGGGATGTCTCCCAGTTAGGCTACTTGGGGGTCAGGGACCCACTTGAGGAGGCAGTCTGTCCATTCTCAGATCTCCAGCTGCCTGCTGGGAGAACCACTACTCTCTTCAAAGCTGTCAGACAGGGGCTTTTAAGTCTGCAGAGGTTTCTGCTGCCCCCAGAGGTGGAGTCTACAGAGGCAGGCAGGCCTCCTTGAGCTGCGGTGGGGTCCACCCAGTTCGAGCTTCCCAGCTGCTTTGCTTGCCTACTCAAGCCTAGGCAATGGCGGGCGCCCCTCCAGCAGCCTCGCTGCCACCTTGCAGTTTGATCTCAGACTGCTGTACTAGCAAAGAGTGAGGCTCCGTGGGCATAGGACCCTCTGAGCCAGGCACAAGACAGAATCTCCTGGTGTGCCGTTTACTAAGACCAGTGGAAAAGCACAGTATCAGGGTGGGAGTGACCTGATTTTCCAGGTTCTGTCTGTCACCCCTTTCTTTGACTAGGAAAGAGAATTCCCTGACCCCTTTCACTTGTCAGGTGAGGTGATGCCTCGTCTTGCTTTGGCTCACACTTGGTGCATTGCACCCACTGTCCTGCACCCACTGTTCAACACTCCCCAGTGAGTTGAACCCGATACCTCAGTTGGAAATGCAGAAATCACCTGTTTTCTGTGTCGCTCATGCTGGGAGCTGTAGACTGGAGCTGTTCCTACTGAGCCATCTTGGCTCTTCTGATTCTATTTTTATGAAATGTCCAGAATGAACAAAACCATAGACACAAAAAGGAGGTTATTGGTTACCAGAGGCTGGGAATAGAATAGAATGGGGAGTGACTGCTAATTCACATGGAGTTTCTTTTGGGAATTATGAATATATTCTGAAATGAAATAATAGAGATGATTGTATAACTTTGAATATACTAAGACACACTGAGTTGTTAACTTTTTGGATATACTAAGGCACACTAATTTTAGTGAATTATCTGAAAAAGAAATAAAGTAAGCAATCTTTATTTATAATGGCTACAAAAATATACATAAAATACCTAAGAATATGTTTAACCAAGAGGTTGAAAAAATCTCTACAATGAAAACTATAAAATATTGATGAAAAAATAAAGACACAAATAAATTTTAAAAATATGTCACGTTCATGGAATGAAAGAATTAATATTGTGAAAATGTCTGCACTAGTCAAAGCAATCTATAATTCCATATAATTGTGATCAAAATGTCAGTGACATTCTTCATAGAAATAAAAAAAAAACCCATAAAACTTGTATGGAATCACAAAATATCCTGAATAGTCAAAACATTCTGGAACAAAATGAACAAAGCTGGAGGTATCACACTGCTGGACTTCACAACATACTATTATATAAAGCGATAGTGAGCAAAACAGCATGGTATTGCCATAAAAATGACATGTAAACTGATGGAACAGAATAGAAAGCTCAGAAATAAACCCACAAATCTACAGCCAACAAATTTTTGACAAAGGTGCCAGGTACACACAATGAGGAAAGATAAAAGATAGACTCTTTAATAAAATTGTGCTGAGAAAACATTATATCCACATTTCTCAATATCCTCAGAAGAATGATACTAGATCTTTATCTCTCACCATATTAAATATTTACTCAAAATGGATTAAAGAATTGCATGTAAGTCCTTAAACTACACAACTACTAGAAGAAAATATAGGAGAAAAGCTCCATGATATTGGTCTAGTAATGAATTTTTGGATAAAACCCTGAAAGCAAATATAGACAATTGGATTATGTCAAACTAAAAGAACTTCTGCAGAGTGAAGAAAACAATCAACCAAACAAAGAGACCACTTGTTGAATGGGAGAATATATTTGCAAAGTACACATCCAGTAAGAGTTTAATACCTAAAATATATAATGAACTCAAACAAGTCAGCAACTACAAACTCCAAATAACCCAATTAAAGAATGGGCAACAAACTTGAATAGGCATCTTTCAAAAGAAGACACACAAGTCACCAAGAGATATATAAAAATACTAAACTTCACACTAATCATTAGGGAAATTCAAATCAAAACTACAATGAAATATCACCTCACTACAGTCAGAGTGGCTACTATACAAAAATCAAAAGATAACAAATATTGGTGAGGACATGGAGAAAAAAGAACCATTGTACACTGCTGGTGGGAAAGTAACCTAGAACAGCTATTATGGAAAACAGCATGAAGGTTCCTCAAAAAAGTAAAAATATAATTACCATATGATCCAGGACTACCACTACTGAGTATATATTTAAAAGATGAAGTCAGCATATCGAAGACATACCTGCCCTCCTATATTTATTGCAGCACTATTCACAATAGCCAAGATGACCATCAATGAATGAATGGGTGAAGACAATGTGGTATATATACACAATAGAATAGTGCTCAGCCTTAAAAAAGAAAAACTATCATTAGTGGCAACATGGATGAATGTGGAGGACATTATGTTAAGTGAAATAAACCAGTCACAGAAAGACAAATACTGCATAATTGATCTCACTCATATGTGGAACCTAAAAAGTTGTTCTCATGAAAGTAGAGAAGAGAACAGTGGTTCTCAGAGGATGGGGAGAGTAGGGAGAAGTGAGGGATGGTGAGAAATTCGTCAACGGGTACAAAACTACTTTAGATATGTGGAATAAGTTCTGGTGTTCTATTGCATAATAGGATGGCCAGAGTTAACAGTAATGTCATTGTATAGTTCAAAATAGCTGGGGAGATTTTTAAATGTTATCATAAAGAAATGATAAATGTTTAAGATGATAAATATTCTAATTATGATTTGATCATTACACAACTTACATGTGTGTCAAAACATCACATTGTACCCCATAAATATATACAATTATCATGTCAATCATAATTAAAAGTTTTAAAAATATTTTAAAAGTAGAGATATGAAAAATAAAAAACCCAAATCAGACTTCCAGAGATTAGAAATAGTATGTGTGAAGTAAATTGTACACTAAATGAGATTAGTGAGACATTAGACACCCCAGAAAAAAAATTAGGAACTTGAAAATGTATCAGTAGGAACAGTCTACAATTAAACACCAAAGGAAAACATATTTTTTTAAAGAAAGAGCATTAACAATCTGTAGGGCAATTTTATGTAACCAACAGATAGGTAATTGGATTTTATAAAGGAAGGATATGCAGATAAAATATTTGAATTGATAATGGATGATAATTTTTCAAATTTGATGACAATTCTAACCCCAGAATTTTAAGAAGCTCAAGAAGTTCCAACCATAAGAAACATGAAGAAAACTATACTAAGGTGAATACAGTGATGAGAAAATTTCAGATGCAGCCATAGTAAAAAACCACAGTGTTTGCAGAAGAGGAAAAGAAAGAATAACAGGAGGTACCTTATGAGAAACAATGTAATAAGAATGACCAGTATTTTTAAATTACTGAAAGAAAAATAAAACAATCTAGAATTTTATTTCCGTAAAAAATCTTTCATTAAAAAAGGTAAAACAAAGACATTTTTAGACATACAAAAGCTGAAAGAAAGAATCACCATCAGAACTACACTAAAAGAAAAGCTGAAAATGTTGCTCAGGCACAAGGACAATGCAAAGAGAATAAAAACCAAACCTAATGTTTGAAGAAACTATTTACATATCCCACGTCTGAAAAAGCCCTCGTATCTGGAATACATAAAGAACTTTCAAAAATCAATTCAAAAATTTAAAAATATCAAAAAGATTTGAACAGAGACTTTACAAAAAGTATAGTGATGGCAAAAAAAAAATGCACGTGAAATAGTGCTCAACATCTTTAGTCCTTAGGAAATGTAATAGTCCTTACTGTAAATTAAAATCACAATAAGATGGACCTATTAGAATGGCTTTAAAAACTGACAATATGAATTGTTGAGGAGATGCAAAGCAACTGGGACTCTCATACTTTGCCATTGAAAATAAAAATGATTCAGCTACTTGAAAAATCAATTTGTCATTTTCTTTTACAGTTGAACATACACTTAACATTTAACCCAACAATCCCACTCCTAGGTATTTATCCAAGTAAACTGAAAACTTATGTTCATACACAAATCTTTACATTAATGTATGGATTTATTTATAATGGCCCTAAACTGGAAGCAAGACATATGTCCTTCAAAAGGTAAATGAATAAACTAAATGTGGCACAGACATATAATTGAGTAATACTTAGGAATAAAAAGGAATACATTTCTCCTGTATTCAAAAACATCAATGAGTCTCAAATGCATGTTTACCAAATGAAAAGAGGCCACACCTAAAAGACTTCATATGTATATTCCATTTTTATGACCTTCCGTAAACAGCAAAACTAAAGGAACAGAAAGCAAATCAGAGGGTACTCAGAATTAGGGATGAAGGAAGGTGTTGATTATAATGGTGCATTAAGGGGTTCTAGGGGTTGACGATTATATTCTCTATACTGTTTTTGCTGGTGATGTTCGTTATATGATTGTATGGATTTGACAAAACTCAGGGGTGGTACACCATAAAGAGTAACTTTTACTTCATATAAATTATACCTGAATAAAATTGCAATAACAGAGAATGGGAAAATTTAGGAGGACAAATGGGAAGCTGATTTGGAGAGAACCTCTAAAGTACTTATACATTCAGGCAAAATGATTTATTAGGTGACCATTGTTTGGATGGATGGTAAAATGTGGTGAGCTAATATAAAGTAAAACATATTAAGACATTCCAAAATAAATGCATTTTCATCGTCAAGGAGTTCATGGTCTACTGAGGGAATCTATCCTTTTCATTGACACCATAAAATAATGTAATAAGTGCTATGAAATGGCTAATATAAGGTGTTCTTGGATCCCACAATGGAATAAATTGCCAGACATAGGTGTGGGGCAAAAGGCTGCCTGGAAGAGGCATCAATGAGGAGGTAAAAAAGAGTAGCTAGAAGGAAAGGGGAGTTTTCTTTTCTTTTCTTTTCTTCTCTTCTTTTTTTTTGAAATGGAGTCTCACTTACTCTGTCGCCCAGGCTACAGTGCAATGTCATGATCTCGGCTCACTGCTACCTTCACCTTCCGGGTTCAAGCGATTCTCCTGCCTTCCTGCCTAAGCCTTTGGACTAGCTGGGATTACAGGCGTGCACCACCACACCTGGCTGATTTTTGTATTTTTAAAATAGAGACTGGGGTTTCACCATGTTGGCTAGGCTGGTCTCAAACTCCTGAATTCAAGTGATCCACTTGCCTTGGCTTCCCAAAGTGCTGGGATTACAGGCATGCATCACCATACCTGGCTAATTTTTGTATTTTTAAAATAGAGACTGGAGTTTCACCATGTTGGCCAGGCTGGTCTCAAACTCCTGACTAAGTGATCTGCTTGCCTCGGCTTCCCAAAGTGCTGGGATTACAGGCATGAGCCAACATGCCCAGCAGGAAAGGGGCTGTTTCATAAAACAAAATAAGTTCTCATTAACCTAAATATTTTGAAGAAGATAATATACATACTGGAACACACGCTTATACTACCAAAGTCAAAAGATTATGTAGATTATTTTTCAGAGGGGCCCTCTATCATCAATTACTTGTATGTATTTATTGAAATATTCTTTGCATTCATAAGCATGTGTAAATGGATTTTTAAAAATTTAGGTTAGTGTGCTGTATACACTGTTAAATTCTGAATGCTTTTAACTGAAATGCATCTTGAAAGTTGTCTGTCAGTTTATAGCCAACTATAATAAAATTTCATTATATTTTCTATTTGCATTTTTTGTTTTCTTGCTGGTCATTTTAAGATTGGTGATTATTATTTTGCTTTTCTTTATACCTTTGTGAAATATATTAAAATTTCTATTTGTTGATTATATTAATGAGCCACTTATATGAATAATAACATATGCATTCACTTTTTTCTCACTTTCATTCCCTCCCTTCCAAATCCAACTTTAATGGTTTATATTCTTAGATCCTGTAGTTCGTCTTTTATCCTCTTTCCTACTATTCAATGTTTTAGCTGCTGAGAATACAGCAGTGAACAAAGCCAGAAAAAATAAATCTCGTGGAGTTTATATTCTAGTGAGAAGATACAGGCAATACATACCTTTAATACATATTACACCATAATATCTGTGGAAATAGTAAAGTGAGGTTGAGCAATAGAATGTGCTGTCAGGAAGATGGTAAATTGCAGGAAGGACTCACTAATCAGTTGTCATTTGAGTAAAGATATGAGAAGGTAAAGGACTGAGATTTCTGATGTGCATTTCTTAGCGAAGACTATTCCTATTATATTTCTCTTTGACTTTTAAATTTTATTTATAGATTAATTTCTCAATTTTTAATTCCCTAAATACACAAATGTGAGACCTATGGATATAATGGCTGACTGTATTACATCATTTTATATCAAGGGCTTGATGAGCATCTGTAGGATTTGATGTCCATGAGAGTCCTGGAACCAATTTCCTGGGGTTGCAGAGGGCCAAATATATACTGTCCTATTATTTCCAAGAACTTTTTCTTATTCTTTGAATATTCTATTTACATAAAATTCTGTTTCTATCTCATGTGCATAATATCCTCTCCTTTCTGAGAGCATTATGCATATTTTTATTAAATAAAGATTTTTTTTTGGTCTTTCCTGGATGGCATATATTTTATGCTGATTTCCCTATTTCTGGTTTGGTCTTTTGTCTTTAATTTTGCAATGTCTTCTCAAAGGTTATCTGTTTGTATTTTAGACTGAAGCATAAAAACTTCACGGGAGTTACGTCAACTGGTGAATTGTTTGTGTAGACTCATCAGATGAGAATCAGGGCAGTCCCAACTATCAGTATTTACAAATATTTTCTCTGGGACCATTTTGTTTCTTCAGTGAATAATCTCTTCTGTTCTCCTGCCTGGGGAGCTGTATACCTGGACTGCAACCCTTTTGGTTGAGAGTCACGTGAGGGAGCAAGGAGCCTACGTATTCAGTGGCAGACTTTTGCTTACTCCCTCTGTTTTTAATAGAACACATCTCCCTCACTCTCCCGCTTCCTGCTCTCCCAGTCTAGCACCTCTAGGTCAACTTCTCCATGGAATATATGTGTAGTCCCCTGACCCAGAGAAGTGGAGGAAAGGGTCTGGCTGGTTTAAGATCTCCTTGCATAGGCTTTATTTACTGCTCTTGTTTTAAGCTCAAAAGCTTATCCTCAAGAGGTTCTGTAGCAAGATGCAGCTTGCTTCTGGCTGGATGCCTCCTCAGCAAGCATTTTCGATTTTCTCAGCTCTGCCAAAGTTTCCATCCACCTTTTCCCTGTCTTTCTTCTGTTTCTTCACCCGCAAAACATGAAAAATAACAGCCATCTGGAATTCTTTCCAGCAAGGTTATGGGCAGGAAATAAAATCATGGACTTGAAATCTTCTAACCTGTGCAGCCTCCTTTGTTGCCTTCTCCACTGTGGTCCAGTTGCCTTCTTTTAATTTACTTAACACTTCATATTACTTTTTGCCTTAGGGATTGTTTCACATGTTCTTTCTTCTGCCTGAAATGCTATTTCCTATTTTTCTTAATTATTTTTATATAATATCAGATTCAAACCAAATGATATATATGTAAATTCTAGAAACTGTTTTATCATGAACAGGAAGTCAAACACACAACCCAGAAAGCAAAACAGTACCATCTACTTCATCTGCTTTGTCTGTTCCCCAGGTCAACACCTGATCCTCTTCAGAATTAATCATCCCACATTCTATAAACAAAATTTATTTCCTGTATAGAAATATTCTATCACATATTTGTGTTTGAGTAAACATATATCATTTAGTTTGTTTGGTTAGTGCTTTATAAATAGTGTCAGGGTTTATACAGTCTTCTAGACCATGTTATTCTTTCCCAGTATTAAGCTTTTATGCTCTATTCTTGTTATTGAATAATTCATTTCTTCTCATTGCTGTAAAATATGTCATCCTGATGAAATTTCAAAATTGTTTATCCTTTATCCTACTCATGCAAATATATATTTGTCTGTGTGTGTGTATGTGTATATATATATATACACACACATATATATAATAAACCATGCTATCATGAGGATTCTTATGTACATATATCTTGATGCACATATGCAAAAAGACAGGATTTTTATTTGAAACAAGTGTCCCAGCAACCCTTTGGAGTCTTTCTGAAGCTAAAAATATAGATGATATGGAATGAGGAATTCTCATTCAACTGAACAGAGAGCTTAAAAAATTAAAATTTACAATGTGATTTAAGAAAAAACACCCTAAATCAGAGAATAATCCCTCCACTGCTTCTGTTTTTTTTTTTTTGTTAATGATATGGCCTATTATGACTTACTATACGAATAACAATATAGCATGTTTCATATGTGTTTGAAATTAGATATTATTTCAAATTTGATTTGAATAAAAAACCTTATTTCAAGTTTGAAGTTCAGAAGTTATTTCGCTTTTAAGCACTTAAATAGAAAATGACTATTAGAAAGAAAATAAGGATACCTTTAGGAAGAGTAACTCTGTAATACTCTTTTCTAGAGAACGAGTGCTTGAAATTGTATTTTTACAATATGTTTAATGCATGTTTGTGAATGCGGCTCAGAACTGAAACTGCCCAATTTTTCCATTTTTCTTATCGGTTTGCTTTTTGGTAATTCCTTCCTCTTCTTGTTCATTGAGAGTCATAATGACCATATACAGAAGTGAAAATGTTATAACCAAATTGCATATAGTAATGGCCTCATTATGTTTATCTACGTTTGACAATGACAGCAATGCTACTGATTCTCAAATTGCTTGACCTTGCATTAGCAGTGAGCTTTATTCTCTATTCCTTCTTGTAGAGTGCATGCAGTTAAGTCCATAAAGGTCCTTTCTACTCCCCACCTCAGCACCCTAAGCCATCTAAGTTAAAGCTGGAAATATAGTGTAGTGGTATTTATCATGTTCTTTGACCACCCAGAATATTCCATTTTTTAAATTTGGATATAATGCATTAAGAAAAAGTCCACAAATAATAAGTACACGGCTCAATAAATTATTTTGTGAAAATACCCGTGTAAGAACTAATGTTGGCAATTAAAGTAAACATGAATAAAACCTTCAAGAAGCCCTCCACATCCCACTTCCAAGTCACCAAACCCACTATTCCATTAGCAATGTGTGAGATCGTCAGTTGCTCTGTAACTGTGTTATTGTCACCTGTGGTAACAACATATATGGTCCTGTCAGTCTTTTTCACGTTAGCCATTCTAGTACATATGTGGAGGCATCACACTGTGGTATGAATTAAGAGAAATTCCATGGTGAAATTTGACCTCATAACTGGCTAGGTCCTCCAAGCCTGATTATCTCACTATCCGTGAGAGCTGGAGAATTACTAAATATATCTTACTATGTTTAATTTCTACTTAATCTATTTAGAGTGGTTTCTGTTGTTTGCAACTAAGAATCCCACTCAGGAGAAATAATATGTGATGTTGGAAAGTAACTGAAAAAAAAAAAAAAAAAAGAAAAAACCTGTATACAGAAAAGCAGGAGATACACACAGAGAAATAAACAGTTTTTTATGGGTTATTGAAAATGGATAAGGAAAGCTTAGGCAATGATATTATCTCTAAATAACAGGCGTATTTTCTAACCCCTAAGTTCACTTTTATAGTGATTCAAATGGAAGTTTCGCCAGTCTATATGCTAAAATTTCCAGAAATACATAGGATCCCCATTTTGGGAAAGTGAGCAATGGATACAGAGGCTGGTTAAGGAGACGAGTTTGCTCTGAATATAACATTAAGGAGAGAGAGATCACTAAAAAAAAGAGCAGAAAGAAATTGTAAGGATAATTTAGAGAACTCTACTTTGCATCATGAAATACACGTGCTTCTTGGCACCTTCAATAATCCTTTGTATTTCCACAAGCAGGGGTCATACCATCAACCTGTTTCTCTCTCAGTCTTGTGAAAGGAAATAAGCAATGTTCTAGACCAGGGTCTTTCAAATGTAGCTGATCATCAAAATCACCAATTATTTGTCCTAAATCCCTATATAATTAATTGGAATCTCCATAGGTGGGGGTCCGAGAGAAAGGTTTTTTTTTTTTTAAATCCTCAGATGATTTTGGTGATCATACAGATTTGAGAACTACTGACATCAACTTCAGTTTATAGAAATCATGTGTTTTATTTCATAACTTAGAGTTTGGGCAAGTTTCTTCTTGAAGAGGAAAACAAATAATTTATTCACCCTATCTACAGTCTTCAGGCAAATTTCAATTTTTATGTATAAAGAGTTTAACAAACCTGCTCGACTCTAGTGACCATTGGACATTAGTATTTTCCTATCTTTCTTGATTTATTTCTGAATTTTTATTATGTGATTTTTCCAAATTCAAATTTAAAGTAAAAATATACTGAAGTCGATGTCAGAAGTTTTGGATCTGGCTATTATCTCGGCTATTTTCTACCTTTGGGAAAACATGTACTATCGTGAGCATCAATTTTCCTAATGTGTTAAATAATAATATTGCCAGACTTTGTGTGAACCTTATTTGAACATTTCTGTGTGTGTGTACATGTATGCACGCCAAGTTTTAGTTGCACAGAAAGTCATGCACTTTTTCTTTAGTTAGGTGATGTATTAAAAGTTAGGACAACTAATATAATACACTTCTCTTGCTTCTCAGTACCCTCACTGTATGACAGGTTGCCAATACAACACTATGTTTAGTATTTAATTAGTGTTACATAGCAGTTCGTGATTTTTCTCTTCAGTAAATTAATAAAATTATTTTGTCAATGTATCTTGTCTTTATCAAACTACCCACACAGTGGTATTACTTTCTTGATTTCTTCTAAAAGGACACCTTTGTTTTTGATGGGTTTTATTCATTTGACAAATATTTATTGACTACCCTATTTTTCAGGCACTGTTCTTGTTTCTGGAGATACAATAGTAAATAAATAGAACAGGTCTCCAGTTTTTGAGAGATTTCATTCCAGTAGTTGGAGAACACTGTAAATGAAACAGTATTAATTCATCCATGCCTCATGGAATCTGAGCTGAAATCTATCACAAGTCCCTAAAATTTGGCCATTCACTCTTTTGTTAAACTAACATTTTTAGCATCAGAAAATAATTATAAAAGTATACAACTCTGGTTTTGTCTGGCACAGTACTGGATAAATTAAAGCCCTTGGTTGCTTTTACCCCATTATTTTTAGTGAATCTTATTGAAATATAATTTAAAATACACTTAAAAATAATATTTAAAATTCAGTGCAGAAGTCATTGAATTATTGTGGGGGAAAAGCCAAAGAGTTTGTCACATATAAATGGTAAGTAGAAGTCTGGTAATAGCTTATAATAATCAAATACAACTGGTAAATTTCAGGTTAAGTAGAAAAAAAGTCTTTCCTATTAGGCTGCATTGGCACTAAATGTGGATTGTTTATTAAAAGATAAATGGGTGGGAAAATGAGCAAAGCTTGTTAGAAGAACTGCTTGAAATAATGACAGGCAGTGGAAAGATTTTTCAATCTCCAACCCTAGGATTCTAGAGCCAAAGCAGAGGAGACGAAGGGTTAGGTTCTGTGAAGGTCCAGCAGGGCTGTGAAAAATCCTATGAGGACAGGAACCTTAGAAAATTGGAACAGGATTTAAGTTGGTAGAACAGAGGACAGACTACTGCAAGTCAGAAAATCAGTCATGAAATGAGAAAAGAATCAATGAGCTTGTCAATTAAAATGTAGGTAAAATAAAAATTTAAAAAATGAAGATGAGGTTAGAAGAGATGGAAGGCCTAGATGGAATGCAGAGAATTATACTTGGTAGGAATGAATGTGTTATAGAAGAAGCATCCAGAATATTGCTACAGAGAGCTGGGTGTTTGTGAGCCACTTACACTTGGCTAGGGTAGGGTTTTAATGACAGTTTCTAGCTGGATTAGGAAAGGGAAAGAAAGTGCTATTGAAGTCTGTTCAGTAATCAACAGGTGTTTATATACACACCATTTTATTCCATCTATGTCTTTTATTTTAAATGGAGAATCAAGGTTTACAAAGGTTGGGATAAGCAGAAGTCTCAGCAAGTTTGTAACAGAGACTAAAATGTTCTGACTCCCAGGCTAGTGTAGTTTTATAGACTACTCTGTAAGCCACTTAGCTCTTACTGAGAGGGATTCCACCATTCCCTATTTTCATTTTTCAGTGAGACCATGAACTACTTCAATTCCGTTTTATTTCACTTTATTTTATTTTGACAAGTCATGCGTAGAAAAAAATACACAAGTCATCCATATCCGGTGTGTAGTTGTATTTATAAAAAACTAGTATTTCCATCTTTAGTAAAATATTTATTAACAAGCTACTAGAGCCAAAGAAAACTGTTTGTATCTCAGAAGACATGCAGCCATGTGAGATTTATTGCAAAAACAGGCCTTTCTTAGGCTGAATTTTCAAGGCTGGAAAAACTAAAATCATAATGGCAACATGTTAAATGTAAGTATCGCCATTTTGATTTCTCACTCTCATGTCAGCCAAAGATTTGATGGTGCTTCTTTCTTATAAGAAAGTCTTCTCTGATAGGATTATTAATGAGCTGACGCAGGAAGGGAAAACATGGCAAAAGGGTGGGGAGCACAGAATTCAATTATTTAAGAATTTAAAGAAACCAATGTGGCTACAGTGCAGAGAATTGAGCAGACCATGACAAGATGAGGCATGGCAGGAGCAAGACTGTGCAGGACCTGGAAGATTTATGCTGAAGATTTTGGTCCTTACCCTAAACTCAGTAGGAAGCCAATGGAATATTTTAATAAGAAGGTTGTATGATCTGATAAAGTTAGGTTTTCGTTTTTTTGAAGACAACTCTCTATAAATTGAAAAATTATTGGAAGGGGATAAGGGTAGAAATAGGGAATCCAGTTAAAAAGCTGTTAACAGTAGTTTAGAAGAAGGATTGCAGTGGTTATCATTAGGGTGGTGGTAGTGGAAAAGGCAGTTAAGAAAACAGATATGGGATCAGTTCTGGAGGAAAAGCCACCTGAACACACTATGAAATTGGACTTGAGGAACAAATAGAATCCAGACAGTCTCCAGGACTTCTGACTTGTATAACCAGACAGAAGATTGTGGACTGCCCAGATAGAAATCACTGGGAAAGAGAAGAGCAGTTGTTGATATAGGTCATTAAATTATCCCAGTAGATGCTTACTTAGGATTGAAACATGTAGTCTTGGTGTTCTAAAGAATTGTCTAGTCTGCAGAAAAAATTTTAGCAATCATGAATATATGAGTGGTAATCAAAGCCTTCAGTGGGGATGAAGTTCCACGAAGAAAAAAGTTTGGGGCCGGGCGTGGTGGCTCACGCCTGTAATCCCAGCACTTTGGGAGGCCGAGATGGGCGGATCACTAGGTCGGAGATCGAGACCATCCTGGCTAACATGGTGAAACCCCTTCTCTACTAAAAATACAAAAAATTAGCCGGGCGTGGTGGCGGGCGCCTGTATTCCCAGCTACTCGGGAGGCTGAGGCAGGAGAATGGCATGAACCCGGGAGGCAGAGCTTGCAGTGAGCTGAGATTGTGCCACTGCACTCCAGCTTGGGCGACTGAGCCAGACTCCATCTCCAAAAAAAGGAAAAAAGTTTGGAACGGTAAAGAGGATGGCTAAGTCTGATGCCATTAATTCATCACAAAACTGAGGAAGAATTAAAGCCTAATTATTCACTGAATATTTACTACAGTTCAGCGTTTGGTTTGATTAGCTTATGTTGATTTCCTGGAAAGATATTACAAGTTCGGGTTTATCTGAGTCCTGAACTTCTGGTTAACGTGGATCACTTCTTCTGAGCATCGTCTGAACTTACAAATGTTTAACTGCTCCTTAACCATTTATAACAAAATAAAGTGGAATTTCTCACTTGGAAGCTAGCAATTTGACACAATATTCTATTTTAAGCCGGCAAATTCCACTTGGGACAACAAGTCTCTAAGCCTCAGGGAGAACCAAACACTTGACTCATGAAAGATGTTAATATTTGAAAATCTTACCAGGCAGAGATTTCCATATTTCTGGAAGATCGTGAAGATGGACAGTCAGCTTTCACTTCATAGCTACTCTCCCATTTCACTGTATTGAACTGTTTAAAATGGTGTTAGTAACACAAACAAAAATTTAGATGGGGACAACGTGATAAGAGTTTTTGGTTATATAGTCTCTCTCTCTCTCTCACACACACACACACACCACACATACACACACACACAAACACATTGTGCCATAGATTCTTTGAAGTTTATTGTACCACTACTTTGGGCATGGTGTTTCAATTTTGCCATATCTTCTTATGTATAGAATAAACTATATTAGAGCCCTTGGAACTAATAATACAAATTTAGAGAGAAGGAGAGTAACCTAGTATATCTTGTACATGTCATTTCTGCATGATCTATAACTAGACAAAGCAAAACGAGAGATGTTGGTCCCACGAATCATTGAATTATGGTTTATTAAAGCAAGCATGCTCTAATCCACAAGGAAATGTAATGACATAAATGTTAATAATTCCATTTACATTATGGAGCATGAAAGTGAGGCTCTTGATAGAGGGTAGATAAGAGGATTACTCTCTTCTTCTGTCAAATACTTTTTTGTGCACATATTCTGTAGATTGGTTTTCTACCATGAAGGTTTTCCAAAATGGCTGGCCAACCATTATTTTATTGTCTTGTCTGGATTTTCCTGTTTCTGGATCCAACACTTCACAGGAAGCTGCATGCTCCTGAATACATTTGACAGTAATGTTAATACAGGTCTTAACTGTAACATTGGCAGATGAAGATTTGGAAACCAAAGAAACAAAAGCTGACTTTTGTTATTTGCATGTCTGGAAAATTAGCCATCTGTTCATTTCTACTCTGCTAGTTTATAAACTTGTGGTAGTGTAGGTATGGGTATAGTGTAGGTTAGCATTTCTGAATAATGGAATTGAGACTCACTATGTCACAACTGTGTGTTGCAAGACATAAACCATTAATGACAGATACATTACTAAAAATTGCAAAACCACATTGAATTATAATAACTTACCAGATTATCATTGCAATTATACCATTTTCCCTTGCATTCAGATATCAGTTTTTGAGTGTGAAATATAATATTTAAATTACACGACAAACATGAGAAATTGAAGAAATTGGTCTAAACCTGGCTACCAAAAGAGGCCTCAGAGTACGGCCTTGCTCCCTTCACCAAAAGGATGAAGCAAGAAGGTATCATCTATGAACCAGACAAGAGGCCTTCATCAGACATTGAATCTGCTGGTAGCTTGATCTTAAATTTCTCAGCCTGTAGAACTATAAGAAATAAACTTATGTTGTTTATAAGCTACTCAATCTGTGATATTTTACTATTTTTATAAGAGTACTTATCCTATTCATGAGAGCTGCCCTTATCACCTGCTCATATCCTAAAAGTCCCCACTTCCTAATACCATAACCTTGGGAGCTGGGATTCCAGCATACTAATTTTGGGGTTGGGGCACAGACATTAAGTCCATAGCATTATATATATAACTACAGATAATGTAGATTATATGTATGTGTGTGTATAGGCTTATCTGTATAAATATATCACATATAAAATAGACAGAAAAATCAACATTTCTATTGATCATAGCCCTTTCACTACTGACCACATTGTATATAAATCTATTAACCTGATAATCTTCCCATTAATGTAAGTAAACAACTTGAAACTAAGGGATATGCATTGAGTTTTCAGTGATTTATAGTGTGGCTGCCATTTTGCAAGCTTGTTCGAATAAATGAATGATGATTTGATACTCAGGTATTTATTTTTTCAATATCATATACAGATAAGGAAAATTCTAAGGCTGCATGTGATACCACTCCTCTATTTGTCCTTCTAAATAGAGTATCTGCATTTCTCCCCTCCGTTCTATGCTCCAGGAGGCTGAACTCTACGGAGTACATGATCAGGCTTGTTAACATGCCAGCTTCGAGTTGAATTTGGTCTGTGGGGAACTCTAGCAGGAGATCGGTGGCAGGGAGGAGAGTGGGGTCAGGAAACTTATTATGCTAACTCACTCCAGTAGCTCTGACATTGACTGCCTGAATTCCTAACTGAAGATCACAGCTCTGTCAGGTGGCTAGTTCCCTCTCTGTCTTTAGCTCTCTGTCTTCAGGGCCTGGTAACAAGTCTCTATTTCCAACTTATCAGGCCTAAAGACAGTGATGGTGCTCAGCTCCTTGATGTTATTGGCCTAGTAACCTGCAGTCTCTTGAGCTCTCCCTTAAACATGCCCACACTTTTCTAAACAGTTCTTTATGAAATGCTCTTTAAATTATCCAATTTCCTCATGCCTTTTGTTTCCTTCAAGTGTTTTACCTGGTACACTAATCTCAGTGGAATAAATTCTGAATATAGAAAATGTTCTTACATTGCCAAATCATGTTGATTTAATTTTTAAACTACTAATTCAATGTTATTCATGGAAATGTAATCTTTATTCCAACTAGAGAGTGATGTATTTATAAAAACCAGTTCCCTAATGGCATTTAAAATCAAAGCTCTTTGACAATTTTCACATTGACTTAAAGGAGAAAATAATATATAATATTTAGTTAAACTGCCACACCATGAAATGATGCTACTAAGGATTTATTGTGACTTTTTACTCTTGGATATAGCTAATAAAAGTATTTGAGATTAACAAGGTATGAATTCCCTACCTTTGCCTGTTGTGACATTAATGACTTATCCTCTCCTTCACTCACAGTAGTTTCCTGTGGTTGTTTGAACTTGCCAAGCTTATTTTCTACTCAGGGCCTTTATACCTGAATGGACCACCTTCCTCCTAGATCATTCTGTGTTTTACTCCTTTCCATTACTCAGGTCTTAACTCAAATGTCACCTTTACAGAGGCTTCCTCTATCCTATTGAAAACATCCGTCTGCCCTCTGCCACCTTCTAGAACATTAACCTAAACATATGTTCATTAGTATTTTCACTATCTAAAAATATGTTATGTATGTAGGTATTATTGGTATTCATCCTCCCCTGACATATACTCCATAAGAACAAGGACTGCATTTTTCTTCAGGGGCTGGAACAGTCCTTGGTGAGCAATATTTTTAACAGCATTATACACACACACATACACATGCATATCTATCTATCTATCTATCTATCTATCTATCTATCTATCTATCTATCTATCTATCATCTATCTATCCATCTATCTATCTATCTGTAACATACAATCTAATGTGTATAGTTTAATGCACAGAGTTACGCAACCATCTCCACAATCAATTTGAGAATTTTTTTTACTTCAGAAAAAAACATTTACCCTTTATCCACCCCCCTACCTGCTACTTCCTCAGTACCACAAGCACCGGACAACCACTCTTCTTTGTGTCCTAAAGCTTTGCCTATTCTGATCATTTTATATAAATGGAATTACATAATATATAGTCATTTTGTGACTAGCTTTTTTTTATTGTCACATTTTCAAGATTCATACATATTGTGGCATGTGTCAGTACTTCATTTCTTTTTATGGCTGAATAATATTTCATTGTATGAATATAACACATTTTATCCATTCATTTATCAGTTGATGGACATTTGTTTTTTCTTTACTAGTTTTTGGCTATTATAAAAAATGCTGCTATAAACACTTGTGTACAAAATTTTACACGAACTTGTGTTTTCATTTGGGCGTATACCTAGCAGTAGAATTACTAGATTATATGGTAGCTCTCTGCTTAATTGTCTAAGGAACTGCCAGACTGTTTTTCAAAGTGGCCACACCATTTTACATTTCTACCAGCAGGGTATGAGGGGTCTAATTTTTCCAATTCTAACCAACATGTTCTATTACCTATCTTTTTTATTATAGTCATTCTAGTAGATGTGAAGGCAACTATTATTTTTCATTGTATATACAACTCAGCATATCCTAATTTAAGTCAAATCATAAATACTACATATAATCTTGTATTTTACTTGATTTTAAAAAGTAATAGCATGAGTTTGAGGACTACATTTTTTGGAAAAAAAAGAGTAAATATGCACTGTTTTATTCTATTACCAGAAATCTTCAGCAAACTACTCTTAGGGACTTCATGTTTGTGTCCTCCCCCACCCAAAATTTATATATTGAAATTCTAATTCCTAACGTGATGATATTTGGAGATGGGGCCCTTAAGAGGTAAGTGGGTCATGAGGATGCAGCTTTATGATGGGATCAGTGTATCTGTAAGGAGAGACACAAGAGAACTTGCTTTCCCCTACTCCACACACTCTCTCTCTGTGACATTTCATGCCATGTGAGGTAATAACAGGAAGAAGACCCTCACCAGGAATTGGATGGGTCACCACATTAAGCGTGGACTTTCCAGTCTCTGAAACTGTTAGAAATAAATTTATATTATTTAAGCCACACAGTCTACGGTATTTTTGTTCCAGAAATCTGAACTGATTAAGACAACTACAATCATTGCTTTCCTAGAATAGTAGCAGTTATAGAATGATGTTACTCCAAGTGCTCTATATAACATAACAATTGATCTCAATTTAACAATGGGCAGGGGAAATTTTAGAGTCTTCTTATAGTCTAAAATACCAATAGCCTTAAAGATAGTGGCAGAAATATACTTGGGGGGAAGGCTTGTGTGTTTGTGTGTCTGCAGGGGGCATAGAATGGGTATTTTCTATTGTTAAATTTTCTCCCCAAAGAAGGAAGAAATGGATCATTTGCAACACGTTCTACTTAGAATCTGTTTTTACCCATTTGAATACGTGCTCTTTTAAGGTGTGGAGGAGACTCCCTATACAGAATAATAGATTGCAGATTTGCAACCTATCAACAACGACTTGTCAAATGCGAAAAGGCACGTATTTAGAAGAGATACTTCAACACTTTGTGGGCAGACCATAATCCCAGGTCTCTTTTAGGCTAATAAAAAAAGAAATTTTAATTCCATTGAAGATTAGCTGATAATAAAAATTATCACAATATATACAGAGAAAATAAATTTGTAATTTTTTATTGTACACTTCATATTTACCAAAATGATGTCATGAATTTCCTTAATTTGGCCTGTCATAAATCTCAAATGCTAGTGATAGTCTATAAACAATCAAAACAACTAAATGCAATAAATGAAAATATTTTCGATAGCATGCACAAGTAATATGTATTGTTTTCCTTTTTTTCTGATAATGATCATAAAGCACTTATGAGATAACACGTTTGTGTGACACAGCTCTCATAGTAACCAGAAAATGTGCTTGTCACTGAAGTTCAATACTGACTGATAATAGCTAATACCAAAATGACCACAGAAAAATGTTACAGATTATTTGTTTTACTATCATCTTATTATTTTTATCCATGGTATTTGGATTATACTTGGAACATATCAGAATATTTTCATGTAAGATAATATTGCAAATAAAATAAAAAATTCTGCTGTGTGATTTTATTTTATTTTGTTTATTTTTATTTTTATTTTTTTTGAGACAGAGCTTCGCTCTTGTTGCCCAGGTTGGAGTGCAATGGCGTGATCTTGGCTCACCGCAACCTCTGCCTCCCAGGTTCAAGCGATTCTCCTGCCTCAGTCTCCCGAGTGCTGGGATTACAGGCATGCGCCACCACGCCCAGCTAATTTTTTATTTTTAGTAGAAACAGGTTTCTCCATGTTGGTCAGGCTGTTCTTGAACTCCCCACCTCAGGTGATCCACCCACCTCAGCCTCCCAAAGTGCTGGGATTGCAGACATGAACCACTGCGCTCAGCCTGCTTTGTGATTTTATATGTATATATCAAATCAATTCAGGGCAACTTCTCCAGCCCTGCATTCTCTTTCCTTCCTTCCATCTCCACCATCCTTACCTCTACTGAGCTTATTCTAATGGGTGGAAAAGACAATGAAAATATATAACAAATAAATACCAATGTTTTGAACCACAAAAGAAAGAGTGATAGGATTGGTGGAGAAGGGGCATGTATGTAAACAGAGAGTCCTAGGGGTAAATGAAGGAGGAATGGCTCGGGCAGAAGAAACAGCAGATGCAGGAGACAAGAGTAAGCTTGCAACACTTAAGGAGCATAAAGGTGGCCAGTGTGGTTGGAAAGATGTAGGCGATGGCAGGTAAAGTCAAGGAGGGAATGAAGACTGTGGGAGAGCTTGAACTGATTAATAATCACATCTAGTCTGTGTTTCAGCTTCCATCTAGCTGCTGCGTTGTACACAGACTGTAGTGGGAATACTTGTGGAAGCAAGGTGGGTAGTAGGAGGCCGCTGCAATAATCCAGTTGACACATGACGGTGCTTTGGACTAGAGTATAAGCAGTAGGTTAGAAAGAAGAATATATAGGATAGGATATTTTGGATATGGAACAAGAGAAAA
The DNA here is from genome assembly GCF_009828535.3 of Hylobates moloch. Classification (NCBI taxonomy): domain Eukaryota; kingdom Metazoa; phylum Chordata; class Mammalia; order Primates; family Hylobatidae; genus Hylobates; species Hylobates moloch. Next base: position 68,120,072 of record NW_026652290.1, on the reverse strand, counting down.
AGAGAAGTCAAAGGTGTCATATAGGTGAGTGGCATGATCTTATGAGTTTTAGTGCTGTGGCAAAAAAAAAAAAAAAGAAAGAAAAGAAAATCCTAATGCTTAATCTACTCTCTGGACAAAGAAAATAACATGGGCAATTTTCCAGTTGTACAAGATAATAACAGAAATTAATTCATTAACATATAATAAGTGATATCAGGTAATGTCCAGTGGTGGTTTGGTTTTTGTCAAATCACATTAATTTTCTTATTGTCCTGTATGTTTTTATAGCTTTCTGGAATAATAATAGAAAACAAAATCATCAGATTTAGCATTCTTTGGTTAAGCAAGGACTTTGTAGAAATTCCACTTGTTCTCTCTCATGATTGGTATTTCTGTGGTAGAGATTAGAATAACCTGTGCCAAGGCCACAAAGGATCTAACACATCAAGGTCAAAGTGAATTAAACTGTTTCATGTCCCAGAACATGACGAGTAATCTGGAAACAGAATTGAATCAAAGCAGAGTGAAATGACAAGTGGTTTAACTTGTCATTATGGAAATATGGCAATGGAAAATATGTGCTGTTATGTGTGGCTTTGTTTCTCTTTTCAATTCATAATATAATGGAATTTTAACTAATTGTTAAATTGTCAAATATCAAGGCCCTCAAGATTTATGCAAATTCCATTGTTTATGTTATATTTTTTGAGCAGGAAGTTGCTTTTTAGGAATATAAGAATTAGAAAATAGTGAAATCCATAGTGCTTTCCTTAAGCAATGTTTCTAAATGTAACAAAAATAGTATTTTTTTTTTTTTTTGCTTCTAGACATTTCCAAAACTTGCTGCTGACTACTAAATTATTTTGAAATAAAAAACTGGACCAAGGATAGAAATAAACAAGTATAAATGAAAAGTCTCAAGTTTTTCTTTCTTGAGGAATCCAGATGACTAAGAACTGAGTTAACTGCTCTTAATTAGAGTGACATCCAGGATTTCACCTAAGTTCCCTCCTGAAGTATTCTGATGCTCTTTACACAGTACCCAACATTCCACAGATCTTGCTTGCTCTATACCAGGGGAATTGATAAAGTACAGTCAAATGCCTTTTTAAAAAATTAGAACAGAGCTATTGATATTCATTTAGAATTGTGACAAGGACCTTATGATACAAAAAGCCAAAAATATTTACAATCTGGCCCTTTACAGAAAAAGTTTGCTGACTTCTGCTCTATAGTATGGCTCCAAGCATCCTACTATGCCTGTGGGTATGTCCTTTCACCAATTCCTCCAGAACCCTGCAGTTGTCTCTGGACTTCATCTTAATGCACGGCATGAACCGCTTACCTAAGATCTTAAAATTTGCCAAAGACCAAGTAGTAATATTTAACAAAAATTTAAGAAACCAAGTAGGCAAAGACAGTGACTGGAAGGTAATGTTGTTTGCTCATCCGGGTTTTGGCTACATAGGCATGTTTAGTGTGTGATAATTCAAGAAGCCACACATACTTATGCGCACAGATTACACTTCAATCAAAAGTAAAAGCAATGCATTGAGAGCTTGTGCATAAGCTGAAGGATTATAGAACTGGACAGAAAACAAATAAATCGCAACAGTGTTCTATTCTGCTTTAGCCATGGGCCATGCTTCTGGAAATGGGATACTCTTGTTACTTCTCAAATAAAGGGAATGTTGAAAATTTGATATATTCAGAAAAAAACATCATTAATTAAAATATGCTTTTGCCCACATAAATATCTCCTTAGTCACAGACCATGCTTCCCTGCTGGGATGTCCTTTCATTTTCTCCTTAGCTCAGAGCTGGGAGCACCATTCAGTTGTTTAGAAGCTCCCAAATATCTTCCCTTTACCCCAATCCAGACTCCTCACTCTCTGCCTTTCCCAAAGAAAAGAGGAGATGTTTTCTTACATACACTGCCTTCCCCATTCAACCCCATAATAATACCTACGATGACACAAGAGTGATCACAACAAACTTAGAATATCATTATTATGCAGATTAGCCTGGCTCTTGGTTCTCTTGCATGTCCTGAATACAATTTTCCTTTACCGTGAAATAACCCAAATACATATAAAGGTCCCCCCCGACACCGCTCGACCAACCACAAAAAAAGTAAGAGTTATTGACCTTTAGGATGACTTTTCCTGCATACCCTGAGCATCTAGCAAGTAATCCAAACTGTAACCACCTTAAAGTTGCAGTTTGCTCACCAGGAGAAGCTCACAGATCTGTTGGGCAATTATCAGATTTAAGAATCAACACTCTATCTTTTGTGATGCATTGCTTCTTGCTTTATGTGAGAACCTATGCTTTCTAGATCAGTTATTCTAGCCAGATACCTACTATTCTAGGGTACAGTGCCCCCAACAGTCTTTGATAAGAATCACTGTATTCGTGTATAAATTAGTTATTTCAAAGCACATACACTGATGAAAACAACATTTGGTAACTTTGTCCACAGTTTAAACAGACAGAGATAGGTTTCCAGCTGCTACCACTACACAACAAAAACTAAAATTACACTGACAAACAAAAATACTTTGATATACTCAAAATTATATTTAACTGTTTATTCTGAGGTTGTTTTCCTAAGCACTCTTGGTTTCCCCAAACTTAATTCATGGAAATTAAATCATAAACCTTCGCTGATCCTTGTGCTCAGAAATTGCTCCAAGCAACACCCCTTCAACCTGATACTACAAGTCATACACATGCTATTGACTAAGAACCTATTATCTCTTACACCCGCCTAACTTTTTTCATTCATCATCCTGGCTTTGTACTAAGAGTTCTGACTTCATGTGCTTAGCCTAGGGTGCCTCCTGAGATGCTGCTACAATCTAACAAATATATTATTGCATCTGTAAGTGAGTATTCTCTCAGGCAGGTTGTTTAGAAGTAGAATTAATGCTATTAAATGGAATGCTTTTATATGTATGGGTATAATCCTCACAATCTGAAGAGGACTATTCAATGTGGAGAGACTTAGATTTTAGGCATAATCTGCAAATTATATATTATTCTGTAATTTAATATGACTGTATTGCTAGAGTCTCTTCTAATTACTAGTACCTGTGTTAGAAGTGGTGGCGGTTGGGGGTATGCAATTCAAAAGATGCATAATATACAGTCTCTACTCACAAGAATCTCAGGGCAAGATGTTGCCTAGCCAGACTACTAATAGGGTTTGAGGTAGAGCCACGAACCATCCTGATTTCCCAGGACATGAGACTTTCAGCAGTAAATCCAAAAGAAACACAAAGGAACAGTTGGTCACTCTCCTGGAAAGACTGGTGTACTTTCTTGAAAACCATCTCCAAAAGAGAAGGTTCAACTAACTTTTTCTATAAAGGGTTTTGCGAGCTGCAATTTTTTTGTTGCAACTATCCAATTCTGCCATTGTAGCATGAAAGCACCCATAGACAATAGGCACATTAATAAGTGTGGTTACATTCCAATAAAACTCCATTTACAAAATGAGGCCGAGAGCTGGATTTGGGCCATGAGCTGTACTTTGTTGATTCTACAGCTGAACCCCTCTTATGTTAAAATTGTCTCCTCTGGTCTCCATTTATGTTCATATATATTTAAGCATATAAAAACCTGTATTACTATTTGATTTATAAAGCTTATTCATATTGTTGCCATCTTATGTATTTATAGAAGGAGTGTCATAGAATTTAAAACATCGCAAACACAGGAACATACAGGAAATAGGGTTATTATATTAAAAACTATTGTATCAGTCTAATCCCTGGTATCATTCTTAGCTTTACCTCTTATAATCTTCTTATGCATTTATTTAGGTAGAAGTCTGAAAAGGAATTGGAGGAGGGTACATTTACTATATAGTTCTATATGTCCCACTGCATTTCACTGTTTTGATTATGCTCTGTTAATTGTACCTCTCTCATCTACCTTGTATCTATATGGCATCTTGATAAATATTTTCCAAATTCAAATTCAATGGAAAGATGTGGCATCTTTTTGAAAGATAGCTCAGTTGCACATCATCTCCCCTGCTCCAGTAACTCCATTCCTTCCCTCCTACCTTCCATGCTCTCTTCAGTCACCTACAATTGTGCCTACTACATCCTCAGTTGGAAAGTCCTTTTTTTTTTTCCTTTGGTCAAACTAAAACTGACCATTCTTTAGACTGCAGCTGAATCGTTGTTTCTTCAGGCAAATTTCCCTTACCTCCTTGAATAGGTCAAACTCCCTATTATAGAGTCTTATATAGCAGATGTTCCTTGTTTTTCTTTTTCTTTCAAGCATTTGTCATAGCTGCAATTTAGTGATTTGATGTTTGATACTTAAAATTTTTAGAAATGTCTGTCTGCCCTTCTATATTGTAAATACTAACAAGACAGTGTCTGGTTTTGCTCACCACTTTATTCCCAAAGTGTAGCATGATACCTGATACAGTGTATGTTTAATCAATAAATTTAATAAAGGGATATTTAATGAAGAAATAAGTGAAATTTTAATTTGACAGAAGCGAGACACCAAATACTTAGGAGATGGAAGAATTTAGTTTAGTACAATTGTTATTGGTATGAGTTTTAAAAGAAAAAAATTTGACTTGCTATTGCTATGTAAACATTTAAAAATGTGTATTGTAGACATCACTGGACAACAGTCTCCTTGCATTTTTAATTATCACACGTTAGTAGAGAAGCATACATTAGTGTATAAAATGTTTCAGATTCATAATGGGTTTTTATTATGATAATGTTCAGCAGGGTGAAAAATTGCTGCCTAATTAAAATTTATTTCTATAGTTCTACATTGTTTGCAAATCAAGATATTGACAGCCAGTATCACAATTATAACTTAATCTTGTTTTCTTCTGCTGGGGCTGCTATTAGAATTTTCTTTTCTTTGCCAATATGGGTATTACATGAAGTGTTGCTTTTGTGTAATGATGGAAAGATTGAAGCTGTTTCTATATTCAATACAAAACTAAAGAAGGGATTCATTATATATTGTTAATCAATTATTGTGTGTGTGTGTCAGTTAATGGCAGCTTATCTTCAGAATGCTGTGTTTTTCTTTCTCAGAGACTATAGTAACTTAAAGCCAGCAAAATGTGCATCCACCTGAGTAGAAAGGTGAGCGGGCATCTATGTACCTCATTATAAAAGGTCGTCACAAAGTTGCTTAAGGAATCCCACTGGAAAATGACCAAAACAGGGGTGAGGGTTTCACTTGATTTTCCTGGGCTAATGTGATCATGGTATCGGTTTCAAGGACTTCGTCACTGAGCTAAAATTTCTTAACTTAGTGTAAATTTTGCTTGTTAAGCTATGAAAAGTCGATCTGGTGATTCTCAATCTTGGCTGTACATTGTAATCACTTGGGAGCTTCAACAACTACTGATGTCCACATACTACCCCTCACGATTACTGCGTAATTGGTTTGAAATGTAACCTGGGCAGCGGGATTTCTGAAAGCTTCCCGGGCGAGTCTCATATGCAGCCAAGTTTAAAAACCATTGATGCAGGTAAATTCAGACTAGGAGGAACTTTAGAGATGTCTAAACAACAGCAGCAACAACAAAATACTAAGCTCTTCTTTCAATGACCCTGATTTACCTTTTTATTTCCTTGTAACTGCTATTCGAGGAATGTTCCCAAGACAAGCATCATCATATCACCTGGGAGGGTGCTAGACATGCAGAATCTCAGTCTCAGATGTATGCCAACTGAAATTAAGGCTGTTGGGGCAGAAATGATTTGATAAAAGTTTATTGAAAGCCAAATTTGACTATAAACCCAGGAAGACACAGCAACAAATTCGGGCATGTTCCAAAGTCTATTACAAGTTGGAATGTTTTTATAAGAAAGTGTAGGAGAGGGAGGGGTACTCCTCACATCGCAGTTGTTTTTTTTTTTTTTTTTTTTTTCATTGGAAGGTGCAAAACAGTGGTTACAATCAATGGTACAAATGAAAACATACAGGCTAAAACGTGTTACCTGCAAGTCAACCAGTAAAACGTCATGATTCAGAAACAAATTGGTGTCCATTCTAATGTCAGTAGATTATGTATTAATCAGTATGTCAACTATTTGAGAAACTCACGGTAAGATTTAAGGGACTTACAGTAAGATTCTTTACTCAGGAACAAGACATAAGCCGTGAATCATAAGGCCTTCTCCAGGCTGTTAATTTGGAGGCCTGCCAAATGTGACCGGTAGGTTATCATTTACTAAATCAGAATCTGCATTTTAACATGCATGTTTGAGAAATGTGTGTTTATAGCACATTTATTTTTCTGTTCATTTTATTTATTGCGTCTTCCAAAGTTTTTCCAGTCTGCTTATCTTATGCTATCAAATAAACATAAGATATCACTGGAGTTAATGGCTAATCCTTTTGCTTCATGAAAATAGATGATCATGTAAGTCCCCCAAGTATGAAGCTTCTAAGTTAGAAATTCCCCAGTTACATGTACAGTCTAAGTTTCTTTGAATATGGAAATGTATTTCTAATCATTAAAAAATCTTTTAATATATAATTTCCAAAAAATGCCTATTGTTTTTATGTGGCATATGTCCTATGGTTGTGAGTGTTGGATTATGCTTTTTATTATATGTTGCATATATATATATATATAATATACATTTTATTATGTATTTCAAATTCTGGTGTGTTATATTCCTGGTAAAGTATTTTTCAGGAATTCAATAGATTTTTTGTTCTGAGGATCGATGATTCGAAGATAAAATGTTTGTAAATTCTTCTAATACTGTATTTTATTTTGAACCTTCAACAAAGAACATTTTCTGATGTCTCAGTGTTAACTGTGAAGAATACTTGGGCGCTTTCATTTACCCTTTCGTTACAGCAATAGGAGAATTTGCATCAGTTTGAGTGGATAGTTTTGTAATATAAGTCAATCCAGTAGTGAAACCATTGTGATGCAGCTTTGTCCAGCATTACAAATTACAGTTTAATGGGTTAGAAATAAATTTTCATTAGTTCTGTCTTTTTGTTCTTGGATTAAATGTAGAGCAGTTCCTTACATGCTGAATCAGTGCTTGTTATTAGCACTTTACTCCATGTAAGTCGGCATTTTATCTATTCCACTCCTCTCCCTTGACATAGCACAACTAAGCTCCATATTAAAGTTAATAGGAATAACATAAAACAAGCTTGCCTTCTATGCTGCAATGACAAAAATTAATTAGTTCATGATTAAGGATGATGATGTGGCATTGAATTTCCAACCATGTCATTTTCTCACACATCTTGTGACATTTTGCAACAGTTGGCTCATTGCTAGTTATAATTTTATAATGTAGTGCTAGTGGAAATTATTTTCTGCAGTTGAAATTTTTTATGCATGATAAAGAGACACATGAGCCTTTTGGGAATAGAAAACATTTTGGCAGAAGTAGAGACTTGTTTTGACTTTCACACTAACCTATGTGTAGGATTAGATTGGCTAGTCAGCACGGACATGGGTAAAAGTTAAACTCTTTAATTCAAGGAATTTTCACATAACTGTATAAAGTAGTATCTCACTCCTCAGTCCCATGCCATTTAAACTAAAGGCATATTCTCTGGCTATGCCAAATGGAGTGAGAATGAAACGCTCACTCCATTTCATGATTTGTGAAATGCAGTGTTCATAGGGTCCAACCCTTTTATTTATTTTTGATGCAGAAAAATTACTTTTTGAAGAACCAGTGGCTACAAGATTTCCAAGTTTGGTGCAAATCCACAGAATACAAGACCATAATTCAACACAAAACAACACAAGAGAGCAACTGAATAGTCTCCATGAGCTTCTTCAACCATTTGCACAACTTCCTACTTTATAATGTCTTGGCTCTGAATCTTTAATGGATTTTTCATCCATTAAATTATGCCTGAATTGTTGCTTTCTGACTGTTGATTTATTTGGATCCTGGCGCCTTGGCTTTTAATTTTGCCAATCAGTCTGCCTAAATCAGCTTCTTTCACTGCAGCAGCTAGAATACCCAGGCTAGATTTTCTTGATCCCAGGTTCCTGCTTGTCTTACCAGAGGAAATGGTCACAATCTGACCCCTACACATTTTAAATCTTTTGCTTGTCTTGAGTTAATGGCTAAAGCTCAAAAAATGAAGAAATAACATTCAACGTTTGAATGTTCCCTTCTTTAGATAAAGCTGGATCAGGAGGTTTAGGCTGTATTTCTTGTCTTACTGAAGTGAAACACAGTGAGGTGAACCACTTTTCAGAGCCTATTTAGGCCTCCTGAAAATGATAAGCAATGCATGGGATGAAAAGGTAAGCGTGAATGCTAGAGGCGTTAATCTTCATCATGATTAAATGACAAAGTAGGTAAAATTTCCTGACTTGAATCTCCCAATAATTATTCATTTTAAGGGGGAGATAGTTTTCTAATTTCTGTAGGTATTATAGAGGTTTTTTTCTAGCTTCCAAATCCTTGTTTACTTATCCTGTCTCACCCCGCGCCAGCCCAGTCCTAAAATTAAGGACAAATGGCGGAGATTCATGTCCCCATTCAAGTGGGAACCTAGTGGCCCCCAAACTCATCAAATTCTTGGAAGCCTTCTCTGGAAACAGTGGTGAGAAAGGGAACTCTTATCACATCCACTTCTAATTTCAAAGATGGTACCTAAAAATCAGTCAGAAATCTTGTGAGAGTGGACTTTGGTCTAGAATGATTGTGAGGAACTAAAAACTCAGCTCACATCAGGTCTTGCTACCTAGGCTAAAACCAACAAAAGCAGCTTCCTGTAGTCAGTAGGTACATGAATGCTCATGATTACAGACCTAAAATTTCAGAGCATCTGAGGGCAATCCTTTTGTTTAAAAAAAAATCTAATATTTAACTGACCATTTACTATTTGCCAGATACTGTTTTATCCCCTTTTCTATGGAACCATGTTTAATCCTTACAACTGAGTGTGAGATTCAGGCTTAGATATGTTACATAACCAAAGTTCACTTAGATAGTACCTGGTGGAATTAGTATTTGACCCAAGGGTTGTCTGACTTCAGAGACCAGTGTCTTAACCACGTGTGCTTTTGTGCAGCAGGAAGAGCTAGAGTCTTCCTCTAAGATGGCACGTAAAAGAAGAGCCCACTTGGGAAAGCTTGTGTCAAAATATCTCAGTTGTCTGTTACAACAATTTCAAAACCTTGAAGGCCACCTGAAACAATTTATGATGCTTCCAACCCTTCCAATTCACCATCATCTATGTCAGTTGATCTTTGGTCACAATGTCAGGTAACTTGAGAGGCTGCTGCCCATCCTTCTATCCTTTAAATATTCCTGGAATATTATTCATCTAGATCCAATCTCCAAGCTACCCTGCTCAAATATTGACAAGACAGTCCTGGTGGTGGTTGACATCCCATGAATATAGCACATATTAATTTTCTGGGCTGACCAACGAAATCCTATCATTGTGTTTATCGTTAAGGCCTTCTATTACCCCAAGCTTTCAAGACTTCAAATATCTGAGTTCAGCCTCCAGTTGTTATCCTGGTTTTGAGATTCTGAGCCCAGTATCAGTGATCAGTGACTGAAACGATACCAGCTAAGCCCTTGGGGTTGAGAGGGCCTTGTATAACAGCATGGAGTTTCTATAGTAAACTTCACTTGTTATTTTTCACAACACCTCCATCCAGAAAACTCACTTTTGCAGTCATTAAAGCTTGTATTCTTGATATGCCTGACTTGATACTTCACTAACCTATTAGTATATGGAGAACTATTTCCTAATCAGAAGTTACTTCCATTATGAAAAAAATAGTATAGAAGAATAGGCTAATGGAAAAAAAAATGACTCAAGTCCATGGTTTGTCAGGTGAGATGCTGTGAAGACAAGCAGAGGTTTTGTCTAGTTTTGATTTAGGCAGAAATACTGTCCACCCACATAGAAAATGGGAGGTTTCTTGGTCTCCATTGTGTATTCTCCCTTTGGTAAGGTATCACAAACACTTGGCACATTTTGTTATGGCTTACTCTTTTATCTGGGAGAGTGACAGCTGATTAATCATACTGCTCTATTACCTTGCACTTTGCTGTAATCTCACATTCTTTGTCACAATCTAAGCATCTTCTAGCATTATAGAGAATGTTATGTAAGATGAAAACTCCTTGCCATTCCTTCCTATTTCAGATTGATGATTGATATGGTTTGGCTCTGTATTCCCACCCAAATCTCATAGCTCCCCAAATTCCCATGCATTGTGGGAGGGAACTGGTGGGAGATGATTGAATTGTGGGGGCAGGTCTTTCCCATGCTGCTCTTATGACAGTGAATGGATCTCACCAGATTTGATGGTTTTAAAAATGGGAGTTGCCATGCACAAACTCTCTTTGCCTGCCACCATCCATGTAAGACGTGACTTGCTCCTCCTTCCCTTTCACCATAATTGTGAGGCCTCCCCAGCCACATGGAACTGTGTGTCCAATTAAACCTCTTTCTTTTGTAAATTGCCTAGTCTCGGGTATGTCTTTATCAGCAGCATGAACACAATGACATAGATTTGGCTGTTTGCCTAGCTCTTTATTTCACTTTTGTTATCTCTTGGACTGCCTCTGTTTTATATGCTGCAACTGAGTCTTGTTTCCCATCCAGACTCCTGATATAGTCTTCTTCAAGTGGATCTTGGTGACCATGTAACTCTCTCTCAATTACTTGGACTTGTAATGATAGACCTGGTAATCTCACATATGTCTCCCAGAACAAATACAAATAGATTTGATGGTAAAAAAAAAAAATATATCGTTGTCATTACCTCATTCTGTGAATGAAACTACTGATAAAATGAAAGAGAAAAAGTACTATTTCATAAATTTTGAATTAAATGAATGTAAAAGTGAACATCAAAGCTAATCAAGATACAAAAAGATTGAGGCCACAGTACAGAAAAAAATAATGAAGACCATTTCTAATGTGTCTTCTTTTCTTCCTTTTATTACTAAATAATTATTTTATAGTATAATTAATCTCTCACCAAAAATAATCTCCCATTAGACATTTAAACTTTTTCCTAAGTAGTTCTAGTCTCTCTCCATCTCACTGGAAGAAATAGTAACAGAGTGAATGTAAAGGGAAATGTTATAAAAGGATTTACATTTCATTTATTAAATGACTCTAATTATTTTGACTAAACTTCCCTTAAATGAACATACTCAGACATTCTATTGAAATCTTCTCACTGCGCAAGTAGCTCTTCAAATGTCCGTCTTGCCTAAATATTACTTTGCAATTTTTTCTTGTTTTCAGAGATATAAATACAAAGAAAAGGAAGTCTTCCATTGAATCTCTCAACATTTTTTATTATAATTAAAAAAATATCATCTCAATGCTGTTCATGTCTTAGCTGTTTGGAATAAAAGGTCAAAGAAAAAAACACTATTTTTTGTGGTCTGTCAGAAGTTCGTATTTTTTATTTTCTTGCTGGCAGATTCTTTCAGTTTCAATAAGGATAATTTTGAGGGCTTATATGTTATTATTCATTGAAACATATTTTTCAAAATTAGTCTCAGAATCAGATGAAACTGATTAGAGAGTTCAGACATGAAAATTTGTCTCAAGGAAACACTAAAAAATGTATGTCACTTCCAAATAGAATGACTATTAGTTACATAAACAGACATATTAATACTGCTCTATTACTGCTCTATTACCAATTTACCAAGCAGAAAGTTAGTCTAAAATATTTTTCACTAAATGATTTTGAAATTAGTATGTGTAGGTTATGACAGACTTGAGACTTTGCTGTTTCGTTCAATCATTTTGTTTATAATCTATTAACAAAGACTAATTTGATTTAGATCAATCTCAGAACACTAAAAGTATCAGATGATGACTATTCCTTAATCACCTGATTAAATTGTTAAGGAAACCTGCTGTCTCTTTAATCACAAAAGAAACACATCTTTCTTATTAAGAAGCAAGGGAAGACAGAAGATTCAGAAACAAATTACATTTTCTTGTGGTAATAACAATTTTTGGGGGGGTTGAACTTGCATTGTATAAATTTACCTCTTGTATTTTCACACTGATGAACAGTTACCCATTCCTTAGTTACCTGTAGAGATCTACTTGAGTTTATTCACTAGAACCTTTGTTCTTTGAATTACTTATATTTTTATGTGGAAAGGCAGGTAGTTCTGAAAGAAGTAAACAAATAATATGATGATTTTTCCTAACCTAATCTTATCCCCTTTTTCTGTTTCCTCTGCCTGTTAGGATTATAATAAAGTTAAATTGTAACAAGTTAAGCAACCAAGGTGTTTTTCAGTAGGTGAATGGATAAGCTGTGATACATTCAAACAAAAGAATATTATTCATTATTAAAGATTAATAAGCTTTCAAGCCATGAAAAGACATGAAGAAAACTTACATGCATATTACTAAGTAAAAGAAACCATTCTGAAAAGGCTAAATACTGTGGTATTTCATATATAACATTCTGAAAAAAGCAAAACTATAGAGACAGTAAAAAGACCAGTAGTTGCCAGGGTATGGGGGAAGAAGGGATGAATAGGCAGAGCACAGGGACTTTTAGGACAGTGAAATTATTCTGCATGATACTATAATGGTGGATACCTGTCATTATACTTTTGGCAAAACACATAGGAAGTACAACACCAAGACTGAACCTTAATGTAAACTATGGACTTTGATTGATAATTATGTGTCAATGTAGGTCCACTGATTATAACAAATGTACTATTCTGGTGAGGGAATGTTGATAGTGGGGGAAACTGGGCATGTGTGAAGTCAGAGCATATATAAAACCTCTTAAGTAGTTACTGTTCAACTTTGCTAAGAACCTAAAAATTACTCTAAAAAATGAAATCTCCAAAAAGAAAAAAAATTCAACCAGTTTGTATTGTTATACCTAAGAAGAGTAGTCATATTTATGGTGATTATTTTTTAAGGGACAATTATCTGAACCTGTGGCTTATCAAAGATTTATTTTCTCATTTATGATATCATTTATGGACAAAGAACAAACATTGTTACATTATTCCTTAGTAAGTTATTTATGAATGAACAGTATTTTGTAAAATAATTATATGTAAAAATCACGACACAAAATTCACATTACTTTATAATTCATATGCTATCAATATTAGTATATTATCTTACTATTATCTGAAGAATTCAACTTACCCAAAATTATTTTTGCTTATTTTCTTTTAACTTACATTTGCATTTCAGTTTGGTTAGCTAGAGAGACTATATGATATAGTGGACATTGCTTTTTCTGGTTCATCCAAGCTGTTTCAGCTGGTGAAATATAGGCTTCTAATTTCCGTGTTTGTACTTGGTAATGAAAGCAAAATTTGTATATTCTTTCATGATTAGGAATACCAGAGTTATAGTAAATACAGTACTCAAGTACTTTCTTTTATCTTTGATGTGTAGGTGCGTTATTTGACTTAACTGGTAACCAAGGGTTCATTAAGTTATCATGAAGTACATTATGAATATTTTCAAGTGACAGTGTAGAAATCCACTTTAGAAAAGACGTGATGTCTTATTCATATCATTCCATTAAGAATTTTTCCTTCTCACTCTCACTCTCCAAATCCATTCAGGATGGGACAATTAATAAACAATCAAGTTTTGCCTCCTAAAGATGAACGTGTTCTGATGTATGTTCCCTGGGCCTCAGATATTAATAAATATTATGTGGGAACATTTTGTCATCATATATCTGGGAAATACTGAGTTAAGCAGGGTTTTTTAAGACTTTTCAGACTCTATAATTTGCTAATGTAAAATATTAATTTCTTTTTTTTTAATTTTTAATTTTTTATTTTTTTATTATACTTTAGGTTTTAGGGTACATGTGCACAATGTGCAGGTTTGTTACATATGTATCCATGTGCCATGTTGATTTCCTGCACCCATTAGCTCGTCATTTAGCATTAGGTATATCTCCTAATGCTGTCCCCGCCCCCCCACCCCCCACCCCACAACAGTACCCGGAATGTGATGTTCCCCTTCCTGTGTCCATGAGTTCTCATTGTTCAATTCCCACCTATGAGTGAGTCTAATCGAGGGAAGTAGAGTGTTTTTTACCTTGGTGATATATTTTTTAAAGGAGTATCCTGCAAGGTGAGCATGCCATGGAATGAACTTTGGGAAATATTGATCTGGAATATTCAGGGGATTAATGCAGATGTCACTTAACTGTTGCACCATTTGTAAATTATAATGAATTATCCTGGACAATTTTCTTCTTCAGTTCTGAGTGGTAAAATCTCAAAAATATTCTCTTCTTCTGAATTCTCATACAAGTGGAAAGGTTCCTAAATCACTGTTACTAAATTTATTCTGCACCTGTCACCTAAATCATGAATTATAATAGAAACTTGACCTGTGAAGCATAACATACATTATATTTTAATGTTCTCAAAATTTTTCATAAAAATTGACATTCGCAAATGACCAGAAAACTCCCAGAGGGTTTATCGTAAGGTGTAATGATATAATAGTATATAATACGTAATAATGGATAATGCATATAATATCTGTAATATGTAATAATAACAATGTATAAGAATACATTATTGGTATTCTACATTATTAGTATTCTCAAGAAGAGGCTATCAGTTTCAGAAATGTCAAATTTATCAGAATTGTTTTACCTTGCTCTTTTAAAAAAGAGACATTTTGGCCGGGCGTGGTGGCTCATGCCGGTAATCCCAGCACTTTGGGAGGCCGAGGCGGGTGGATCACAAGATCAGGAGATCGAGACCATCCTGGCTAACATGGTGAAACCCCGTCTCTACTAAAAATACAAAAAATTAGCCGGGCATGGTGGCGGGCGCCTGTAGTCCCAGCTAATCGGGAGGCTGAGGCAGGAGAATGGTGTGAACTCGAGAGGCGGAGCTTGCAGTGGGCTGAGATCGCGCCACTCCACTCCAGCCTGGGCGACAGAGCGAGACTCCGTCGCAAAAAAAAAAAAAAAAAAGATTTTATTATTTTCATCAATACTATAAAAGCTTGAAAAAGTATGTTTATAATAATTTTAAGTGGAATAATTGCAGATGTATTATTAATATTATTATGGGAAATTAATATTTCCCATGATAAACTTGGGAAAAGGATTCTGAAGTTAAACTATTAAAATATACCCAGAAGGGATGTGATCAGCTATATGTAAAAGGGAAATAAGAAAATTTAAATGAGCAACTGACATGTCTATTAACTACAGATACCTTTTATTATCATCAAAACCAAGGAGAATCTCAAACTGTAATCTCTGGTAAGACAAGCTGACATATGATTTAAATTTATTGTGTGGAAGATAGGGATCTGGCAAGATGGCTGAATAGGAACAGCTCTGGTCTGCAGCCTCCAGCCAGACCAAAGCAGAAGGCAGGTGATTTCTGCATTTCCAACTGAGGTACACAGTTCGTCTCATTGGAAATGGTTAGGCAGTGGGTGCAGCCCATGGAGGACAAGGAGAAGCAGGTGGAGTGTTGCCTCACTCAGGAAGTGCAAGGTGCCAGGAGACCTCCGGCCCCCAGCCAAGGGAAGCCATGAGGGACTGTGTTATCCACCTGGATACTATGCTTTTCCCATGGTTTTTGCAATCTGCAGATCAGGGGATTCCCTCGTGTGCCTACAGCACCAGGGCCCTGGGTTTTAAGCACAAAACTAGCTGTTTGGGCAGACACTGAGTTAGCTGCAGGAGTTTTTTTTTTTTTTTTTTTTTTTTTTTTCATACCACAGTGGCACCTGGAACCTCAGCGAGGCAGAACTGTTCACTGCCCTGGATAGGGGGCTGAAGCCAGGGAACCAAGTGGTCTCGCTCAGTGGGTCCCACTCCCACGGGGCCCAGCAAGCTAAGAACCACTGGCTTGAAATTCTCGCTGCCAGCACAGCAGTTTGAAGTCAACCTGGGATGATTTAGCTTGGTAGGGGGAGGAGCCTCTGCCATTACTAAGACTTGAGTAGGCGGTTTTCCCTTGACAGTGGTAAGGAGGCCTGGAGGTTTGGACTGGGTGGAATTTACCACAGTGCAGTAAAGCAGCCGTGGCCAGACTGCCTCTCTAGATTCCTCCTCACTGGGCAGGACATCTCTGAAAAAAAGGCAGCAGCCCCAGTCATGGGCTTATGGATGAAACTCCCATCTTCCAGGGACAGAACACCTGGGAGAAGGGGCAGCTGTGGGTGCAGCTTCAGCGGACTTGAAAGTTCCTGCCTGCCGGCTCTGAAGAGAGTAACTGATCACCTGACAAGGAGGATTCTCCCAGCACAGTGCTCAAGTTCTGCTAAGGGACAGACTGCCTCCTCAAGTGGGTCCCTGACCACCCAGGCTTCCTGACTGGGAGAGACTTCCCAACAGGGGTCAACAAACACCCCATTCAGGAGCACTCCAGATGGCATCAGGCCAGTGCCCTTCTGGGTTGAATCTTCCAGAGGAAGGAGCAGGCAGTAATCTTTGCTGTTCTGCAGCCTCCACTGGTGATACCCAGGTGAACAAGGTCTGGAGTGGACTTCCAGCAAACTGCAGCAGACCTGCAGAAAGGGGCCCGACTGTTAGAAGAAAAACTAGCAAACAGAAATCAACAACATCAACATCAGCAAGAAGGACCCCCACACAAAAAACCCATACAAAAATCATCACCTTCAAAGATCAAAGGTAGATAAATCCACGAAGATGAGGAAAAACCAGAACAAAAATGCTGAAAATTCCAAAACATTGACTGGGTGTGGTGGCTCATGCCTGTAATCCTAGCACTTCGGGAGGCCGAGGCGGGCGCATCACGAGGTCAGGAGATCGAGACCATCCTGGGTAACACGGTGAAACCCCATCTCTACTAAAAATACAAAAAATTAGCCAGGCGTGGTGGTAGGCACCTGTAGTCCCAGCTGCTCAGGAGGCTGAGGCAGGAGAATGGTGTGAACCCGAGAGGCAGAGCTTGCAGTGAGCCAAGATCATGCCACTGCACTCCAGCCTGGGAGACAGTGAGACTCCATCTCAAAAAAAAAAAAAAAAAAAAAATTCCAAAAAATCAGAAAGCCTCTTCTCCTCCATATGATGGCAACCCCTCTCCAGTAAGGGCACAAAACTGGATGGAGAATGAGATTGATGACTGACAGAAGTAGGCTTCAGAAAGTGAGTACTAACAAATTCCTCTGAGCTAAAGGAGCATGTTCTAACCCAATGCAAGGAAGCTAATAACCTTAATAAGAACTGCTAACTAGAATAACCAGTGTAGAGAGAAACATAAATGTCCTGATGGAGCTGAAAAACACAGCACGAGAACTTCGTGAAGCATACACAAGTATCAATAGCCAAATTGATCAAGGGAAAAAAGAATATCAGAGATTGAAAATCAACTTACTGAAATAAGGCATGAGGACAAGATTAGTGAAAAAAAGAATGAAAAGGAACAAAAAAAGCCCCCCAAAATATGGGACTGTGTGAAAAGACTAAACCTACGATTGATCGGTGTACCTGAAAGTGATGGGGATAATGGAACCAGGTTAGAAAACACATTCAGGATATTATCCAGGAGAACTTTCCCAACCCAGTGAGACAGGCCAACATTCAAAGTCAGGAAGTACAGAGAACACAACTAAGATACTCCTTGAGAAGAGCAACCCCAAGATATATAATTGTCAGATTCTCCAAGGCTGAAATGAAGGAAAAAATGTTAAGATCAGCCAGAGTGAAATGTCAGGTTACCTACAAAGGGAAGACCATCAGACTAACAGTGGATCTCTCTGCAGAAACCCTGCAAGCCAGAAGAGAGTGGGGGCCAATATTCAACATTCTTAAAGAAAACAGTTTTCAACCCAGAATTTCATATCCAGCCAAACTAAGCTTAATAAGTGAAGGAGAAATTAAATACTTTACAGGCAAGCAAATGCTGAAGGATTTTATCACCACCAGGTCTGCCTTATAAGAGCTCCTGAAGGAAGCACAAAACATGGAAAGGAAAAAACAGTACCACCCACTGCAAAAACACACCAAAATATAAAGACCAATGACACTATGAAGAAACTGCTTCAACTAATGTGCAAAATAACTAGCTAGCATTATGACGACAGGATCTAATTTACAGATAACGATATTAACCTTAAATGTAAATGGGCTAAGCACCCCAATTGAAAGACACAGACTGGCAAATTGGATAAAGGTTCAAGACCCATCGGTGTGCTGAATTCAGGAGACCCATCTCATGTGCAGACTCACATAGAGTCAAAATAAAGGGATGGAGAAATGTTCACCAAGCAAACAGAAAGAAAAAAAAAAAGCAGGGGTTGCAATCCTAGTCTCTGATAAAGCAAACTTTTAAACCAACAAAGATCAAAAATCTCAAAGAAGGGCGTTACATAATGGTAAAGGAATCAATGCAACAAGAAGAGCAAACTATCCTAAGTATATATGCACCCAATACAGGAGCACCCAGATTTATGAAACAAGTTCTTAGAGACCTAAAAAGAGACTTAGACTCCAACACAATAATAGTGGGAGACTTTTACACCCAACTGTCAATATTAGACAGATCAATGAGGCAGAAAATTAACAAGATATTCAGGACTTGAATTTATCTCTGGACCAAGCAGACCTAATAGATATCTATAGAACTCTCCACCCAAAATCAACAGGATTCACATTCTTCTCAGTACCACATAGCACTTACTCTAAAATCAACCACATAATTGGAAGTAAAACATTTCTCAGCAAATGCAAAAGAACAGAAATCATAACAAACAGTCTCTCAGACAACAGTGCAATCAAATTAGAACTCAGGATTAAGAAACTCACTCAAAATCGCACAACTACATGGAAATCAAACAACCTGCTCCTGAAAGACTACTGGGAACATAATGAAATCAAGGCAGAAATAAAGAAGATCTTTGAAACCAGTGAGAACAAATATATAACATACCAGAATCTCTGGGACACAGCTAAAGCAGTGTTAAGAGGTAAACTTATAGCACTAAAATGCCGACATCAGGAAGCTGGAAAGATATGACATCGACACCCAAACATCACAATTAAAAAAACTAGAGAAGCAAGAGCAAACTAATTCAAAATCTAGCAGAAGACAAGAAATAACTAAGAGCAGAACTGAAAGAGATAGAGAAACAAAAAACCCTTCAAAAAATCAATGAATTAAGGAGCTTGTTTTTTTAAAAGATTAACAAAATACATAGACCACTAGCTAGACTAATAAAGAAGAAAACATAGAAGAATCAAATAGACACAATAAAAATGATAAAAGGGATATCACCACTGATCCCACAAAAATACAAACTACCATCAGAGAATATTACAAAAAATCATACATAAATTAACTGAAAACCTAGAAGAAATGAATAAATTCCTGGGCATATACACCCTTCCGAGACTAAATCAGGAAGAAGTTGAATCCCGGAATAGACCAATAACAAGTTCTGAAATTGATACAGTAATTAATAGCCTACCAACCAAAAAAGCCCAGGACGAGACGGATTCACAGCCGAATTCTACCAGAGGTACAAAGAGGAGCTGGTACCATTCCTTCTGAAACAATTCCAAACAATAGAAAAAGAGGGACTCCTCCCTAACTCATTTTATGAGGCCAGCATCATCCTGATACCAAAACTTCATAGAGACACCACAAAAAAATAAAATTTCAGGTCAATATCCCTGATGTACATCGATCTAAAAATCCAAAATAAATTACTGGTAGAACAAATCCAGCAGCACATCAAAAAGCATCCATCACAATCAAGTAGACTTCATCAGTGGGATGCAAGGCTGGTTCAACATACACAAATTAATAAACATAATCCATCACATAAACAGAACCAATGACAAAAAGGACATGATTATCTCAATAGGTGGAGAAAAGTCCTTCAATAAAATTCAAGATCCCTTCATGCTAAAAACTCTCAATAAACTAGGTATTGATGGAACAGCTCTCAAAATAATAAGAGCTACTTATGAAAAACCCACAGCCAATATCATACTGAATGGGCAAAAACTGGAAGCATTCCCTTTGAAAACTGGCACAAGGGAAGGATACCCTCTCTCACCACTCCTATTCAACATAGTATTGGAAGTTCTGGCCAGGGCAACCAGGCAAGAGAAAGAAATAAATGGTATTCAATTAGGAAGAGAGGAAGTCAAATTGTCTCTGTTTACAGATGACATGACTGTATATTTAGAAAACTCCATTGTCTCAACCCCCAAAATCCTTAAGCTGATAAGCAACTTCAGCAAAGTCTCAGGATATAAAATCAATGTGCAAAAATCACAAGCATTCCTATACATGAATAATAGACAAGCAGAGAGCCAAATCATGAGTGAACTTCCATTCAAAATTGCTACAATAAAATACTTAGGAATACAACTTTCAAGAGATGTGTAGGATCTCTTGAAGGAGAACTACAAACCAGTGCTCAAGGAAATAAAAGAGGACACAAATAAATGGAAAAAAAGTCCATGGTCATGAATTGGAAGAATCAATATCATGAAAATGGCCATACTGCCCAAAGTAATTTACAGATTCAAAGCTATTCCCATCAAGCTACCATTGACTTTCTTTGCAGAATTAGAAAAATTACACTAAATTTCATATGGAACCAAAAAAGAGCCCGTATAGCCAAGACAATCCTAAGCAAAAGGAACAAAGCTTGAGGCATCACACTACCTGACTTGAAACTATATTACAAGCCTACAGTAAACAAAACAGCATGGTACTGGTACCCAAACAGATATATAGACCAAGGAAACAAAACAGAAGCCCCAGAAATAACACCACACATCTGCAACCATTTGATCTTTGACAAACCTGACCAAAAAAAAAAAAAAAAAAAAAAAAACAAAAACAAAAACACAAGGGGGAAAGGATTCCCTATTTAATAAATGGTGCTGGCAAAACTGGCTAGCCATATGCAGAAAACAGAAACTGGACTCCTTCCTTACACCTTCTAAAAAATTAACTCAAGATGGATTAAAGAGTTAAATATAAAACCTAAAACCATAAAAACCCTGGAAGAAAACCTAGGCAATTCTATTCAGGACATAGGCATGGACAAAGACTTCATGACTAAAACACTGCAACAAACACTTAAATGTAAAACCTAAAACTATAAAAACCCTAGAAGAACCTAGGCAATACCATTCAGGACATAGGCGTGGGCAAAGACTTCATGACTAAGACACCAAAACAATTGCAACAAAAGCCAAAATTAACAAATGGGATCTAATTAAACTAAAGAGCTTCTGCACAGCAAAAGAAACTCTCATCAGAGTGAACAGGCAACCTACAGAATGAGAGAAAATTTTTGCAATCTATCCATTTGACAGAGGTCTAATATCCGGAATCTACAAGAGACTTCAACAAATATACAAGAAAAAAACAACCCCATCAAAAAGTGGACAAAGGATATGAACAGACGCTTTTCAAAAGAAGACATTTAAGTGGCCAACAAACATGAAAAAAAGCTTATCATGGCTGGTCTTTAGAGAAATGAAAATCAAAACCACAGTGAGATACCATCTCATACCAGTTAGAATGGCAATCATTAAAAAGTCAGGAAACAACAGATGCTGGTGAGGCTGTGGAGAAATAGGAATGCTTTTATACTGTTGATGGGAATGTAAATTAGTTCAACCATTGTGGAAGACAGTGTGGTGATTCCTCAAGGATTTAGAACCAGAAATACCATTTGACCCAGCAATCCCATTACTGGGTATATACCCAAAGGATTATAAATCATTCTATTATAAAGACACATGCACACGTATGTTTATTGCAGCACTATTTGCAATAGCAAACACTTGGAATCAACCCAAATACCTATCAATGATAGACTGGATAAAGAAAATGTGGCACATATACACTATGGAATACTATGCAGCCATAAAAAGGATGAGTTTATGTCCTTTGCCAGGGACATGGATGAAGCTGGAAACCATCATTCCCAGCAAACTAACACAGGAACAGAAAACCAAACACCGCATGTTCTCACTAATAAGTGGGAGTTGAACAATGAGAGGACATGGACACAGGGAGGGGAACATCACCAGGGCCTGTCAGGGGTTTGGGAACAAAGGCAGGAAGAATATTAGGACAAATACCTAATGCATGTGGGGCTTAAAACCTAGATGACATGTTGACAGGTGAAGCAAACCACCAAGAAACAGGTATACCTAAGTAACAAACCTGCATGTTCTGCACGTGTCCCAGAACTTAAAATAAAAAAAGAACCAAGTGAAAAGGGTTTCTCCTTATAAAACCATTTTAAAAAAAAGAATAAGGTAGATAGCCCTATTTCTGATTTTCCAAGTGTCTGGTCACTTATTTCAATATCATTTATAATCACTTTTCCCCTCTCACTTGAAGTGATAATAACTTCTGCAGTCGACAGAACATGTATACCACAGATGCCCACATGCTAATCTCCAAAAACCTGCTAGGTCAAAAGGCAAAGGAAAATTAAGGTTGCTAACCAGATGAACCTGTGATGTGGCACGTACCCTGGATTATCCAGGTGGGCCCAATGTAATCACAAGAGTGCTTGTAAGTGGAAGAAGGAGGCAAAAGAGTCAGAGTCAGAGAAAGAGTTGAGGATGTTATGCTGCTGGCTTTGAATATGGCGGCCAGGGCAAAGAGACAAGCAAATAAGGCAGCCACTAAAAGCTGGAAAAGGCAAGGAAACAGATTCTCCCCAGAGCCTGCTGAAGTCGTGCAGTACTGCCAACACCTTGATTTCAGCCCAGACACACCCACTTTGGACTTCTCATCTTCAGAACTGTAAGGTAATAAATTTGTATTGTTTTAAAAAAATTACTATGCAAAAAGCTATCCAATTACATTGTCCTCTCTGGTGAAAACCTATGTGTTTGTAGCTGGGTTTTAGTCTGGAGAGTCACCCAAAGTGAATTGCTTATCAGAGTGCTCTGGGAAATTATGAAAAAACAATCAGTTCTCCACGTTTGGATATTCTGATTCAGTAGGTCCAGGATGGGGGCCCCCAAATTTATATTTTTAACCAAATCCTTAGTGGATTCTTATGCACCCATTCCAGTGCTTTTTTATGTCAGCTTGCTTTCGGGAACCACTGTTGCAGAGCTGTGAAAACCCAGAGCCAGAAGCAAGCAACTTTTATCTATCAGTAACTAGAGAGGAGACCAGGAATCTGGTGGGCATGGATGTAGTCAAAGGATAGTTTTAATCTGTGTGGATCAGGTGTAATCAATTAAGTTACCAATGTTCTCATCTCTCTTTGCCTATATTCAAGGCTTCAATTTACTAATCCAATATACTAAATAAATTATAATTGTAAGAACTTTTTTCATGTTTGTCACATGAGTACTGTAGTTAAATGAAAGTCATATTATTGATTACAAAATAAACTTGAATAGCCTGATTCAATAAACTTGATTAACCTGATTCATCAACCCTAGGCCTGTCAACAACAGAACTCTATAAAACCAGAGAGCCTAACCCTTGGTAATAACAAGTCCATCATGAAAATGCCACTTTGGGGGCCCCTCTGGAGGCAGACGTTGGATTTTCTCCTGCTCAGTCCTGAAGGGGAGAAGGAATTTCAGGTCCTTCATCCCGTCCCTATCCCAGGTCTCTCACCCTTTCTTACGTGTCCTATCACAGGTTGGGTTCTCCAAAAAGAAGAATAAGAGATAAATAAATTGAAAAACTAACACTAGTTAGTTAATTATTTCTACTATATGTGCATTTTTGTGATATGATGATTATTATTATCATAGATTTTTCTAATTGTTGGTTGAGCACAACTTGCGTATTTTGGTCTTTGTTGCCATATATAAGCACGAGAGGACTATGAAATACACTAAAAAGTGGCATATTTGATCAGTTTTGTCATTTACTTTCTGTATTAGCCACAAGGCCAGGTTATTAATCTTTACCAACAAATCAAAAGAAATTAATTTGCTCTGGTAGGTATACTGTGCATCCAGGTATACTGGAATATTATGCATCCAAAAAGAAGAACAAGGTCATGTTTTTTGCACAAACATAGCTGGAGCTGGAGGCCATTATCCTCAGAGAACTAACACAGGAACAGAAAACCAAATACTGCATGTTTTCCCTTATAAGTGGGAGCTATGTGATGAGAACACATGGACACATAGAAGGGAAAAGCAGACACTGGGGCCTGCTGGAGGCTGGAGGGTAGGAGGAAGGAGACGCTCATAAAAAATAACTAAAGGGTACTAGGCTTTTGTGGAACCACTAGGCTTAATGCCTGGGTGATGCCTATGTAAAAAACTTGCACTTATGTCCCTACACTTGAAATAAAACTTTAAAAAAAGAGCCTTCTTTGGCAGTCCTTCCATATTTCCTATGGACTCATCACACAGCAATGATGGGCCTCCAAAACCCTATTGCAATTTTGTGCTCATTTTTCTTCACTTTTTTTCTCTTTCTTGACATCTACTATGAAGTCTCATTTCCCCTGCTTATTGCCATAGATTGCTTGTCTGTAATGAAGCTCTGCCTTAGAAATGTCAAATATAATGAAAAACGGCGGAGAAAACATAGCAAAGTTGGCCACTGAAATTTGTGAGGGTCCCACATTTATAAAGCACACAGGTTTTGCAAATTCGTCAACTAAACTTTGAAATAAGTGTATGATCCTTTGCTCTTTTCTCAGGGCAACTTTAAGTTTTCTACTCTTTACTATATTGAGATCACATCACTATAAAATGTAAAAATGAACATTTGGAGAATTTAGCATATGTCTATAGGCCAAAGTTAATCCAAATCAAGTTCTAACGTTTAAAATTTCAGCTAGACAGTAGAAAATGAATCATTGCTTTGCATAAATATTTTGTTTGTGTTGACATATTATGAAATTTCCAAGAAAATATTTTACCTCATAAAAAATTGGTTAACTATCCTGAGCACCTATTATATTTGTCTCATCAAAATTTGAATGGAATAAACATTTAAGTACTTAATCTGATAATCTAAATTTTACTTTCTCCAATTCTATCTTATTAGAGGGTAAAATGAATAATATTCTTAGTTCCAGACTTTGCCTGAGGAATAAATACACAGAGATAGAATATATTTGATAAAACCAAGTTTAATGATAATAATCTGAAGCGTTCTGATACTGTACATTTTTATCCATGCATAAAGACACTCTTATGTTTTTCAGAAACACTAGAAAACAAAACCAAAACCAAAATAAACAACAATAAAAAGCATTCTGAGTGATTTTGCAGCTTGTAAATGACTTGAGAAAAATAGTGTTTTCTACTTAAATATAAATTTAAATACACTCTAACCACCTGCTTGTGAGAGTTACTAGATTTTCAAATATATGTATGTTGTCCCATGTAATCCTATGATAAATGAATGGTTATAATCTTCCTTTTAAAGATGAGAACCTGTAGATAAGAGATATTCAATAAATTCCCCTTTCTTATGCAGCTGAGCCCCATGCCAAGAAACATTTGTTTCCAGAATCCAGCTGTTTTCTCTATATCACAATACTTTTCAATTAGATTGTAATTTTTTTTGTGAAAAGGAAAATAATTCATCTATTCATCAACCATTTATTAATTATTCTCCAAAAGCCTAATTCCATGCTGGGTAATTTTGGAGAATTACAAGTGAAGATGATAAGGAACTTTCACTAACCTACTTTCAAAATAGGAGAAATGAAATTTCAGTAAACAGATACTTATTTTACTTTCAGTAGTGCCTAATTGCCTTTGACATCTTCCTGGTGATTGTTTCCCAGAATATTGTTAGGAAGCTCCATCCTACCTCTCTTCACTTGTTCTTTATTTTTGCACTTTTGGTGGCAGTAACAATCTACAGTACTCGATTAGTCAGGATGATAAATGGTTGTAGCAAATAACTCCAAACACTCTTGACTAGGACAACACAACACAAGAGCATTTTTTATTCATGGTGTATACAAGTTGGAGCTACCCTACTGAGAGGAGTGTGGAAGGCACCCTGCTTTAATCATTCAGGAATTCAGTTCTTCCATTCATTTGTAGTATTATTTTCTGCACAAGACCTGCAAGATTGCCCCTGAATTAGAAGAATAAAGATGGAGAAAAGATTTTATGGGCCTCATTTTCATCCACACACCATTGGTTAGAACGTAATTGCTTGGCCCACTCCAGAATAGGCAGGGGTTGGAAAATGTGACTTAGCTATGTTCCCAATAGGAAGATGATTCTGTGAACACAAAACATCGTCTTTGGCACAAGTACTTTTGCTCCCATGTTATTTTAAGGGGTTTGATGAACAGAAAATAATGCCTAGGATGCAGATCAGAATACAGCTTTCTAGAGTGCATGTGGGCATGGAGAAATGCTGGGATTCTTTTTTTTTATTGAAAAAAATATTTATTCAGGTTTCTTACCTACTTCTTTTATATCTATATATCTATATAGATATCTATTATTATACTTTAGGTTTTAGGGTACATGTGCACAATGTGCAGGTTTGTTACATATGTATCCATGTGCCATGTTGTTTTGCTGCACCCATTAACTCGTCATTTAGCATTAGGTATATCTCCTAATGCTGTCCCTCCCCCCTCCCCCCACCCCACAACAGTCCCCGGAGTGTGATGTTCCCCTTCCTGTGTCCATGAGTTCTCATTGTTCAATTCCCACCTATGAGTGAGAACATGCTGTGTTTGGTTTTTTGTCCTTACGATAGTTTACTGAGAATGATGTTTTCCAGTTTCATCCATGTCCCTACAAAGGACATGAACTCATTGTTTTTTATGGCTGCATAGTATTCCATGGTGTATATGTGTCACGTTTTCTTAATCCAATCTATCATTGTTGGACATCTGGGTCGGTTCCAACTCTTTGCTATTGTGAATAGTGCCGCAATAAACATACGTGTGCATGTGTCTTTATAGCAGCATGATTTAAAGTCCTTTGGGTATATACCCAGTAATGGGATGGCTGGGTCAAATGATATTTCTAGTTCTAGATCTCTGAGGAATCGCCACACTGACTTCCACAATGGTTGAACTAGTTTCCAGTCCCACCAACAGTGTAAAAGTGTTCCTATTTCTCCACATCCTCTCCAGCACCTGTTGTTTCCTGACTTTTTAATGATGGCCATTCTAACTGGTGTGAGATGGTATCTCACTGTGGTTTTGATTTGCATTTCTCTGATGGCCAGTGATGATGAGCATTTTTTCATGTGTTTTTTGGCTGCATAAATGTCTTCTTTTGAGAAGTGTCTGTTCATGTCCTTTGCCCACTTTTTGATGGGGTTGTTTTTTTCTTGTAAATTTGTTTGAGTTCATTGTAGATTCTGGATATTAGCCCTTTGTCAGATAAGTAGGTTGCAAAAATTTTCTCCCATTGTGTAGGTTGCCTGTTCACTCTGATGGTAGTTTCTTTTGCTGTGCAGAAGCTCTTTAGTTTAATTAGGTCCCATTTGTCAATTTTGGCTTTTGTTGCCATTGCTTTTGGTGTTTTAGACATGAAGTCCTTGCCCACGCCTATGTCCTGAATGGTATTGCCTAGGTTTTCTTGTAGGATTTTAATGGTTTTAGGTCTAACATTTAAGTCTTTAATCCATCTTGAATTAATTTTTGTATAAGGTGTAAGGAAGGGATCCAGTTTCAGCTTTCTACATATGGCTAGCCAGTTTTCCCAGCACCATTTATTAAATAGGGAATCCTTTCCCCATTTCTTGTTTTTGTCAGATTTGTCAAAAAATGCTGGGTTTCTAATGCGTGAGAACCCATACGCCTCAATTTTAGCCTCTGATATTCCCATGTTCGTTGATGCCTCATTTGCTGCTTAGTCTGAGCAACAGCAGGGGAAATTTACATTTATGTTCAGGCTCCCACAATTTCCAGAAATGCACTTCAAGACAGTTTCAGAAGTATTCAGGGATCCCTTTTAACCTCTGTCTCAGAGAAAGTGACAGACCTGTCTAGTGATGTTGGCTGTATTTCATTTACTAATCCAATTTTTCAAAAATGTATGTTTGATATGTACTATGTGCTAAGCATATTAAGGTCTGAATATGTATATGCATACACATTCATATATATAAACTATTGTTTTACATATATGTATATATACATATATGTATGTAAATACATGTCAAAATAGACGTGACCTTTGATGTTCTAGAATTTATAGCTTAGCTGGTGGAGTGTGGGGAGCAGATATTAATCAAAGAATGTTACGAAATGCACATGCTATACTTGTAAAAGTTGATATATGTTATGAAGGAAAGTGCTAAGCTATGGAGTAGAATACAAGGGGGCTTGTCCTAATTCTGGCTTATATTTGAAAGCTGAGGAATAAATGGGATTTAACTAGGCAAGTAGAAAAGAGTCTGGAGCAAAGGAAATCCTCTTGCCAGCCCCACTTCCAGTACAAATGACTCTGCTTCCTCCATTTACCACCTTCTGGAAAGCCACAGACCCTGTAGTAGCTCTTGTGTATCTAGATTTTCCATCAGTGCCACAGATTTTCCCATCAGTTCCACAGAATTCCTGAATGATTGAAGCAGATATCCTCTTCACAGACCCATTTCCAGTACAAATGACTCTGTTTCCTCCATTTATCAACCTCTGGAAAGCCACAAACCCTGTAGTAGCTACTGCCCATCTAGATTTTCCACTAGTGCCACAGGATAGAGAAATCATATGAATCGTCTGTCTCTAGCTAGAGGAGAAATAGGTCTCTCTTGATGAATAGTAATCTTCTTCTCCTGTGAATCTAACCCTTTAACAATCTAGACAAGAAAGTTAAATTATGTTTAGGTGAGACTTCTCCATGGCTTTTCTGACCACCAAGATTCTCTAACATCCTTTTCTATCCACTCCTGAATAAGTCTTATTGCACATTTTATAAAGAAATGGCATGGGTAAAGCATTGATATAATTCTATTTGCATTCAACTGTGAAATAATTCTTGAACTAAGTGATTATGACTAAGTTCATTTAAGTGCTATAAAGTGCTTCAAACAATGAAGAAGGAAATAAACTTGGGAGTGAGCAAAGCAATCCTATAGTGGTCAAGGCCAGTGCTTTACAGATGGGAAGAGAAAATTATAATTAGCTTCAAAACAGCTGTAGCCAATTTGTATGGCTCTGGCTAATATTGATGCCAACTGGAAGTCAATAATTGATTAGCAGTCTTAATAACTGTTTTTAGCTTTTAATTGTAGAAAATTAAAAATGTAGATTCTTCAAGCGATAATCTGAATACAGGTATTAATAGCTAAAATGGTATATTAATTTTTATTTACATCTCTGAAAGATAAAAATGTAATTTATAGCAGGCTTATAAAATTCAAGTACAGTTGAAATTATAATGGACACTAATGACATTTAATCAAGGCTAAGCCTGTTAGCTAGATAAACAATTTTAATTCATGTTAGAAGTGTAAACAGAGTATAATTTAGTCTCTACTTGGATATCGGCTGACATTTTGTTTTTATCCTAGCCAGCAGCATGATGAAAAAATTTCTAATTTTTTTTTGCTTGTTTCTTTGTTTTGGTTTGTTGAATAGATCTTTTAAAAAGTAGTTCATAATTTATTGAAATGTTTTATTTGATAGGATGACTGTGACCTAAGTTCTAGGCAATGTTTTATATGTCTTCAAAATTAAAAATAAAAGATGTTCCATTGAGCAAATATAAGATGAAACACAGTGATTAGAAAATGTGCTCCTGCTGTGTTTTTGGGTAGAGCATGAGTCAAGAGCTTTAGGAAGCGTATTTTCCCCACCAGCCAACAGCTTTTGGAAGCATATTTTCCCCTAGAGTGAATGATTATTATTTTGTATCACAATACATTTGAAGATTTCTTCCATCTGTGACACCAGAGGAACTTCCTTGGTTGCACCAAATATCAAGAACTTGACTCATTGTCCTCCTAAAGAAAGTTCACTGGGTGCAGTGGCTCACATCTGTAATCCCAGGACTTTGGGAGGCCAAGGCAGGTAGATCACCTGAGGTCAGGAGTTCAAGACCAGCCTGACCAACATGGTGAAACTCTGTCTCTACTAAAAATACAAAGATTAGCTGGGTGTGGTAATGGGCCCCTGTAATCCCAGCTACTCAGGAGGCTGAGGCAGGAGAATCACTTGAACCCGGGAGGTGGAGGTTGCAGTAAGCCAAGATGGCACCATTGCACCCTAGCCTGGGCCACACAGTGAGAATCTGTCTCAAAAAAAAAAAAAAAAAAAGTTTCATATTATTAGGATTCTTTATGTTATAAATAACAGGAAATCCAATTCAAAATGGCATAAACAATATGTTATTGACTTTTATAACTAAACCATTCAGAGGTCAAACACCAGGTTTGATTTGTTCAGTATATTTTGAAGTCTGAGGCCCCATATCTTTATGTCCTTTTCTCCCAGGAGTGCTAGCTTTTTCCTGTGGAGAGTTTTGTCTCAAAGTAGCAAGATGACTACTCATAGTTATAGGGTAATATGTTTTTGTGTTCATATTTACCTGGAGAGAAAGGGAATTTCTTTTCCCTTAAACCACAATTGGAGTCATATTTTGTCCTATTTGGACAAAATTAAGAAACTGACATGAATTTAAGCTTGGATAGACTGTTCATTCCTCAGCTACTATAAGAAGTACAGCTGGGCTGGGCGCGGTGGCTCACGCCTGTAATCCCAGCACTTTGGGAGGCCAAGGCAGGCGGATCACGAGGTCAGGAGATCAAGACCATCCTGGGTAGCACGGCGAAACCCCGTCTCTACTAAAAATACAAAAAATTAGCTGGGGTTGGTGGCGGGCGCCTGTAGTCCCAGCTACTCGGGAGGCTGAGGCAGGAGAATGGCGTGAACCCGGGAGGCGGAGCTTACAGTGAGCCAATATCCCGCCACTGCACTCCAGCCGGGGGGACAGAGCGAGACTCTGTCTCAAAAAAAAAAAAAAAAAAAAGAAGTACAGCTGGGCATGGTGGCTCATGCCTGTAATCCCAACATTTTGGGAGGCTGAGGAGGGTGGATCACCTGAGATCAGGAGTTTTAGACCAGCCTGGCCAACATGGTGAGACCCGGTTTTTACTACAGATACAAAAATTAGCTACTCATGGTAGTGCACGTCTGTAATCCCAGCTACTTGGAAGGCTGAGACAGGAGAATTGCTTGAACCCAGAAGGCGGCAGTTGCAGTGAGCCGAGATCGGGCCACTGAACCCCAACCTGAGAGAGAGTGAGACTCCGATTAAAAAACAAACAAACAAAAGTACTCAGGTTATCTTGAGTACTGGGTGGACATGTAAACAGTTTTTACACGTATAAAGTGCAGAAGATGTCAAAGATAAAAACACTGTCTAATGGGTGCTCCTTTTTCTGGCTAGTCTTAAGAACTTGATGCATTCTGTTCTTAGCATATCATTGCTAGAACTCTGCCATAGTGTCAAAAGTAATTTTACTATAAAT
Organism: Hylobates moloch; assembly: GCF_009828535.3. Taxonomy (NCBI): domain Eukaryota; kingdom Metazoa; phylum Chordata; class Mammalia; order Primates; family Hylobatidae; genus Hylobates; species Hylobates moloch. The sequence goes on along the minus strand of NW_026652290.1, from coordinate 68,088,669 downwards.
CCTAAATTGGACAGAGAGTCAAAATTAATCTGGTATCCAGTAACTTTTACTATCCTTACTAGTTTGCAAAGTAGATAGTTTGTTTAGTTTCCAGATTGATGACACCATAATATCAAAAATCAACGTATTTATTAATAATAAAGTAAGACCAATTTTTAAAAAATTAAGGCCTTAAATGAGATTTGAAGAATATTAAAAATAAATGTTCTTGCTCTCCAGGGAATGAGGTGGGAGGAGCAAGGAGAATGTAATCATTGGAAACTAAGCCTGTGCTACTATTAAAGTGGTATAACATTCCTTCCCGCTGTGTTGTTTACAGTTACGTTTATCTTGCCTTGAAAAATGTAAGCTCTTTGTTATTTTTATGTACTTTTAAAGTTTTATGTTATAGTTTTGTTAGAAACAAAATTTCAGTGGCATTTAAATGCAAATTAACTAGAGTTTATGAAAAACTATTAAAATTATAGAGTTTAATCCTATTTAAGATTCTACAACACATGGAGAACAGGAGATGTGAAACAGAAGTGTACCTTCTGGCAAACAAAATAGGGAACCATAATAATTATGAGGAAACCGCTGATGGGCTGTTACTATGTAGATCAAGGACAGTCCTAAAATAGTAACCTTTTAAAAGAATTCCGTGAAAGTCCAGAGAAGCAAATGTTCCCCGGAGCACAGTTAATCAAATATGACATGACTTATTTCTTGTGACCTCTAAGTGTATGCACACAGAGTGAGTTTAAACTAACCATTTCTATCATTCCTTGCTTATCATATAGGTAGATATAAAACATTGCTAATGCTCAATGTGTTCCGGGGTGTAGGAAACATACATTATTATAAATTGTTAGTTGGAGTATAACTTGATACAACTTTTCCTGGAAATAATTGCTATACATGTAAAAGTTTAAAAATGTATGTGCCCTTCAGTTTCATATCTATAGATATACCCTGAAGTGACAATTGAGCAAAAAAGTATGAAAAATAGAGGAAAGATGTTCAACAAAGCATATCTTACAAGCATAAAGAAATGAAAACAACCCATGCAATAACATATTTGTAACAACTGGATGGTGATATAGGTCAATACTTATTGGAACATAAAGGTGCTGAATATTTTTCTTAATTGATGATAAATGTAATGTAATTACTAACCAAAAACACCAACAAAAGATAAAAATTTAAGTTGAGTTGCAAATATTTGGACAAAGAAGAATAATTAGGGAATAGGAATCTTGCCACATATAAATACAGAAAATAATTGGAGGGAGAGGGGAGGGAGGGTAGGAAAGAAATAAAGGGAGGAAGAAAAGGAAGGGAGGGAAGGAAAGAAAAGGGAAGGGGAAGGAAAGGAAAAGGATGGGGAGGGAGGGAGGGAAAGAAAGAAAGCAGACATTGAGGAAATTATTTGGCAACTATATCAACTTTCTATTGGTATATTTCTATTTCTATTGCTCTATCTATTTCTAGTAACAAACCACCCTAAGAGTCTGAGGCTTAAATTCATAATAATTTATTACAGCTCTTGAATCATGATGATAGGGTTGGCTGGGCTTGGCTGATCACAGCTGGTTTCTCTCAAGAGTCTGAGGGTTGGCTAGTTCTAGGATTATGTAGACTGACCTCATCTGAGGCAAGTAGGGTGGCTTGGGCCTGTTCTTCCTGACTCTCCTCCATTTTCTGGGACTAGTGGACTAGCCTGGGCATATCCTAGGGGCAACGACAGATTACAATAAGACAACAGAAACAAAGAAATTCTCTTGATACCAAGACTCAGAATTGGCACACATAATTTCTGCTACTTATTAATAATATTAGCCAAAGCAAGTCATAAAGACTGCTTGGATGTAAGAGATGAGAAAATAGTAATAAAGACCATAGAGTTACAGGTCAAGGGGCATGGATATAGGAACAAAAAACCAGGACCATTAATACAAACAATAAATCACCCATGTAACGAGTAGATATTTTTGTGATATTTCCAGAATTATTAGACATTAATCAAAGATTAATAAGTTGAAAAGTACAAAGAATAAAAACCATAATTCACAGAAAAAGAAATATATTAATAAAAGTCTTATAAGTATACAAATCTCATTTATAAATTTTAATTTTCTTTAAAATTAAAATAATGCATATTATAATAATTATGTACTTTTAATTACATCCATGAGACTGACAAAGTCTAAAATGGTGATAGTACCTTACGTTTACCAGAGTGTGAAGGTGAAGAAAAATTCCTATTCTTTCTTTGTAGAAATTTAATTATTGAGATGTCATCAGAAGATAATTTTATAATATCCATCATAATTTGAAATTTACATTTTTTAAAAAACAGTGGTTTTACTTCTAGAATTTTATCCCCTGATATACATGCATGTCCTATATGAATAGATAAATGGAGAGGAATGCTTATTGTTTATAATTACAAAATATACTAAACGACTCAAATTTTCATCAATATGCGTATCCTTATACAAATTACGATGCTTTTCATTTTGTAAGATACCTTGCAAACACTGAAAAAGCAAAGTAAACTTTTGTCTTATGTAGGTTGTGTTTTTAAAAATAATTCACATCTGGGCCAGGTGTGGTGACTCACGCTTGTAATCCCAGTACTTTGGGAGGCTGAGGCGGGCGGATCACCTGAGGTCAGGAATTCGAGACCAGCCTGACCAACATGTTGAAACCCCGTCTCTACTAAAAATACAAAATTTGCTGTATGTGGTGGCCCATGCCTGTAATCCCAGCTACTTGGGAGGCTGATGCAGGAGAATCGCTTAAACCTGGGAGGCGGAGGTTGTGGTGAGCCGAAATCGCGCCATTGTACTCCGGCCTGGGCAACAAGAGTGAAGTTCTATCTCAAAGAAAAGAAACTGACAAAAAAAATTCACATTTGAATGGTATAGAAAAATATTACAACATTCTGCAGCATCTAGAATACTTCCTGGTACAGAAAAAGATGTTATTTAAATGATATTTTTTCACTCATTACTTTTGTTTTATACATTTTATTTCTTTTTGAGCATCATGAATTATGCACACTAAAAGAATCAACAGTACAAATATTTATTTTAAAAAGTGAAAAACTGGCCGAATGTGGTGGCTTATGCCTGTAATACAAGCGCTTTGGGAGGCCAAGACAAGCAGATCACTTGAGGTCATGAGTTTGAGACCAGCCTGGTCAACATGGCAAAATGCTATCTCTACAAAACAAACAAACCAAACCAAAAAAAAAAAAAACAAAAAAACCAAAAAATTATCTAAGGGTGGTGGCCAGCACCTGTAGTCTCAGCTACTCTGGAGGCTGAGGCACTAGAATCGCTTGAACCCAGGAGGAGGAGTTTGCAGTGAGCCGAGATCACACCATTGCACTCCAGGATGGGTGACAAGTGAGACTCTGTCTCAAAAAATGAAAATAAAAAAAGTGAGAAACTACTTTTAGTAGTATCTTTTTAATTCAAAGCTATAAATGAAGATCCTTTAATATGTTCCTTTAACCATTAATTAATACATTTTGAGTGTCTGACAACTCTGTACTAGCTGTTCTGGGTGCTACAATTGCAGCATCCAGTCAAAGGGGCAAATATTCTAGTAAGGGGGAGAGATAATGAAAATCAAATAAGCAAATGGATGAGTAATATAACTTCATATAGTAATGAATGTATTTGTTAAGAAATCACAAGTTTGATTCCTGAAGACGCATCTCTGCTTCTTTCAGCTATTTGCACGTACTTCTCTTATTTATTGAATATCTACTTTATAAAAGGAATAGTGCTAACTGCTGTGGATATGATAGTAAATAAAATATCTCTTACTGCATGGTGTGTACAGTCTTTGATGCAGCAGACCATTTTTTCCATTATATTTGTATTTCTCAATAGAAAGATTTGACCAGATCAGTGGTTCTCAAATTGGAGGAATAGGGCTGTGCAAGCATAATCTGAATTTTTTTGTCAAAGTACACATAGCCACCTTGTATCCCCTTATTTAACTGTACTGGACCCATGTCATTCTTTTGAGTCTTTATCTGTGCAGCAGAATGTGTGAGTGGCATATGGGCTTTAAACACTCTTTAGGTTGTGATATACTCCCCAGAAAATAAAAAAGGAAGTATAAAATTTATTTGTCTCTCTCATATAATAAATAATCCTGTGAAAATACTAGTTAGAATTACTCCCCCAAGAATTCTCTGGCACGATTCTTTATGTTCAGAAATGATGCTACCGACTACTAGAAGCAAATGTGACTTCAAATCAGTGAGCAAAGGGGACATAAATATCTCCCCACATATACAACACAGTGCCAAACAAGAGTCAGAAGAGTCAGTAGGAAGATGAGTCAGCTTCATCATTTGTGTTGTGAAGACAGAGCCACCAGTTGATTTATTGGTTCACTGTTTTATGCACAGGTTTGGCAACACATGAAGTAAGCTTTGGAGTTCACTTTTCCAGAGACAGTCTGAAAGGGATGGAGAGAGAGAGAGATAGAAGATGAGCTAAATGCCTTTATAGGCTATTTTCCTCTGTCTAATTTCATGGAGTATCTCAGTCTGTCTTTCAAATTGAATATCTACTGTGTATCCAAGGTTGAACTCAGTCTTTTGTCCCTTTTTCTTAGACCTTCCTCCATCCTGCTATCTGTCCCTGCAGTATCTTAGACTCAAGAGTTCCAGAGCACATGCAGAAGGCAGGAGAGTGGTTACTTGAAAAATCCCGGGGAACTTGACAAGCTGTAGCCACCTCTAATTTCGGAACATCCATCACCAGACTTTTATCAAAAAGACAAATTTATTTCTATTTATCAATTTAGTGTTATTGAGGTCTCCCTCTTATGTATACTCATACCAAATCCTCACCTACAGGTGTGATCATATATCTACATAAAGGGACAATGGCAGACAATTTTGGAGTTGTAAATATGAGCATTTTTATAGGAAATTATTATCCAACAGAGACATTCAAATCTTAGAGTTAATTTTTTAAACTCATATGTCAATAGACATATTCAGCAATCATTAAAACAATAATAGTATTTTTATGCGGAGAGGAGGCTAAAGAGATGAAATTCAGGAAGTAGAAAATTCTAAAGAACTTTTATTATGTAGTAACAAAATATATAACTCTTTCCAAAATGATATATAAATTAGTGGAAAGTTTTATTCTAAAAGAATTTCTTTTGAGAGAAATCTTAACAACCTGGACCTACATTTTACACAGAAATCAAAGTCCCAAATGAAGCCAGAGCACTTTAGAGAAAGAAAAGCAAATGAGGATCTAATTCTGTCAGATATCAAGAATTAGTATAATGCTGTATTAACTTTGTATAGCATTGATGCCAGGATTGACCAATTGAAAAGAACAAAGAGTCCAGAAGAAAGCCCACATATATACAGAAAACATAACTTATAACTAATGTAGCATTTCATATTACGGATTCAAGGATGTACTGTCAGTATTTAGAGTTAATGTTAGCAAACAGGTTGTAGTAAAATACCTTTTTATCTGTAATTCCATCAAGATCAATATTTATGAGATGCTACATAAATGGGTCTGAATGAAATACAAATGATGGATTATGTGCAAAGTTAGACTTTTCATAGAAAAACATGTCATTGTTGTGATAAGCATCACCAATGTCATTTGCTGAATGTATTGATAATCTATCCAAAATTAAGATGGATCATTTGTGAAAAACACCAAATGTGCTCTAAAATCAATCAGCTATACATCATAGCCCATTAATTAAACTGCCTGCCTCCTGTCAAGGACCCTAGACCACACCTTATCACCTTCTTCAAAATGCTTAGGCAGAAGAGCCATGTATCGAAATACAAACACCTCTGTGTCTGACCAGCAACCTCCTGTCTGCAGAATCTCCTGCCATCTCAAGGCATTTTTGTTTGTTTGTTTTTACTCTTTAAATTTCTATGTTGAAGCAAATGAATCACAACATGTTAAATTGCCTGGTAGGCAATCAGATTCCACTAAAAAGGTGACCTATTAATAGTTACCTAGGGGTGACAAATAACAGTAGTTGAAAACATTTCTTCTTTAATCCACCACTAAAATTATTCACAAATTAAATGTTACCAACCTGTCGTAATTCTGTGCTGTTGCATTTAATTATGTGAATATTTAAATATTTTAATACCGAACCGTAAATACTGTTTCTAAGTTTTCATGTTAGAATTGCCATTTCTACTTTTGTTACTACAAAATAAAGTGTTGCACTTTAATTTTTGTGTTTCATAATTTTATGTATAGAATTACATAATATGTGCACTTTTTCGACTGGCATATTTTAGTCAGCATATTTATATCGTGATTCATCCATGTCAGTTTGTATACCACAAATTTATTAACTTTTTATTGCTGAGTAGCGTTCTATTGTATCGATATGCCACAGCTTATTTAACCATTCATCTGTTGATGCACATTTATTTCGTGAAAATATCTAGGAGTGAAATGACTATAATTTTTTTTAATTCACTTGTGAGCTTTAGTAGCTTTTTAAATCCAGAAGTAGAAAAACTTTCTCTGTTGAGTGTGCAGACGATAACTATTTTAGGCTTTGTAGGAAACAAGATCTCCATCTCCTCTTTTCCTACTCCTTCTCATTCTTTTTCTTCTCATCTTTTTAGCTTAACCATCATACAATGCATAGGAAACAGGCCACATTTAATCTGTGGGTGGTAGTTTGCCTGTCCTCACTGGATTTTCTACCTAGATAATTATATTATTTAAGATTAAAATAATTATACTTTCTGTATTAGTCCATTCTCACACTGCTATAAAGATACTACCTGAATTAAACTAAAAAGCTTCTGTGCTGCAAAAGAAACAATCAGCAGAGTAAACAGACAACCCAAAAAGTGGGAGAAAATCTTCACAATATATACATCCAACAAAGACTAGTATGCAAAATCCACAAGGAACTCAAAAAAGTTCAGTAAGAAGGAAACAAACAATCCCATCAAAAAGTGGGTTAAGGACACGAATGGAAAATTCTCAAAAGAAGATATACATATGGCCAAGAAACATAGGAAAACAAGCTCAACATCAGTAATGATCAGGGAAATGCAAATCAAAACCTCAATGTGATACCACCTTACTCCTGCAAGAATGGCCATCATCAAAAAAATCCAAAAATAATTGATGTTGGTGTGAATGTGGTGCAAAGGGAACAATTTTATACTGCTGATTGGAATATAAAATAGTACAACTGATATAAAAAACAGTGTGGAGATTCCTTAAAGGACTAAAAGTAAAACTACAATTCAATCCAGCAATCTCACTACTGGTATCTACCCAGAGGAAAATAAATCATCATACAAAAAAGATACTTGCACACACATGTTTATAGCAGCACAATTTGCAATTGCAAAAATATGGAACTGACCCAAATGCCCATCAATCAACCAGTGGATAAAGAAATTGTGATATATATATATATATATCTATATAGATATATATATATAGATATATATATATAGATACCTTTGAATACTACTCAGCCATAAAAAGGAATGAAAGGTATATATATATACCTTTGAATACTACTCAGCCATAAAAAGGAATGAAATAATGGCACTCACAGCAACCTAGATGGAATTGGAGATCATTATTCTGAGTGAAGTAACTCAGGAATGGAAAACCAAACATTGTACGTTCTCACTCATAAGTGGGAGCTAAACTGAGGATGCAAAGGCATACGAATGATACAGTGGACTTTGGGGAAATGGGAAAAGGTGGCAGAGGGATGAGGGATAAAAGACTACACATTGGTTCACAGTGTACACTGCTCAGGTGATGGGTACACTAAAATATCAGGAATCACCATAAAAAAACTTATTCATGTAACCAAACACCGTCTGTTCCCTCCAAACGTATTGAAATAATTTAAAAAGACACCACCTGAGACTGGGTAATTTATAAAGAAAGGAGATTTAATTAACTCACAGTTCTGCATGGCTGTAGAGGCCTCAGGAAAGTTATAATCATGGCAGAAGGCAGAGGAGAAGCAAGCACCTTCTTATCAAGGTGGCAATAGAGAGAGAGAGCACGGGGAGGGAAACTGCCAAACACTTTAAAAAACAACAGCTCTCCTGAGAACTCACTCACTATCAGAATTCTAACAGCATGGGTGAACCAGAACCACCCCTATGATCCAATCACCTCCCACCGGGTCCCTCCCTTGGCACCTGGGAATTACAATTCAAGATGAGATTTGGATGGGAACAGAGAACCAAACCATGTAACTTTTTTTTTTTTTTTTTCCAATTTCGATGACTTCTACTTGTTTCCCTTTTCTAATTCCACTGTTTAGAATCCCTAATACAATGTGGAATACAAGTGGTGACAGTTTTGTTCCTTGTTTTGTCCCTGGCCTTAGGACAAAGGATTTCATGTTTTTCATTGATTCCTTGATCATATTGAAAATGTTTTTTTCCAAAAGCAAATTACAAAGACAAAAATGAATGTAACTGTTAACTTTTCTTGCAATTTCTCAGTAAATTTTGTTTCACATACAAAAATACTTTGTCTGTCTTAATGATTTTCAGTAAAATTTAACCATTTCTTTTCTAAAGATGTTGTGTGTTTTTTTGCCAGTTTTATTTTTAATTATATTTATATGGATTGCTAAAATCTTATTTTCTATCTCTTGCAAATATAGAGATATATAATTATTTTTTATTTGGTTTTCTATTCAAAATTCGTTAATCTCTCATTGTTTTTAATAACATATCTACAAAATTTGGGGGGCAAGCTATGTACCTGTGTACCAAATCCAGCATGCTCTTTGTTTTTATAAATATTAAAACACAACCACAGTCATTTTAATGAATTGTTTATTGTTACATTTATGTTACAGAGTTAAATGCTTTCGAAAGGGACCACATGGCCCCCCAAAAATCTAAAATGTCTATATTGTTCTTTACATAATATGTTTGTCAATCTCTGATGTGGACAATAATATCTACAAAAAACAAGAAACAAAACAAAACACCCCTACAATATTTTTCTTTTTAATCCTTACACTTTTTAATTATTATTCTTAATATATTTGTTAGGGCACCCAATATAACATTGAAATAAAAGTATTCATATTGTGTGACTTTGCCTTGTTCCTACACCATACAGAATTGCTCTCACCAATTTATCATCAAGTATGATTGATTATAATTAGTTAAAAATCAGCTTAACTTTGATCTCTCTTCTCCATTTTACTAGTTAAGAAGTCATAGACTCTTTTTCTTTTCATCTAGTGTTCACATTAGAGGAATTTTGCAACATACATCATTTGTTTCCAAATCTAATATCATTTGATTATTGTTACCCTAACCCTCCTCATGGAAAATGCAAGGATCTTAGATAATTTAATTATTTTTAAACTCTTGGTTACTTTTATGCTTTGTTTTTTTGCATTCATATGTGTAAATGTATCTGCAGGTATGCATATGTACTCCCAAACATTGTTTTATACAATAAATCTTCATTCATATTTCTCTACATATTTAAAATTAAGTTCTTTCTCCACTTTTCTTTGTGGAACTTCTATTTGATATCATATTCCCTGCAGCCTAAAGTATGTATTTCAGAATTTCCTTTAGTGCAAGTCTGCTGATCAAAATTTCTCCTAGCTTTTGTGGCTTTATTTACTTTCATTTGTTAAAAATATTTTTGAGAATTATAAAATTATTCTTTGACAGGTACTTTTTTCAAACCATTTGAGGGGCGATTCCACTATCTACTACCTTCCATTACTGCAATTAAGAAATCTGCTGTCAATGAATCTTTCACTCTTTTGATTGATTTTTCTTTTTTTCTTTTAGATTTCTTATAATGTTTGTAGGGGTGGATTCTTTTTTTAATTAAACTTACTTGGATGTTGAATATGTGAATTGGTATATTTTATTTGTCTTGAAATTTCCTTAGACATTATCTCTTTAAGTAATGACTCTGTTTCATTTCTTTTCTCCTTATCTTCAGTTAAATAAATGTTAGATATTCTCACTTCATCCTCTCTATCTCTTATTATCTCTTTTCTAATTTTCAAATTCAATTGCTCTATGGTTCATTGTGTATAGCTTTTTCTGATCTATTTCTCAGTTTACCACTTTTGTTTCAAGTGTATTTAACACACTAATTTATCCATGAAATTCTCATTTTTCCCTAAATTTGTTATTTCTGTATTTTTAAAGTTGGTACATTGTATATTAATTTCTCTTCAAATTTACTGATTCTATCCTCTCATCTTCACTCTATTGTTGTACCAAACCAGATTTGGTTATTGCATTTTACTTTGGTTATTATTTTTTTAGGTTCTATAAATTCAGTCTGGTTCTTTTTTAAAAATAAAGCTTGTGTTTTAGAGTGGATTTATATTTACAAGAAAAATACGAAAATAGCACAGAGAGATTCCATATATCACACACCCATTTTTCCCTATTATCAAACACTGGTATGGTCCATTTTTAAAAATAGACTAATATTGCTACAGTGTTATTAACTAATTCCATACCTTACTGAGATTTTCTTAGTTTTCATTTAATTTCCATTTTCTGTTCCAGAATCCTGTCTAGGGTACTGCTTTGTTGCTCAATTGTATTTTTGCTTTGCACATTGGGAACTCTTGTTAGTTGTTTCCTGTGTCCCATTGACATACTGCCATCACCATAGGGTTATCTGGAATACTTTATTGTTTTGTGATAATTAGCTCTTTGCTTAGACCTGCCAGACATCACCTAGCAGGTGCCTCCATGCTTGGCATACATCGCTTAGCAAGTTGCTCCATGTTTGGCCCTAGTGAAATCATGGCAGAATGTATAGGTGTGTATGTGTGTGTGTTTGTGTATGTTTGTGTGTGCATGCACACACAGTTTGTTCATTGGTGTTTCACTGGAATAAAGCTGGTATTGCTAAAAAACAAAAAACACTTTTGTTAGACACTGTTTTCTCATTTTTTAACTAAACAGGACAGCCTTTTTGTGGAACTTTGTCTGTGCCTATTTGTCATTCTGGTTCAGAGGCCTATGTATTTCCCTGTCCAGGATATATGGGGAAAAACAAGGAAATTCAGGGAACTCATTTCTCTGATGTTCCTCAAGTTGCAATGTTCCTAGCCATCTCATCTTTGTTCTACATTTATGAGACTCCCTGTGCTTGTTTGTTGTTTTCCCAAAGACGGGTAGGACCTGAGAGATATGAGGCCACTCTATGTTGTCAGAACCAGAACTTCTCTATAACATTTTAAGTTGTGATTATTATAATTTTTAATCCACAGTTTCTCCAAGATTTTTCAAGAATCCTGTGTCATATTTAATAGCTTCTAGTTTGGCACCAACATTTTCAAATTGTCTTTTGTCTCCATGAGCTTAGATAATGTAGTTATATTACATACTGTTTTGACAATTTCATTATTTGAAGGGCTGTGTATGTTTTTTGTTGTCTATTGTTTTTGCTACTTCTGAATCATAGTTTCTTTTCTTCTCATATGTCTTTTTATTTGATTTTGCACGGTTAAATTTTTAAAATATTGTTTGTTAAAATATTTTGAAGACTAGGATGATGTTATCTTCCTCCAAAAATGATTTTCTTCTACCCTTTCCAAATACTTAGAAATGCAGGTATTCTAGGATCATATTACCAATTGCTTAAACCTCAGGGTTTTCTGAGACACAGATAGACTTCTGCTTCTACTCTACCTCTAGAGTGTAACTCCATAGGATCACAGTGGAGGACTGATGGTGGTCCTTCCAGAGTTCTTAACCAAGGTTTTGTCAGTCCTGAAAAGTCATATAAAGAATTATTAATATTAAGCTTCTCAGCTGCTTCCTTAAAGTTAGCATATGCTCTCAAGTTCGAAAGATCTATCTGTGGGCTTACCCTACTGAGCTCTTGTCCATTCCTGGAGCTTGTTGCACTATTTTGGTAGATCTTAAATGTTTTGAGTAAATCAATTTTATTCAATGTTTGCTACATCTTTTAAAAATTAATCTAGCTACTTAGTTTTCCTTAGGAGAAGCAATATTTTAAATTGGTTTTCCACCGTAATGCTCGTATTCCACAAGTTTTGAAAAAGGTTTTTCTTTTTAATTTTTAATTGCATTGAGTTTTTAAGTTATATTTTTATTATTAAACTTTAATATATTTACATAACGACAAACAAAACTTTGTAACTATTTTGAAATTGTCGAAACTTTATTTCTTGGCCTACTTTATGACTAATTTTGATGAATATTCAGGTGTGCTTGAAAAGAACAAATGGTCTACATTTGTTGGTTGCAATATTGTATAAAAGACCATTAGATCAAATTTCTTCCTAGTTTGTCTTCTGCCTATTTGCTTTTCTTAATTTTGAAATTGGCTATGCATATTCTAACCTTATTTTTTTTTGTTTGCAACAGAAGGTAAGTCCTATTAGTTAGCTAAGATTTAATACAAATTTTTGACTTCAGTAAAGGTTGAACTGGTTATTGTATATAGCAGATTGAGAATCTAAATTTCTAAAAGAGAATATTATAACTTCACTTTTACTATTAATTTCAATATATTTGTGCTTCTTTTGTTGATACACTTTGGAAATTACCACCAAAGAAGATGATATCATTGAACCAATATAAACATTATTCAAAGGTAATAATCTGAAATAAAATAATAAAGCAAATTATTGAAGTATATGCTGATACTGTTTCACTGATACAGACTTTTGGTCACAATTACAAGCAACTTTCACAGGCAAGTATGAAGGTATTTAATTCACCTTCAACTTCATTGTCCAAGCAGTTAGTTACAGAGAAAAGTGTTTCGTTACACAAGACATTGGACTTTGTTTTTGCTGAAATTTGATGATTTCACTGAGAAAAAAAAAATGCTTGGCCAAATTTATATGCTAAAGTAGGCTGTTGATCTTTAGAAATAGAAATGAAAAATGCTAAAAAAATTAAAGAATCTTAACTTTATGCAGATTCATGACATATGTGGCAGATAAAATTGAACGTCTAAGTAAAATAAACCTGAAGTTTCAAAGGACAAATTTCAGTATGACTTCTCATGTTTTGAACAGTTTGAGCAAAAATCTAGCTATAGATAATGAGAATTGGTGCTAAAAATAAGTTATCTAATTTTTACTTCATGAAGCTCTGAAAAATACATTATTTCTTCCCAATTTATTTCACAGGAAAAATTAAATACCATGTTCTTTTGCAGAATATAAAGTTAAAATTTAGTTTCTTGATCTCATATTTGAAAAATATTGTTAGAAGCTTGGAAGAAATATTTTTAGATGGTATTTATTTGCAAGAAGATGCTCAAGAGGCATTTGGAATTCAAATGTAACTCAGTTGCCAAACACAACTTGCAAACTATATTATTTCATAATCATAAAATGCACTCATATATTTTCCTAACAAATAGACAAGATTGTTTTGTTTTGTTTGTTTTGTTATTTGGCCATTATGCCCCATGATACTCCTTTTATGTTAACATTAAAAAAAAAAAAAAGTTCTCCTGGATAATATCTTGCAGAGTGTTTTCCAACTTGGTTCCATTCTCCCTGTCATTTTCAGGTACACCAATCAGACGTAGGTTTGGTCGTTTCACGTAGTCCCAAATTTCTCGGAGGCTTTGTTCATTTCTTTTTATTCTTTTTTCTCTAGACTTCCCTTCTCACTTCATTTCATTCATTTCATCTTCCATCTGCGGTGGGGGGGGCGGGGACAGCATTAGCAGATATACCTAATGCTAAATGACGAGCTAATGGGTGCAGGAAATCAACATGGCACATGGATACATATGTAACAAACCTGCACATTGTGCACATGTACCCTAAAACCTAAAGTATAATTAAAAAAAAAAAAAAAACAAAAAAAAAAACAAAACAACAACAACAAAAAAAAAACAACAGCAAAAAAAACACTGCCGCTCTTCTTTTATGGAGTTTTCACTTTGAAGCCAAAATGGATTTCCAAGAGGAACCCATTGGAATAAGCCAAAAGTGACCCCATTTAATAAGCAACTAGGAGGAAGACTTAAGCCACAAAAGCATCTTCAGTGTTCATACTGTTTTCATATGAAGGACATTTAACTAAAACTACTTGTAATATGAAAATGGCCATTTCCATTCGTATTTACCATTCTTATTTGTATTTAATCACAATATTTTATTTTGAAATGATTTTAAATGTGATTAGGATGGTATTTCAAAGGAGGCACAAGCTCTAAAATCTTAATGATTTTACTAAAACTTTTATAATTTAAAGTTTAAAAGATTTCACTAAATCCATACTACAAGGCAATTTAATACTTTTACAATCTTATTCATAAAAAATAACTCAAAGTGTTTAAGTGAAGATGCTATAAAATATAAAGCATAAACATCTCTGAGGTTAGCTGGGAATTATGATTTACACATTAAACATATATTAACAAATAAAGTAGAGTTCACAGATAAATCTATGAGCTGAATTTTTTGAAGATAATAATTTTGACCATATATAGGTATCCTGGTCAAGGAAACAAGAAAAAATATCTAGAACATAGAAATGTAGAAATTGATATGGTAGAGAAAGCAATAAAAAGCATTATAATGGAAACCTTGTTCAATTGTTTACAAGTAAACTTAAACTTTCTATGAAGTGAATAATTACCAATTTTTTCTGGTTCATGATGAATCAATATATTAAATTGTTGGAATAAAATGATGGGCCAAAATTATAACATATCTTAATTTTAATAATTAAGAACTTTAAAAGTAAACCAATAAACACACAACTACAAACCAAAACCTAGCAGCAGTGTTAAGAACAAAGGTGAAAAATTACTTGATCTAAACTTGAGAGCCTAAAGATATACATGTTATTTAAAGTCATGAAATTTGATGAGGCTCCCTGGTGGAAAAGTGTAGGGTAGAGAAGAAAAGGGATTCCAAAATTAAATCCTGAAAACCCTAGTATTTACAGAGAATTATAAACCATTAACCACTATGTATAGTGTTAATATTATATTAATACTGTAATCAATATTGTAATTAATACTGTAATTTTTATTGTAATATTAATATTGTAATAACTTTCTAAAATAAGTTCATAGCTATATTATTTTCAGGATCAATGTTCATATGCTCAAATTCCTGCACAGATAAGAAAAAATGGTTGGGGTCAATTGGGCACAGTGTCTAGCTAGGCTAGTGTGATGAAAGGAGAGAAAAGCCAAAACGTTAAGGATTTTTGCAAGTTGAGGATATTTGCAAGAAAGACTGCCAGTTTCAAGACAGACCAAGAAATTTAAGTTAGATCTGAAGGAAGACAAAATAAGGTGGACAGATACTGAGAAATAAGTGTGATTAATTCCTTCCCTAATTCAACTAATATTTATAGAACTTTTATTATGGCTCATTGTTGGAAAAATCCATTTTAGATGCTAAAGTCCACAAGTCCACAATATTTTCTATATTAAAAAATATAGAAAATAAATGGAAATCTATAAACCAAAAGCCAAGTCTTCAAAAAGAAGAGTTCATCTATGAGTACAACGGTAATAAAAAGAGGTGCAGTTAATATAGCTAAACTATTTGAATATCAAAAGAGAAGGACATTTTCCAGAAGAGAAGTGGAGAAAGCATTGGAATAAACAACAGGGATCAAAGAGAATACCCACAATACCTCCTGAACCTGGGATGTTTTAGGATGAGAAAGAAAAAGAATCCTGCAGCTGAGAAGTCTGTCTGGGATGTTAAATACAATGAGTTCTAAGTTTCTCTTCAAAGAATCAGTATGCCAGTATGTTCAGTTCTTTGTTCTCCATTTTAAAGTTTAACTTCCTCATTCTCTTCGTCTCCTTGCTCCTAGTTTCAGTAAACAACCTTCCCGCCAGTTCTAATCAGTAGTTCACATCTGTTCCCCTGGTCACCTGCTCTGTCCTGAGTTACCCCGGTCACCTGCTCTGATCTGAGTCACCTTTAGTCACTAGTTCCATAATTGTCTTTGCCCCCAAAACTGCTCACCCTGCCACTCTGGCTCATACACCTGCTCTCTTTAAAACAGCCAAATTGGAATTAGCTTCGACTGTGTGTTCCAACCCTAGCCAGTAGGAGAATGCCACAGCAGTAGGGGTTATCTGCATCAGGGATAAGAACCCCTTCCCTTCCCGTGTTCAGGTGTGCTCTTGCCATTGCTCCACCCATGAGACACCCCCTTCTATAGACGTAAAATTGCCTTGCTGAGAAAATTTATGTTTGAGTGCTATTTCTTCCAAGGCACTGAAAATTTATTTCTAATGGGGATTAAAAGGGGGAAACTTGTTTCACATGAGGCAAGAAGAGAAGAGAGTTTTTGAATTTTAAATTTGAAATAAGAGAGTTTCAAATTGTGGATACAGATGATTACAGTTTACAGGATGAAGGCTCTAAAGTTTGGACTTCGTTTCTGAAATGTACAATGGATGACAGTCACTGGAATCAAGCAGTCCAGTCACAGTATGAGTCCTGCTGAAATTCTCAGGTGACAATGGCATTTGTGGTGGTAGGGAGTCACTGATGTGGATAATTAAAACTTGGCTAAATATGGGTAAATATTAGGAGGCCTGTAGAGAATGCTGACAAAAACGCATACAGAATAGTTGAGACAGTTGCTGTGGGCCTAAAAGGAGGAGTCAATAGTACATAACAATGGAATGAAAAGGTCTTAAAATGATGAAAGAAGCACGTGAAGATCTGAGTCTCTTTTATCAGCTTTTGTGCACAAGAAACATATAAATGAAGGAAACATGGAGGAGCAAGAGGGTGTGGGGAATTTTTGTAAACCGTTGAGCAGGTAGGAGAGGTTAAGATGAAATGGGGGCTGCAGAGTACGTTGTGATAAGCAGTAGAGAATGAATCAACTGAGCGGAAGTACCAGTCAGCATGCAGTTCAAAGTTTAAATGAAGTGTCTCTTCATGTCCTTTGCCTACTTTTTAATGTTTATATATATGTATATATATATACATATAAATTTAAGTTCCTTATAGATGCTGGATATTAGACCTTTGTCAGAAGGATAGATTGCAAAAATTACCTGCTATTCTGTACATTGTCTGTTTCTTCTGATGATAGTTTCTTCTGATGATAGTTTCTTTCACTGTACAGCAGTTTTTTAGCTTAATTAAATCCCATTTGTCAAGTTTTGGTTTTGTTGCAATTGCTTTTGGAGTCTTCTTCATGAAATCTTTGTGCATGCCCATGTCCTGAATGGCATTGTCTAGGTTTTCTTCTAGGGTTTTTATAGTTTTCAGTTTTACATTTAAGTCTTTAATCCATCTTGAGTTGATTTTTGTATATGGTGTAAGAAAGGGGTCTACTTTTAATTTTTCTGCATAGGGTTAGCCAGTTTTTCAAGCACCATTTATTAAATAGGGAATCCTTTTTCCATTGTTTATTTTTGTCAGGTTTATTGTAGATCAGATGGTTGTAGGTGTGCGTTATTTCTGGCTTCTATATTCTGTTCTGTTGGTCTGTGTGTTCTTGTACTAACACCATGTTGTTTTGGTTACTGTGGCCTTGTAGTGTAGTTTGAAAGCAGGTAGCATAAAGCCTTCCTGTTGGAGGGTAGCCAGTGGGAGGAGGGAGAGCATCAGGAAGAATAGCTAATGGCTGCTAGGCTTAATACCTAGGTGATGGGATGATCTGTGCAGCAAATCAGCATGGCACATGTTTACCTATATAACAAACCTGCACATCCTGCACATGTCCCCTGAACTAACTTAAAGTATAATAATAATAATAATAATAATAATAAAGAAAAAAGTATAAATGAAGAGGTATCTGGGGACTGAGGGTTATGGAGGTGCTACATAATGAACCATGTTCCAGAAAAGCTTGTCAGACATCAATACCGTTAACATGATGGGAGCTTCAGAAAAAAAGTTTTATCATGCGCTCTGATGTGGTTCTCTAAAGCTGGCTTGGATGAGGAGACACTGTCAATAATTTTGGGCAAATGATGTTGAATCCTGTATAAAGGAGTGAAATATGGCTCCAGGTGCCAGGGATATCGTGAGGAAGTTACTGCTTGATGCTACAGTACTCTGCAGTGAAATAAATTAGGTAACAATTTAATAAATTATAGATACTCTTGTTCTAAATTCATTTATCTACAAAACACTAAAACACCCATATGAAAATCAAAAAAATAGCCAACCTTTCTAAAACTATATCAGTTTTTCTTACCTGGTGTTGAGAACTGTCATTTTTGTTTTTCTTATTTGAGTTGAACTGGTTAGCTTAAAATTACTTTCATAAGCTTCAATATCAGCCTTGGTGACAGAGGACTTCTACTGGCCAAATTAAGGACTATTTTGAATTTTTTTATATATGCTATGGGGACATTTGAAAACCTGAAATATTTTTCAAAATTAATTAAATGATAACAGAACAACTGTTATGGCATTTTAAATTTATGCTCTGAGACCTAAGTAGAATATTATGAAAGTAAAATATCATTCCCATTCATTACCAATGTCTTTGTGAAATGAAATCTCAGATGCTTCACTGGTCACTATTTCCCATCTAAATGAGGAGATCTATCTTCAGACAATGCATTCTTGGCATTTTGATTCTATCTTTATTTTGAAATGAGGGAAAATTTATTAAAGGCCTAGTAAAGTTCTTTTATGAATCTCCTTCTGTCTTAAGTAAGATCAAGTTGTTTAACTTATAACTTTGAATCATGTTCTGTGGCAGTATCCTTAACTAATGTCACAGGGAGGCTTATTGGAAGATATGAGGTAATAAAATGTCTTACCATCAAAACAGAAGGGCTGATATATAGAAAATATAATCTCTAATTCCCTTATGTACTGCAAATCTTATTTTCTTTAAATGAAGAAGTATTTTTTTTTCTATTTAGGAAATGCTGTCACAGTAATTCATTATTCAGAACGAGATATATAAAATAGATATAATATATGCTTATGTTTGTGTGTATGTGCATGTGTGTGTTTATAGAAGACTGTGCCATGGAAAATATTTTAGCGGATAAAACATTCTGTTTTGTGGGAAATGGAGGAATATGAGAGGAGTGGAAAGCAAATATGAAATGGGCATATAGAGCAAGGAGGCTGCACTGAAAAATATACTATTTCTAACACAAACATACATATTCAAAAGTGGTAATTAACATTTGGTAATATTACATTCAATTTTATAGTCCTTCAAATAGCAATTTTAAATATACTTATGTATTTTCTAATTAATCCCCTGACACATAGCAAATAAGATAACATTCATCCTAGCCTCATTACTCAGTGCACATTATGTCCAGGCCACCCAAAGCAGAATGCATTTGAACTACAGAAGAAAACCTAATCTTACTCTTCCAATTATGAACAATAATTCATTAAGGGTAACTGAGAAATGAGTTAGTCACATGACTTATATATGATAGACCTAAGTATTATCAGTTTGATTAGATTTTATTGACAAAGTATCAGATTGACTGCACTTTTAATCCTATTTCCTTATCCTTTTCTGCATCAAATTTATTAAATCTTTTTTAAAAAATTATTCTCTTGACACTTATGAAAGCATATGCTTCTAACCCAGTTAGTCTGTAACATTGACTTTTCTTCCTTATGTCTCTGGTCTTTCTGCCTGGCCCTTTTTTGCACTTTCCTGAAGACCCCATCCACATAGCTTTAATTAGTATGTCTATGCTAGTGTATTCTACGAGTTATATCTTAGATACATCTCTAGAGCCACATTTCCAGGTATGTGGCAGATACAGTAACCTGGTTTCTCACAGGAAATGGAAATTCAATGGGTTCAAACTAAATTCATAAATTTTCCTCCTGGCATCTTCCTTGTGTTCTATTCTTGGTTAATGGCATTACCATCTATTAAGTGTATTAATTCTATAAATATGTAGTGAATATTATATACAGGCATTATCTCAATGCACTTATAGTAAATAGGTGTTTCAACCAGAGACAGTTTTTACCGAATATAGCTTAAGCTAGATCATACCTTCCTTGTAGAGGCCTTTTATGAAGCTCAGAAAGTTCTTCTTTAAGTTAAATGTTGGGGAGGAAGCCACAACTCCAACAGGGTCAATGCCTCTGCCTAGAAGTTACCCTTCATGGCTTGGCAGGTGGTGGTCCTAGGGTTGCCAGCAATGCCTCCAGCTCCCAAATTCATTGTCCACTTGCCTACTTGACCCTATCACTGACCTAATGAAATTAGAGCCCAAAGAGATGCTGCTGCTTCATATCCTGTCCATGACTATGCCCTGGGCTTCATGACTATCTGATCCTCTGAGGGATGACCTGTGGTTTAGGGTACAGGAGAAGTGGGTGTAAAGCAAGGAACTGGCCCAGCTGGACTGACTGCTGCTGCCATAAGCCAGCCATAAAGGGCCACACTGAGAGCAAAAGAGGGACCGAGGTTGGATGGTTTTCCAGGAGCAAGAAACTGGAGGATACTCCAGATGTGGCATTGCCAATTGCTCGTAGTAAAAATTATGGAAAAGTTTCAAATAATTGACAGTAATCAAAATAGTTTTGGTTGATGATGCTGATTTCTCATTTTCCTGTTTGTTTTTTTAGAAGGTAATATAATAAAATCTTTGTGACATGAAGAGACAGTATGTATGAAGTCACAAAAATAAAAAAGAGTATATCACCCAGTTTGTGAATAATAATATATTTCCTGAACTTTGATGTTTATGGTATTCTTCAGCTTTTAAAAGCCTGTGATTTATTGTAATTCTTTTACATATTCTAAATAAATATTCACTTATATAGTTAATTTTGTAATTTTTCTTATAGAGCTCTTCCCTCAGGTTAATGTTCAAACCCCATAAACCTTGGATTTGCTGAGTTAAAAAGGGACCAACATTATCAACACTAGAATCAGCATTAGTGATGACAGTGGTGGCAGTAGTATCAAGACCAGGAAAATAAATGCATTCTTACTAAACATGACTATTCTATCCCATTCCAGGTCCCAAAAGGTCTCATTACAGTTTATTAACTCTTTTGCTTTCTGTATCATCAAGAATTTTCTCTTCATCCTGCCTTCCGTGTGACAAAAGCATGCATTGTTCTCTCATATATGGGTAAAAAAAAAAAAAAATGAACGTAGAAAAATTAAAACCTACTTCCTCTACTTTGCTGTTCTACTTTGTTTCTTTTTCACTTTCAAATATCTGGAAGAATGATTTACAGCAAGACAATTTGCTCATTCACTCATGCCCTGTGAAATCTATAAGATGTTTCTTCCTTTCCTTTCTCTCTCTCTTCCTTCCTTCCTTTCTTCCTCCTTCCCTCCTCCCACCCCCCGGAGTCTCACTCTGTCTCTCAAGTTGAAGTTGGAATGCAGTGGTAGGATCTTGGCTCGCTGCAACCTCTGCCTCCCAGGCTCAAGCGATTCTCCCGCCTCAGCCTCCTGAGTAGCTGGGATTACAGGCGTGTGCCACCATGCTCAGCTAATTTTTTTGTATTTTAGAAGAGACAGGGCTTCACCATGTTGCCCAGGGTGGTTTTGAAGTCTTGAGCTCAGGTAATCAGCCTGCCTCAGCCTCCCAAAGTATTGGGATTATAGGCGTGAGCCACTGTGCCTGGCCTCCTCATCTCTTCCTCTTTCCCTCCCCATCTCTTCCCCTTTTCTTCGCCTTCTCCCTTCTCTCCTCCCTTCCTTTCCTCCCCTCCCCTCCCCTACATTGTATTTTTTCTCTTGAAAGCCTCCAATGACAATCTGATTTCAAAATCCTCTGCACTTTATTTTTATACTTTGCTAATCCTATTTTTGTTTTTTAAGTTCTTTTTCTTCTTGAAATGTTTTCCCACATCCTCTGCTTCTATGCTTGCTTCATTACTTTGCAAGGAATTCTTTTAACTTCCTTTTTGATTGCTTTTATTTCTCCCATCCTTACTTGTGAGAATCATGTAAAACCCTTGGCCTTCTTTTTATTTTTGGAAGAACTCATTCTTTCTCATGTCTTTAGCCACAGCCTTATGCTTTTGATTCTATAGCCCTTTGGCAATTCACATCTACTATCTTCACTCTACATTTGTTCTTCCTTCCATCTTAAATCTCTTTGGTTTATATAAACTGGGTTAAATCGTATTGTGGCTGAGTAAGTTGAGAAGCTATACATTTTACTTAGGTACTGAAATTTGAGAGAAGTTTGCCTCTACTGTGGATAGTACTATAGTAATTTTTTTCAAAAACTGATGCAAATTATTATTTCTCCTCCAATCTTTGTATGAAAAATGAAGAAAAACTTGGGGTATTGAAAGTGTCACATAAGCGCTACTCAGGAGTGCAGCATTGAGCAATGGTGTTCAGGAAGCCACCTCAGCCTGTGCAAATAGTATCCAGGACATTGGCCTTTCTAGCAGAGAGCACAGTGACAACCCCTTTTCAGAGAAAGCATCTGTGCTTAGTGGAGAAGTGATGTTGCTGAGTAGAGCAGTTTGAAAGCTGCGGGAGGTAATTCATTATTGGAGACCAACGAACTTATTTTCTTCCACAATTCTAGGACCTAAACGTACTCAGAAGAAAGAATCTTTGAAATTAAGATGTCATTAGTGAATGATGTAGAAAGAGTCTGGGTTCTCTGTGCAGCATCCAAAAATCAGATATCGTTTAGAAGTTATAATATTTTCAGATAATCAGCTATATACTGCATATTGTTCAGATAATTTTCAGATAGTTATTCAGACGATAATTTTTCAAGTAATTGCTTGAATACTTTTCTTTTTGGATATATTTCTGTTATTTAAAAACTTTGCATATCCTACAATGTATAATATATATTTATACATATTTGTATCAATATATACTTATATAATGATACCTGTGTATGTTATATAGAAGTATATATAATATATAATATGGTATAATATATATTATGACTTATCTCTAGGAGTTGAAATTGTCCTGGAAAGCAAGGAATTGATTTATTTATTTTAAATTATTTTACAACCTTTTAATGGTATAAGTGATATACAATAAAGTACACAGTTAATAAGTTTTGAGACATATGTGTTTGCCTCTATCTAGCCATCTAGGTACATATGTCAGTACTATCACCACCATCAATACAATGAACATAACAATCACCCCAAAAGTTCTTCATGCCCTCATTTTAATCCACCTCTTTCAAATCTTCCTGGTTGCTCCCTCTCCCTTTCCCAGGCACCATTGAGATTAGTTTATATTTCCTAAAATTTTATATAAGCAAAATCATATAGATGTAATCTTTTTGTCTGACTTCTTTCATACAACATTATTTTGAGGTTAATTTATTTTATTGCAACGATTAGTGTAGTGTATTTAAACTGCTGAATAATATTCCATTGCACAAATATAACACAATTTGTTTTCCCATGAACATTTGAATTATTTCCAGTTTGGGGCTATTTAAAATAAGGTTGCTTTGAACATCTGTGGATAGATTTTTAACGACAAATATTCTATCCTCAATTTTCTGAAAGACCTTTCGTATAATTGGTATCCTTTTCTTAAATATAGAGTAGAATTTCCCAGTGAGGCCTTCCTGGCCTGAGTTTTCTTTGTAGGTAGGCTTTTAACTAAAAGTTTACTTTTATAATAGAATATAGGGTCATGAAATTGATCTTTTTCATTTTGAGTGAGGTTTGGTACTTAATGTCTACTGCAATATATATTTTCTACTACAATAATGTTCTGTATTCTGAAATCTACTTTGTGCAATATTAATATAGCCACTGCAGTTTTCTTTGAATTTGCACTATCTTTGTATATCCTTTTCCACCATTTTTACTTTAACCTATTTGTGTCCTTATAATGAGAGTGGATTTCTCATACTAAGTATATAATTGAATTGTGCTTTAGTATTCAGACAATCTATTTTAATTGGGGCGTTTAGATCATTTTGATTTTACCTGATTATTGATACATAGTAATGTGCTGCACAACAATATTTTAGTCAATGACAGACCCCGCATATATGACAGTGGCCTCATAAGATTATAATGGAGCTGAAAAATTCCTACTGCCTGGTGACTCTGTAGCCCCTAATATTCTAGTGCAATGCATTGTGGTGATGCCAGTGTAAACACACCTAGTGTGCTGTCAGTCTTATAAAAGTGTAGTACATAAAATTATGTAATGTACATGATACTTGATAATGATAAATGGCTATGTTACTGGTCTATACTGTAGTATACTATACTTTTCATTGTAACTTTAGAGTGTACTCCTGTACTTTCAAAAAAAAAAAAAAAAAAAAAAGGTTAACTGCCTCAGGCAGTTAGTTCTTTCAGGAGGTATTCCAGAAGATGTCATTGTTATCATAGGAGATCACAGTTCCATGTGTATTTTTTTTTTGAAAGTATAAAACCGGCATTTATTTTCTATAAATTAATCACTTGTTCTTTACAACTCAGAGACATGTTTCATTCTTAGTCTTTACATTTTAAAACAGTAACTGAAACTCTTTTATTAAAAAAATATATTCATCTAGTTACAAATCAAATACAGTCAGTCCTCTGCATTGGTGGATTCTGCATCTGTGGATTCAACCAACCATGGGTGAAAAATATTAGGAAAAAAACAGATGGTTGCATCTGTGCTAAACATGTACAGAGTTTTTTTGTTGGCATTATTCTCTCAACATACAGTATACCACTATTTACATAGCATTTACATTTTACTAAGTATTTTAAGTTATCGAGACATTTGTTTGGAGATGGTTTAGAGTATACACGAGGATGTGCATAGGTTATGGGCAAATACTATGCCATTTGATATCATGGACTTAAGTGTCTATGGATTTTGGTAGCCAAGGAGGGTCCTGGAACCAGTTCTCCGTGACCATTAAAGGGCGACTAATACAGAAAAGCCTAAATAGCTCTCTGCCCTTCCCCTATTTTCCATTTCTTCAGTCCCGCTTCTCAAGAGCAATTATTTTTCACCTGTTTCTCTTTCGAGTTCTGGCAGCTAGCTCGATATATTTAAATCACCAAAAATACATATAAACATCTTTTTTTGTTTTATTTTGTAACACATCAGGAAACAACAAACTGGCGTGTTGGGACATGCTCCGTGTGTACTGTCATGATTCCCTTGATAGAGTTGCACTATCTGAATTTTGCATGCAACTTCATTAACCTAGTCTCAATAAGAACTCTTTATGGTTTGCTGTTAGTAGATTTTTCTATTTACCATCACAGAACCAATTCACTGAATCTCAGGTAAATGGGGGCAGTTTTTCCTGAAGACTGCCAGAGTGGTCTGCAAATGCTTTGTTTCTGTTGTCATTCTCCTTATGTTTAAGTTAGACATTGCTTCCCTGCCCAGATTTACTCAGTGTTTTCTTGAAAACACTTAAATTCAATCTTAGATTTTTTTTTTTTTTTTTGGTTAACCAATCTTCTTTTTTTTAATTTATTTTATTTTTTTATTATACTTTAGGTTTTAAGGTACATGTGCGCGATGTACAGGTTTGTTACATAGGTATCCATGTGCCGTGTTGGTTTGCTGCACCCATTAACTCGTCATTTAGCATTAGGTATATCTCCTAATGCTGTCCCTCCCCCCTCCCCCCACCACACAACAGTCCCCTACTTATCTGACAAAGGGCTAATATCCAGAATCTACAATGAACTCAAACAAATTTACAAGAAAAAAACAACCCCATCAAAAAGTGGGCAAAGGATATGAACAGACACTTCTCAAAAGAAGACATTTATGCAGCCAAAAAACACATGAAAAAATGCTCATCATCACTGGCCATCAGAGAAATGCAAATCAAAACCACAATGAGATACCATCTCACACCAGTTAGGATGGCCATCATTAAAAAGTCAGGAAACAACAGGTGCTGGAGAGGATGTGGAGAAATAGGAACACTTTTACACTGTTGGTGGGACTGTAAACTAGTTCAACCATTGTAGAAGTCAGTGTGGCCATTCCTCAGGGATCTAGAACTAGAAATACCATTTGACCCAGCCATCCCATTACTGGGTATATACCCAAAGGACTATAAATCATGCTGCTATAAAGACACATGCACAAGTATGTTTATTGCGGCACTATTCACAATAGCAAAGAGTTGGAACCAACCCAAATGTCCAACAACGATAGACTGGATTAAGAAAATGTGGCACATATACACCATGGAATACTATGCAGCCATAAAAAATGATGAGTTCATGTCCTTTGTAGGGACATGGATGAAACTGGAAACCATCATTCTCAGTAAACTATCACAAGGACAAAAAACCAAACACAGCATGTTCTCATTCATCGGTGGGAATTGAACAATGAGAACTCATGGACACAGGAAGGGGAACATCACACTCCAGTTCCACGTGTATTATCATCCTTGAAGATCTTCTAGTGGAACAAGATGAGTACGTGAAAGACAGTGATATTAGTTATTCTTAACCTGTGTCGGCCTAGGCTAATATAAATGTTTGTCTTAGCTTTTAACAAAAAAGTTTGGAAAAAAAAGAATTTAAAAATATTAAAATAGAAAAAAAATGATAGAGTAAGAATATAGAGAGTATTTTTGTTTATCTGTACAATGTGTATTTTAAGCTAAGTATTGTTTAAAAAGAGTCAAAAAGTTAAAAAAAATTAAAAACTTTATAAAGAAAAACAGTTACAGTAAGCTAAGGTTAATTTATTATTGAAGAAAGAAAAATATTTTTTATTTTTTAGTTTTGTGCTTTCCAACTTTTAGTTTAGGTTCAGTGGGTAATGTGCAGGTTTGTTTCATGGGTAAATTGGATACTCATGGAGTATGGTGTACAAATTATTTAGTCAACCAGGTAGTAAGCATAGTGCCTGATAGGTATTTTTTGGATCCTAACCCTCCTTGGACCCTCCACCTTCAAGTAGACCTTGGTGTCTATTCTTTCCTTATTTTTGTGCATGTGAACTCAAAGTTTAACTGCCATTTACAAGTGAGAATAAGGGGTATTTGGTTTTCTGTTCCTGCATCTATTTGCTTAGCATAATGGCCTCCAGTTCCATCCATGTTCCTGCAAAAGAAATGATTTTGATCTCTTTTATGGCTGTATAGTATTGCATGGTATGTATATATACCATATTTGCTTTATCTACTCCACCACTGATGTGTACCTAGGTTGATTTCATGTCTTTGCTATTGTGAATAGTGCTACAATGAACATATTAGTGTGTGTGTCTTTACGGTGGAATGATTTATATTACTTTTATATTACTTTGGATATATACCCAATAATGGCATTGCTGAGTCAAATGGTATCTCTGTTTCAAGTTCTTAGAGAAATCAAACTACTTCCACCATGGCTGAACTAATTTACACTCCCACAAGCAGGGTATGAGCATTCCCTTTTCTCTGCAATCTTGCAAGCATTTGTTATTTTTTGATATTTTAATAGTAGCTACTCTTATTGTTGTGAGATGATACCTTGTGATGGTTTTGATTTGCATTTCTCTAATGATTAGGGAGGTTGAGCATTTTTTCTTGTTTATTGGCAACTTGTATGCTTCTTTTAATAAGTGTCTGCTCATGTCCTTTGCCGATTTTTTAAATGAGGATATTAGTTTTTGTGTTTGTTGATTTCTTTAAGCTCCTTATAGATTTTTGATATACATTTGATGAATGCATAGTTTGTAAATATTTGCTGTAATTCTGTAGATTGCCTGTTTACTCTGTTGATAGTTTCTTTTGCTGTGTGGAAGCTCTTTAGTTTAATTAGTTCCCAGTTGTCAATTTTTGTTTTTCTTGCTTTTGGAGTCTTCATCATAAAATCTTTGCCAGGGCCTATGTTCAGAATGGTGTTTTCTAGCTTTTATTCTGGGGTTTTTATAGTTTTAACTTTTACATTTAAGTCTTTAATTTATCTTGAGTTGATTTTTGTGTATGATGTAAGGAAAGAGTCCAGTTTCAATTTTCAGTATATGGCTAGCTAGGTATCCCAGCACCATTCATCGAATAGGGAGTCCTTTCCCCGTTGTTTGTTATTGTTGACCCTGTCAAAGTTCAGATGGTTATAGGTATGTGGCTTTATTTCTGGCTTCTCTAACCTATTTCATTGGTCTATATGTCTATTTTTAGACCAGTACCATGTTGTTTTGTTTACTGTATGCTTGTAGTGTAGCTTGAAGTCACATAGTATGATGCCTCTAGTTTTGTTCTTTCTGCTTAGGATTTCTTTGGCTATTCAGGCACTTTTGGGGTTCCTTTTGAATTTTAGAAGTTTTTTTCTAATTCTCTGACAAATGTCATTGGTAGTTTTGTAGCAATAGCATTGAATCTGTAATTTACTTTTGACAGCATAGCCATTTTAACAATATTGATTCTTCCTATGCATGAGCATGGAATGTTTTTCCGTTTTTTAATGCCATCTCTGATTTCTTTCAGCAGTGTTTTGTAATTCTCATTATAGAGGTCTTTCATGTTCCCGACTAGCATATTTGTAGGTATTTTATTCTTGTTATGGCTATTGTGAATGGGACTGTGCTCTTGATTTGACTCTCACCTTGGACTTTATTGCTGTATAGAAATGCTATTGGTTTCTGTATATTGATTTTTTATCCTGAAACTTTGTTGAAGTTGTTTATGAGATCTAGGCATCTTTAAGCAAGGGCTATGGGATTTTCTCAGTATAGAGTCACGTTGTCAGTAAGGAGAGATAGTTTGAATTCCTCTCTTCCTGTTTGGATTCTCCATATTTCTTTCTTTTGCCTGATTGCTGTGGCTGGGACTTCCAGAACTATGTTGAAAAGGAGTCAAGAGAGTGAGCATCCTTGTCTTGTTTCAGTTCTCAAGGGGAATGCTTCTAGCTTTTGCCTGTTCAGTATGACATTGGCTGTGGGTTTATCATAGATGGCTCTTATTATTCTGAGGTATGTTCCTCTGATACCTACTTTGTTGAGGATTTTTAACATGAAGAGATGTTGAATTTTATCAAAAGCACTTGTGAATCTAGTGAGATGACTTTGTGTGGTTTTTGTTTTTAGTTGTATTCATGCAATGGCTTACATTTATTAATTTATGTAAGTCAAGCAACCTTGCATCCCAGAAATAAAGCCTACTTGATCATGGTGGATTTGCTTTTTGTTGTGCTGCTGGATTTGGTTTAGTAGTATTTCATTGAGGACTTTTGCATCTATGTTCATCAGGGATATTGGCCTGATGTTTTCTTTTTTTGTTTTTTCTCTGCCAGGTTTTGGTGTCAGAATGATACTGGCTTCATAAAATGAGTTAGGGAGGAGTTTCTCCTCAATATTTTGGAATTGTTTCAGTATGGTTAGTACTATCTCTTCTTTATAAAGCTGGGAGATTTTGGCTGTGAATTCTGTCTGGGCTAGGGCTTTTTATGCTTGGTAGGTTTTGTTTACTGATTCAATTTCAGAACTCATTATTGGTCTGTTCATGGTTTCATTTCTTCCTGGTTCAGTCCTGGGAGATTGTATCTTTCTAGGAATTCATCCATTTCTTCTAGGTTTTCTAATTTGTGTTCATAGGGATGTTTGTAATAGTCTTTGGTTTTTCTATTTCTATGGGGTGTAGTAATGTCCCCTTTGTCATTTCTGATTATGTTTATTTGGATCTTTCTCTTTTTTTTCTTTATTAGTCTAGCTAGTGATCTATCAATCTGTTTTTCAAAGAACCAGCTTTTGCTGTCATCGATCTTTTATATGGCTTTTTATGTTTCATGTTTGTTCAGTTCAGCTTTATTTTTATTTCTTTTCTTCTGCTAGTGCTGTGGTTGGTTTCCTCTTGTTATTCCAGTTCCTCTAAGTGTGATTAAGTTGATAATTTGGGACTCTTTGTAACTTTTTGATGTGAATGTTTAGTGCTATAAACTTTCCACCTCACACTGATTTTACTGTGTCCCAGAAATTCTGATATGTTGTATTTTTATTTTCAGTAGTTTCAAAGCATTTCTCGATTTCTGCCTTAATTTCACTGTTTACCTAAAAGCTGTTTAGGAGCAGCCTGTTTAATTTTCATGTACTTGTATGGTTTTGAGAGATGTTTTCAGTATTGATTTGTATTTTATTGTGCTGTTGGGAGTGTGGATGGCATGATTCTTCTGTTTATTTATTTATTTATTTATTAAAGACAGGATTTGCCTCTGTAGCCCAGACTGGTGTGCAGTGGCATGATCACGGTACACAGCAGACTCAAACTCCTAGTCTCTAGTAGTCCTTCCATCTCAGCTTCCTGAGTATGTGGGAGTAAAGGCACATGACACATACACTGCTCATTTTTAAAATATTTGTAAAGACAGGATCTCACACTGTTATCCAGTCTGGACTCAACTCCTGGCCTCAAGCACCCCTCCTGCCTTGGCTTCCCAATGTGCAGGGATTACAGGCATGAGCTACAACACCCTGCTGATACTGGTTTTTAAAAATTTGTTGAGAATTTCTTTATGGCTCAGCATGTGGTTGATTTTAGAATACGTGCCATGTGGAGATATTGAAAATGTACATTTTTTTTGTTGTTGGGTAGAATATCCCCTAGATGTCTGTTTGGTCTATTTGGTCAAGTGTTGAGTTTAGGTCTTGAATATCTTTGTTAGTGTTCTGCTTCAATGATCTGTCTAATACTGTCAGTTGGGTTTCCACTATTACTGTGTGATTATCAAAGTCTCTTGGTAGGTTCTCAGAACTTGTTTCATGAATCTGGGTGCTCCACTGTGGGGTGTATTTATATTTCGGATAGTTAAGCCGTCTTATTTAATTCAACCCTTTATCATTATGTATTGTTTTTCTTTGTCTCTTTGACTGTTTTTGTTTGTTTGTTTGCTGTTGTTGTTTTTTTTTTGAAAGGATCTGGCTCCGTCACCCAGGCTGGCGTGCAGAAGTGCAATCTCAGCTCATCGCAACCTCCACCTCCTGGGCTCAAGCCATCCTTTCACTTAGCCTCCCAAGTAGCTGGGACTACAGGTACACACCTCCAAACTTGGCTATTTTATGTAGAGACTGGGTTTCACCATGTTGCCCAGGCTGGTCTTGAACTCCTGAGATAAGTGATCTGCCTACCTCAGCCTCCCAAAGTGCTGGGATTATAGGCATGAGCCATGGTGCCTGGCCTGTTGTTGGTTTATAATCTGTTTTGTCTGCACTGAGAATTAGCGACATGTGCCCTGTTTTGTTTTTCATTTGCTTGGTAAATTTATCTGTATCCCTTTAGTTTGAGCCTAAACGTGTCACTCTATGTGAAATGGGTCTCTTGAAGATTGCATATACTTTAGTCCTTCTTCTTTATCCAACCTGCAATTTTGTGCCTTTTAAGTGGGGTGTTTAGCTCATTTATATCCAAGGTAATATTGATATGTACAGATTTGACCCTGTTATTGTGTTGTTATTTTTATGCAGGCCGGATTGTATAGTGGCTTTGTAGTGTCAGTGGGCTATGTACTTAAGTGTGTTTTTGTGACGGCAGGTACCGGTCTTCACTTCCATGTTTTGCCCGCCCTTAAGGACCTCTTGTAAGGCAGTTTTGCTAGTAATATATTTCCTTAGCATTTGCTTGTGTCTGAAAAGGAATTTATTTCTCCTTCTTTTTGATGTTTAACTTAGCTGTATATGAAATTCTTTGTTAGAATTTCTTTTGTTTAAGGATGCTAAATACAGGCCCAATCTCTTCTGGCTTGTAGGGTTTCTGTTAGCTTGTCTGCTGTTAGCCTGATGATTTCTGTTGATGGGTCTGCTGTTAGCCTTCCTTTGTAGGTGGCCTGCCCCTTCTCTCTAGCTGCCTTTAATATTTTTTTTCTTTTACATTGATTTTGGTGAATTTGATAATTATGTGTATTGGGGATGGTCATCTTACATAGTAAATTGCAGGGGTTCTCTGTGTTTCCTGAATTCGAATGTCAATCTGTCTAGCAAGGTTGGGGAAATTTTTGTGGACAGTATCCTGAATATGTGTTGTAAGCTGCTTGTTCTCTCTCCCTCCCTTTCAGGGATACCAGTGAGTCGATAAACAGTTTGCTGTTTGATCATATAGCCTCAGTAGAATGCTGAGTTGGTCACGTCCCACAGGCCTTTGGCTCCCTGCAGTTCTCTAGCCCCCTGAGGTTAAGTACCTCCTGTGCCAGAGGGACTGAGGTGTTACCGGTCCATTGGCAACAACATTCTGATGGAAGGTGCCCGCAAAAGTGCTTCACTAGGGTGGTGACAGTGGGGTCTTAATTTGTGTGCATGCTCTGGTAATGACATGATGGCAGCAACCATGCATGCATATGCACTGGTCAGGGCAGAGCAGCTGTGTGGTGAGGTCTGCTTGCATGCTAAAAAAGCAATGGAAGGAGACTGTGGGCAAGTATACGTTGGTGGGGCATGTCTGGAAAAGCTCTCTGATGGTTAGTTTGGTCTCTGTATAATCTGATATTTCTCAGAAGTTTTGTTCACTCTTTAAAATTCTTTGTTCTTTATTTTTGTCTCACTGAGTTGATTCAAAAAACTGATATTTGAGCTTTGAGAGTCTTTCCTCGGCTTGGTCTGTTCTTCCGTTAATACTTTCAATTTCATCATAAGAATTATTAAATTCTTACAGTGAGCTTTTCAGCTCTATCAGATTAGTTTGGTTCTTTCTTTAAAAGGATATTTTGCCTTTCGGCTTTTATATTGCTTTACCGGATTCCTTAAATTCCTTGGATTGGATTTTGACATTCTCCTGAATCTCAGTGGTCTTCTTTCCTGTCCAGATTCTGAATTCTATGTCTGTCATTTCAGCCATTTAAGTCTGCTTAAGAGCCATGGCTGGGGAGCTAGCATGGCCATTTGCGGGTAAGAAGACACTCGGGGTTTTAGAGTTGCCCAAGTTCTTACACTGTTTTTTTCTTATCTGTGTGAGCTGATGTTCTTTTAATCTTTGAAGTTGCTATCTTTTAAATAGGGATTTGTGATTTTCTATTCTTTGATGCCCTGGATTGACTTTGGTATAAGATGTGTTTAGTCATATGGCTTTATTTCTGAATGATCTCAGGGGACCAGGACTCAGCTCAGAACTCCTCGGCTGCCTGCTGTACTCCTGGGGCCTAGGAATAGGCCCATGACATTGTTCCCTGTTGAGCACCTGATTCTGTCGCTGTTCGGGGCGCCACTATGTAACCTGCCACGATCACTGGTGGACTGAACAAAGGAGGCAAACATGGGAATAAAAGACAAGAGATGAAAGAGTATATTTGGAAGAAGGGGTCAGGGGGCACCTTGCCTCTAGTGGAAAAGGGCCCTAAGCTTTACACAGCCCTCCATATTTATTAGGCAAAAGAGATAGTGAGAAGGGGGGTGGAAGAAGGGGTCAGCTGCTCGGTCCAGAGTAGGCTTGCAAGACTGCATTCTCTAGATGTCCCAGTAGATAACCTCAAGGAGCTCGGCACCAGCAAGCAATTTTCCTCAGCAAACCTTCTGGGACAGGCACAGAAGTGAGTTTGCCCACATTCTGTATTCATGATAAACAGTTTGCTGTTTGATCATATAGCCTCAGTAGAATGCTGAGTTGGTCACATCCCACAGGCCTTTGGTTCCCTGCAGTTCTCTAGCCCCCTGAGGTTAAGTACCTCCTGTGCCAGAGGGACTGAGGTGTTACTGGTCCATTGGCAACAACATTCTGATGGAAGCTGCCGGCAAAAGTGCTTCACTAGGGTGGTGACAGTGGGGTCTTACTTTGTGTGCATGCTCTGGTAATGACATGATGGCAGCAACCATGCATGCATATGCACTGGTGGGGGCAGAGCAAGTGTTTGGTGAGGTCTGCTTGCATGCCAAAAAAGCAATGGAAGGAGACTGTGGGCAAGTATGT
Organism: Hylobates moloch; assembly: GCF_009828535.3. Classification (NCBI taxonomy): domain Eukaryota; kingdom Metazoa; phylum Chordata; class Mammalia; order Primates; family Hylobatidae; genus Hylobates; species Hylobates moloch. The sequence continues at coordinate 68,054,899 of NW_026652290.1, read as the reverse complement.
GTTGGTGGGGCATGTCTGGAAAAGCTCTCTGATGGTTAGTGTGAGGTCTGCTGTTGAAAGAACTATGGCAGTGGCCACTGGAAAGTGGCCTGATTGAGCATCTGAGGCCACGCCACAAGTGAGTGTGACCAGGCAGGGGCACTGGGAGAGACCGTCAGGCAAGGGAAGCACTCAGATCAGACTGTCCCCATCCCACAGGTAAGATAGCCCTGTTCTGTCTAGGTTCAACAGTCAACAAAGCTCAAAGCCACCTATGGAAGCATAGCATGCCTTGGGGAATGGGCGTCCCTGGCCATGCTCCACCACAGCCATTCTCACATCAAACCCTCTAGGCTCTGTGCAGACCAGTGTCCTGTCCCTACCAACCCTCCAAGCAGCTCTCTCTGCCAGCTCAAATGTCTGTGTGGGTGGTGGGGACTCCTGCAGCAAGGATTCCAGAGATCCGTGATAACAGTGGGGTGCTCTATGCCTATTTAGCTCATTCTGTCCCCAGGAGTTACTTAGGCACAAGAAGGAGTCTGGTGCTCAGCATCCCTATGCAGGGTTCCCAGCTTCCTCCCCTTTCAGCCCAGGTTCTGCTTCTTCCTTCTGTTCACTTTCAATGGTTTCCTTTTGAAGAGTTTCTTGGAGTGTGTCAGTCTTCTTCATGGTCTTGTGTCTTGGTGAAAAGCTCATCCTGGCTGTAGCTAGTCAGCCATCTTGGCTCCCTCCTCCAAAAAATATTTTTTATTAACAGTATAAACTAAGTGTACAGTATTTGTAAAGTCTACAGTAGTGTATATTAATATCCTAGGCCTTCATGTTTATTCACCACTCACTGACTCACCCAGAGCAACTTCCAGTCCCGCAAGCTTCATTCATGGTAAGTTCCCTACAGAGATGCACCATTTTTTATCTTCAACAATATTTTTACTGTACCTTTTCCATGTTTAGACATACACTTACTTACCATTGTGTTATGATTACCAAGAGTATTCAGGACAGTAACTTTTGTGCAGGTCTGTAGCTTAGGAACAATAGGCTGTACCACATAGCCTATGTGTGTAGTAGGCTATACCATGTACATTTACGTAAGTACAATCTCTGATCTTCACACAATGATAAAATTACTTAATGGCACTTTTCTCAGAACTTATCACTGTTATTAAATGGCACATTACTGTAATTGTTTTAAATATACCACCTTAGTCTTTGCTTTCTAACTTTACCATCTACTCTTTGATCATTTTTTCTCCTTTCTGTCTTACTTAAGATTGACTGGATATTTGTTACGATTTTGTTTTGTCTTTTTTGCTGATTTATTAAAGCCCTATATTGGGTTCTAATTTATTAATGATAATTTTATGAGTCTAGTTTCTAGTGATGTTATAGTACTTCACCTATATTACAACTGTGTACTTTATTTCTCTTCAAACTATGCCCACAATTCTTTTATTTCAGTTTTAATCAATTTAAAGGTATTTAAGTATTAATCAAAAAGCATTATATATTTACCCTCATAGTTATATATTTCTGCTGCTCTGTATTCTGCTATATAGATAAAATCTTACATATTCTATTATCTTCTGTATAAAGGACTTGCTTTAATATCTTCTGTAGTTTAGATTTGCTGAGGATACATTATTTAGCTTTTTCATATCAAAAAATTTTTACTCCAACCTCATTTTTGAAAGATATAGTTGCATGTTATACAGAATTCTAGGTTAATAGATTTTTTGTTTGTATGCATGTCTGTGAGTGTGTGTGTGTGTGTGTATGTGTGTATGTGTGTGCTTGGTCATTACTTTAAAAATGTTTGTCTTCTCCCTTGCCTTGTGTCTCATGAGAAATCTACTTTCATTTTAATCTTATTTCCTCTATACATAAGGTGTCTGCTTTTAGATTTTCTCTTTGTCACCGTTCTTAGGTAACTTGATTGCTTTGGTGTAGTTTTCTTCATTTTTCTTTCACTGTAGTCTTACTGAATATCTTGAAACTGTGGTTTCAATTGCTTGAAGTTGTTTTATAGCCCAATGATGCTCTGTGAGCATTTTTCTCTTTTCTCTCTGTATTCCACTTTGGGTAGACTGCGCTGCAAATCTTTAAGTTCACTTATCTGCAATGTCTAATTTGCAGTTACTGTCTTTTAGTGTATTTTTAAACTCAAACTTTAGTTTCCCTACAAAAGTTGAATATTCACATTAAAGAAAATCATCTATGTCTCTATTTATACACTTGATATTTTTATAGCTTTTTAAACACAAGGAATACAGTTATTAAAAATGTCTTATTGTTCTTGATTACGAATTTCTTCATCTGTATATCATTTAGATCAATTCCAATTGATTGACTTTTTCCTCCTGTTTATACTAACATTTCTTAATTTTGTGTTCTTAGTAAATTTTTGTTAGATGCCAGTCATTATGAAATTAATCATTTTGTGTGCTGCATATTTTTGTATTCCTATACATATTCTTAAGCTTTGTACAGCAATGTAGTTAAGTCGCTTTGGAACAGTTTGATACACTGAGGTCTTGCTTAAAGGCTTTGTTAAACAAGACAATGGCAACTTTAATAAAAATCTAGCCTACTTACAGAGTCAAAATATTGCTGAGTACTCTATCCAATGCCTATGAAATATGAAGTTTTCCATTTTGGATGGTGGGAATGGCTATTCCTGGCCCTGTGTGAATTCTAAAGATTCTCCTCATAACCTTTTAGGTGTTTCTCTTCCCCAGCTTTTGTATATGCATGTATCAGCACTCTTGAGGAAATTTTTTAAAGACCCTCTGCAGATCATAACTTTTTCTCTGTGCAGCTGTATCCTCTGAGATATCTTTCCCTGAGTACTTTGGCTAGTGTGGCTTGAGATGCTCAGTTCCATCTCCTCAACTCAGGAAGACCAACAGATTCTGCTAGGTTCCTGCTTCCTGCTCCTAGAAGTACTCTGAGTCAATTATAGGGCTCACCTCATGTGTTCCTTGTCTCTCAAGATTTTATCATTTTTTATTGCCTGATCTCTAACATCTTAAAAGCTATTTTATCTATTTTTGTTTCAAGAGGGAGAGTAAATCTGATGTCTCTTACTCCATCTTGCCCGGAGTGCAGGCTGTTGATTTTTTTGTTTTTGACAAAGGCTTGCACAGCGACTATGCATGCCATGTGAAACAATGAAACTTTTACCCTGAGGATCAATGAAGAACTTTCAGTGCTCACTGACTGAAACCTGTCTCTTTATAGATTAGTTTAAGGTGAAAATGTAAAGCATAATTGAACATGCCCATGAATCACATTCCTGGAAAAGATCATTCTTTTAGTATAATTGATAATATATATAAATAAATAAAAATATACATTTGGAGAACAGAATAAATTGGAGATAACCTTATGAAGAATTTCTAAAAATATATTTATAATGTAAATTTCAATATTTCATAAAATCGGTGATATTTAGTTATTTTTAATGAAGCCTGCAGACTTCATAAAAAATGACATTTTATACTATTTGTGTAACCTTTGTTGCCTTAGTGATATCATGCATTTCCCAAGTCATAAAACCTTGAATGGTAGTTTCTATTTTAAACCCCTTTAAAATCCATTCTGCATAATAAAATAAATGCTCTATCTGTGTAATCAGAATGAGGTAAAAACTTGAGGCGATTAACCAGAAAAATCAATTTTTTTCATTTTTATTTAGCTATTTCTATACTTACATAAGAAAAAACGTTTTATTCATTTATTTTGTATTTTTTGCCAGCCATTAAACTATTAATATAAAAAATTATTGATCTTTTGGCATTCATAGTACCAAATGATGTTAAATAGCTTGCCACTCTGCCTCCATCTGCTAAATTCATTATGTTTTGCCCAATTAATTGCCTCTTCCTGTATTATTCATAGGCATTCTAATAGCAAGCATTTCTCTGCTTAACAAAAAAGAAAGTTGGCATTTTTGTACGGCAGTCAACAGATTAGTATATTACCAACAATAATAAATACTTGTATACATTAGAAACCCATAATTTATTTTCTGTGTATTTGTATATGACCCTCCCTCAATACTTCCACGTTACGTGTGGTGATCATAGCTGTATGTGAGAAAATAGAGACTACAAAAAGGAAAATGACTTGATGAGTTTATGGACCTGGGAAAATGAGAGTTATGACTCTTTATTGGTCCATTCTTGCATCACTATAAATACCTGAGGGTGGCTAATTTATAAAGAAAAGAGGTCCACCATGATCGAGTTGGCTTCATCCCTGGGATGCAAGGCTCGTCCAACGTATGCAAATCAATGAACTTAATCCATCACATAAACAGAACCAATGACAAAAATAACATGATTATCTCAATAGATGCAGCAAAGGCCTTTAACAAAATTCAACACCCCTTCATGTTAAAAACTCTCAATAAACTAGGTATTGATAGAATGTATCTCAAAATAGTAAGAGCTATTTATGACAAACCCATAGGCAATATCATACTGAATGAACAAAAACTGGAAGCATTTCCTTTTAAAACCAGTGCAAGACAAGGATGCCGTCTCTCACCACTCCTATTCAACATAGTATTGGAAGTTCTGGCCAGGGCAATCAGGCAAGAGAAAGAAATAAAGGGTATTCAAATCGGGAGAAAGGAAGTCAAATTGTCTCTTTTTGCAGATGACATGATTGGATATTTAGAAAATCCCATTGTCTCAGCCCAAAATCTCCTTAAGCTGATAAGCAACTTCAGCAAAGTCTCAGGATATAAAATCAATGTGTAAAAATCACAAGCATTCCTATATACCAGTAATAGACATATGTAGCCAAATAATGACTGAACTCTCATTCACAATTGCTACAACGACAATAAAATACCTAGGAATACAACTTACAAGGGATGTGAATAACCTCCTCAAGGAGAACTACAAACCACTGCTCAAGGAAATAAGAGGACAAAAACAAATAGAAAAACATTCCATCCTCATGGATAGGAAGAATCAATATTGCAAAAATGGGCATACTACCCAAAGTAATTTATAGATTCAATGTTATCCCCATCAAGTTACCACTGACTTTCTTCACACAATTCGAAAAAACTACTTTAAATTTCATATGGAAACAAAAAACAGCCCACATAGCTAAGACAATATTAATCAAAAAGAACAAAGCTGGAGACATCATGCTACCTAACTTCAAACTATACTGCAAGGCTACAGTAACCAAAACAGCACATTGCTGGTACCAAAACGGATATATAGACCAATGGAACAGAACAGAGGCCTCAGAAATAACACCACACATCTGCAACCATCTGATCTTTGACAAACCTGACAAAAACAGGCAATGAGGAAAGGAATCTCTGTTTAATAAATGGTGTTGGGAAAACTGGCTAGCCATAAACAGAAAACTGAAACTTTACTCCTTCCTAACACTTTATACAAAAATTAACTCAAGATGGATTAAAAACCTAAAAGACCTAAAACCATAAAAATCCTAGAAGAAAACCTAGGCAATACCATTCAGGACACAGGCATGGGCAAAAACTTCATGATTAAAATACCAAAAGCAATGGCAACAAAAGCCAAGATTGACAAATGGCATCTAATTAAACAAAAAAGCTTCTGCACAGCTAAATAAACTAGCATCAGGGTGAACAGGCAACCTACAGAATGGGAGTAACTTTTGCAATCTAGCCATCTGACAAAGGGCTAATATCCAGAATCTACAACAAAACAAATTTACAAGAAAAAACCAACCCCATCAAAAAGTGGGCAAAGGATATGAACAGATACCTCTCAAAAGAAGACATTTATGCAGCCAACAAACATGAAAAAAGCTTATCATCACCGGTCTTTAGAGAAATGTAAATAAAAACCACAGTGAGATACCATCTCACGCCCGTTAGAATGGTGAATATTAAAAGGTCAGGAAATGGCCGGGAGTGGTGGCTCATGCCTGTAATCCCAGCACTTTGGGAGGTCGAGGCAGGCAGATCACCTGAGGTCAGGAGTTCGAGACCAGCCTCACCAACATGGTGAAACCCTGTCTCTACTAAAAATACAAAAATTAGCCAGGTGTGGTGGCAGGTGCCTGTAATCCCAGCTACTAGGGAGGCTGAGGCAGAAGAATCACTTGAACTCGGGAGGCAGAGATTGCAGTGAGCTGAGATTGTGCCATTGTACTCCAGCCTGGGGGACAAGAGCAAAACTCCGTCCCCCCCTCCCCCCCAAAAAAAAGAAACAACCGATTCTGGAGAGGATGTGGAGAAATAGGAACACTTTTACACTGTTGGTGGGAGTGTAACTTACTTCAGCCACCACTGTGGAAGACAGTATGGCGACTTCTCAAGGATCTAGAACCAGAAATACCATTTGACCCAGCAATCTCATTACTGGGTATATACCCAAAAGATTATAAATTATTCTACTGTAAAGACACATGAGCATGTATGTTTACTGTGGCACTGTTCACAATAGCAAAGACTTGGAACCAACCCAAATGCTCATTAATGATAGACTGAATAAAGAAAATGAGGCACATATACACCATGGAATACTATGCAGCCATAAAAAAGGATGAGGTCATGTCCTTTGTAGGAACATGGATGAAGCTGGAAACCATCATTTTCAGCAAACTAACACAAAAACAGAAAACCAAACACTGCATGTTCTCACTCATAAGTGGGAGATGAACAATGAGAACACATGGATTCAGGAAGGGGAACATTACATACCAGGGCCTGTTGGGGGGTTTGGGGGTTAGGGGAGGGATAGCATTAGGATAAATATGTAATGTAGATGACGAGTTGATGGGTGCAGCCAACCACCATGGCACGTGTATACCTATGTAACAAACCTGTACGTTCTGCACATGTACCCCAGAACTTAAAGTATAATACAAAAAAAAAAAAAAGAAAAAGGAAAGAGGTTTAATTGGCTATCTGTCTTACGGACTTTACAGGAAAATGGTGCCAGCATCTGCTTCTGGTGAGGCCTCAGGAAGTTTTTAATCATGACAGAAGGTGACAGGGAGCCAGTATGTCCCATGGCAAGAGCAGGAGTGAGAGACAGAAGGGGGAGATCCCAGACTCTTTAAAACAACCAGATATCAGGTGAACCAACTGAGCTAGATCTCATTTATCACTAAGAGGACAGTGCTAAACAATTTATGAGGTATCCGTCCCCAGGATCTAATCACCACCCACCGGGCCCCACCTCCAACGTTGGGAATCACATTTCAACATGATACTTGAAGGGGACACCTATCCAAACTATATCAGTCTCATATGTGAGGCTTCTTATTTATAGTATAATGTTCATGCTTTAAAAAAATGTTCCAAAATAACTTTGTCTAAGTTCCATTTAGAAAAGCTATTTTGTGAACAGATGTTTCATGTTTGACCCACTACAGTGCATATATGTGTGTGTGTATATATATATATGTGTATATATATGTGTGTGTATATGTATATATATGTATATGTGTATATATATACATATATATACAAATACATATATATACATATATATACATATACACATATATCACTGTAGTGGGTCAAACATGAAAAATGTTTTAAATGTAGACAAGTAAAGCCAAATTAAATGTATATATATATATATGTATATATATATATGTGTATATATATATATGTGTATATATATATGTGTGTATATATATGTGTATATATATGTGTATATATATGTGTGTATATGTATATGTATATATATATATATATGTATATATACATATATATACATATACACATATATATACACACATATATATATACTTTTAATTTGGCTTTACTTTGCTCTACATTTCCAAAATCGGTTCTTATTTTACATAAAAACATTTTCATATACATATTTGCCTATATGAGATTGCTTTTTCAATAAAACTTGATTTTCTTCAAATGCTTTCACCTATTTTTAAACAATCACATTAGGAAACTGGCAAATATAGCATGGCTTAAATAACAGAGTAATGGAAAGAAAACTGTTATATTAAATTTTAAAATAAAGATTAAAAGATCAAGTATTATAGACCAGCTATAATCTTACAGCACCAAATTTTGGTGCTAGTTACTATAAAACCTAGCACAACTTTCTTCCTAAAATAACGCAGAAAAAAATTATATTTTTCCAAAACCTGAAATTTAAACAAAACCAGAAATAAAGAATAACACCATATAAATATACTCCAAATTTGTCATAAAACCATAAAAATAGTCTCACGAACTCTTCACAGAATACTATAACTGAGGATTATACACTTTAGCAAAAACATATTTAATAACATAAAGATATCTTTGATGTACTAAAGATAAATTTTGTAGTTAATATCTAGGTGACATTTTATGATACTATAGATGAAATTTTGTAACTTAAAATCATGACAAAATTACTATTGAATTTTTTTTTGTTTGTTTTTTGAGACGGAGTCTTGCTCTGTCGCCCAGGCTGGAGTGCAGTGGCGCAATCTCGGCTCACTGCAAGCTCCGCCTCCTGGGTTCACGCCATTCTCCTGCCTGAGCCTCTCCCAGTAGCTGGGACTACAGGCGCCCACCACCACGCCCGGCTGATTTTTTTGTATTTTCAGTAGAGACGGGGTTTCACCGTGGTCTCGATCTCCTAACCTTGTGATCCGCCTGCCTCGGCCTCCCAAAGTGCTGGGATTACAAGTGTGAGCCACCGTGCCCGGCCTGAATGTTTTAATATATGCTCATTTAAATTAATTTTATCCATTTTGTATTTTTTTTAAAAATCAGTAAATATATTTTAAAGTTTGGCCTAGAATTTGTTGCTGACCCCTTGGTCCCAGATTAGTTTGGAGAAGACTTTATAAATAAGTTATATTTCAAATTCCCCTATAGTATGAGACATGGAGATGTTAGAAAATCTTAAGTAAATGGCAAGAACAAAAAAAATGAGAAATCGAGCTAAAGTATATGTAGTTCACACTAGTTTACACAAGTTTCGATCTGAGGAGGATCTACTTTTCCTAAAGTAAATGATGTTTGAAATCACAGGAATTAATTTGGTATTTATAAAGCAGTAGATCTAGAAAGAAGATAAAATTTAATAACAAAAGGGGTTTCTGCAAGCAAACCATAGACATCATTTATTGATGACCAACAAAGAAAATTGTAGAGCTATAATGTCATGACATAAACAAAAATTATCTCCATGAAACAAGTTCTGTTTACGTGGATGGATAAAAATGCCAAAATTAATTTTTGCTGTGTACTTAAGATTTATGTATTTTATCATATAAAATTTTGATTCATTTTAAAAATAAGAAAAAAGTAATTTAGTGAGTAAAAAAGACAAATATATAAGAATTCAGGTTGATGTATAATGGATAGTAGATATTAAAGAAATATTACATAAAAAAGAAAATAGATAAATTTAAAACTAGATTACAAGGAAGATACAGCAATATGGATACTGCTGAAAATGAAATCCATAATGTAGATAGTAAACATGGAAATTACTGGTAGAAATTGAGATAGAAGATTAGGACACCATGGGAAAGAACGCGAAAGAATATTGAACAACATAAATTTATAGTCTCAGCTCTGGAGAACAGAAATACGTAATCAAGATGTGAGCAGTGTAGGTTACTTATGAGTGGGTAAGGGATAGTCGGTTTCATGTCTCTTTTCTAGCTTCTGGTAATTTGCTAGCAATCCTTGGTTTTCATTAGCTTTTAGATGCACCACTCCAATCTCTGCCATTTGCACATGAAGTTCTCCCTGTGTCTTCACAGTGTCTTTCCTTTGTGCATGTCTGTATCTGTGTCCAAATTTCCCCTTTTTATAAGGATACCAGTTACATTGGCTCGGGCCCATTCTAATGACCTCATTTTAAGTTGATTACCTCTATAAAGACCCAGTTTTTGAACAAGATCACATACTAAGGCACTGGGGATTAGACACAATTGAACCCATAATATTAAGCAGTAAAAAATCTGGTTCTTTGGGGAGTAAAGTAAAAGGGAAGATATAAATAGTTTAATAAAACTATATAATAATTATTTTAAAAATATTGATAAGTGATTATTAATATATGGGATAATCACATGTATAACATTAAAATTTATATATACAATTTAGCTTATAAGGAAAAATAAAACATAAGGAAAATAATTACAACATTTAGAAATATGAAGTGCAAACACATTTATTAGAACTTAAGTCTAACTCAAGATGATGTATAAAATCTAGCAAAGTCATAATCATTATGTAATAATGAAAAAGACATCATGTTTTATCCCTAACAAAAGACAATAGATTCAGACAGTGACAGGATTAGTTCCTTCCCAGTATTTTTTCAATCATTTTTATATCTCCATAGCAACTATATGTGCAGTACATTCCTGTCATTGCTACCTCTTATTCAGTAATTCACAACTAAGTGTGAGACATACGTAGTTTTAAATAATGGGCAAGGAACTTCTGACAAAGTTCCCTCAAAACACATACACACTCATTGAATATTTCAATTGTAAATAGTCGACCTATTTACACTCCCAAAATAAAATGAGAAAAACCTTCAATTCTTAAGACTGTTGCATAGTATTAATAGTGAAAACTGAGAAACTTTATTATAACAGATACAGCACAAGTTTATGTGTGTATGATCAATTTCTCAAAGGCAGATGCAGAAATCCTAGGTAGAATGTTACCTGAATTCTGCTTTATATTAAGAAATAAAAATGGTGCAATATTAGTAGTTGCATTCATATCAAATGGTTTTAAGATGAAAAAGTAATTGCACCTGCATCACATAGACTTAAGATTAAAAAACATAAAATAAAACTTTATCATCTATTTAGATGTTTAATGACACTTATAAAATTCAATATCTGTTGTGAGAAAAATAAGCTTTTTAAATGATAAACCTCATTTATGTAGAACAATAAAAACCATAGTATTAAACAAGACGTGTTAGAGACCTTCATATTAATGTCAGAAAAAAAGTAACCACAGCACTAGGAAAGAGACGAGGGAGCTAGTTGACTTTATAAGCAAGCTCATTATATGATCATCTACCTAGAAACCTACAAGATCAACTGAAAAACTAAGATGAATTCTAAGACAGCCTATTAAGTTACCTGGGTGCAAAATAAACATACAATGACAAGACTTTCCTGCATGTCACTAATGACCAATTAGAATTCAAATATCAAAGGATTTCAATAGAGTTAATTTAAAATTGGAATAAACTATAAAAGAAAACTTTAATAAGACTATTTTTCAATGATGAATTTTTATTTCAAACAGCATTTTGATCACTATTTGACATATTACATAAATAGTTTCAGAAGCTTGGAATTATAAAATATGTTTCTGTAGTATAATACTGGGTAAATTTTGAAAAAATAAAAGTTATTTTGAAATTTAAAATATTCTAGAGTAATTATAATATTTTTTCTTATAGAAATGTAACTAAAAATAAAAGCAAGCACAGTGCCAAGATGAATTGGTCAAAAAGCAAGTAAATTTAAAATTAAGATCCCATTAGACACACAATAGGATCAGGAAATATGGCAGAATCCCAACTTCCAGATAGATTGTTTTGTAGTAATTTAATAAAAGACCCCAAAATAGCAGAAAAAAATAGCAGATATTTGCATATGTGGGTATGAAACAGGAATTATCCAAAGACGGCTTTCCCTTGCGCTATCTCTGAATCAGCTTATAGTCAGAGATAACATATTAGTGAGGCTTCACCTTCCCACAACAAAAGCACTTACTAGTCCAGAATGATCATATAAACTTGCAAGAGTCCTGGCATCCCCAGAGCAGTTCCTGGAATACAGAAACTGATATTTAAACCTCCACAAGAACTCCAGGGAAGAAATTATCCATTTCTTTTTTTTGCCTTTTTATTATTTCATAGTAGTTAGTTCAAGAGCTAGTTAAGGGAAAGGTATAAATCTCAAACTAGGAAAATTTGAGAGACATACTTTTGGATGTATTATGATATTCAAAATAGACATATGTCTCAGCAGGTATTAACAGAACTCGAAACTCCTTTCTCTGTGGTAGAGTAATGAACTTAGTAGTGAAAACTACAATTATGTCAGTAAGAAACGTACTTTAATAAATTGGAAAAAATATGTATCATTTATTCTTCTACTTATTTTTTCCCTAAAATTATTTCACAAAATTTGGAAAGAAACATCTTCAAATTAGGTTAATTATTCCCAGGTGAAAAATAAAAAATTACCTTCCTACAATATAGATTTTTAAAAACATTTCAATATTTTTTGAGGCTGACAATTATGGATTGAAAGTCTGGGATAGTCAGCAAGCAAGGACTTAGCCCACTATCTATTGTGATGAGGAGTGGTGAGAGATGGGCAGTGGGGGCAGAAGGTTGAAGCTAAGGAGACAGATTTAGAATAAAATGAGTAGAAAATGACATTTTGACTAATCTTCATGGAGAGGTGGATTACAAAAGTCAATTTCCATGACTACTTTTTCTTTTCTAAGAAATATTGGAAAAATTTTTCCAAGAAATAACAAGATAAATTATAAAGATATAAACTTTTTTGAAATGGGATTAATTTATTAGGTATTTAATTTGGCTTTAGGTTTTAATTGGATAATACAGAATAATCCACTAAAAATATTCTTAACTATTTTAAGTCTTACTTACTAAAATAAAAGAAGATGTTAATATATTATCTAAAAAATGTTCAGATTCTCAAGATGGGCGAGTAGATGCAGCCAGGAGGAACACCGGTCACCAAGGGACCGGGACATCAGGGAGACTGGTGTACTTTGTGCAGATCTTTGGAGGGCATCGAGAGTGGATGGAGGGAAGACACAGATGCTGGGCTGAAGGGGGAGGAAGCTGGGAATCCTGCACAGGGCTACTGTGCACCAGGACTCATTCTGGGCTCTGAACCACTCCTGAGGAATGGGTGAGTTGAGCACACAGAACTGCTCTTCACTGGAACCTCTGGAATCCTGGCAGCAGGACACTTGGGCTGGCAGTGAGAGCTGCTTAGAGTGGTAATAGGGACAGAATTCCAGCTGTTGTGGAGCCCAGAGGGTTTGGTGTAAGAGTGTCTATAGTGGAGCACAGCCAGGAATGCCCATCCCTCAAGGCTTGCCTCACTCCCCTGGGAGACTTTAGCTTTAAGGGGATTGTCAGACCTGAACAGAACATGGTGGTCTTGTCTATGAGATGGAGCTGGTCCAACCTGGGCAACCACTCATCTGCTGGACTCTCTGGAGGCCCAAGCCTGGCCATGCCTGCTTGCAGTGCAACCTTGGATACTCAGCTGGGGTGCCTCCCTAGGGACCACACCATAGCTCCTGCAATAGCAGATGGTACATGTCGGAGAGCTACAGCAGGGTAGCCCCAGCGACATGTACCAGCCTACCCATGCCCTCCCCCAACTGCAGCTTCTCTCCTGCCACTCTGCTGGCACACAGTTGCACATGGCCACTCCTTACTTATTTTGTCCGTGCATGTGTGCATGGGTGGACCTCACCTAGCTTTCCCTGACAGCAAGCATGTATGCATGCACCCCATCATGCCACTGCTGCTTGCATGAGTGTACCCCACTTCCAATGCTACACCACCATCGCCAAGATGAAGGCATGACAAGGAGACTAGTGGCCCCACCCCACCCAGTACCACCATTGCTGCTAGTGCATTGGTGCCCATGGATATTATCAACTCTACACCTGCCAGAGTCTCACCCCCCACACTGACACTACTGCTGGCATGAACCTACCCACAAAGATGAGCATCCTTGCCACCCTGCCCTGCATGGCCACTGTTACCTATATAAACACATGTACAGAGGGCACCAGCCAGCACTCTGCCTGCCAGCTCTGCTCCTGTGCTGCTACTGCCACTGGTGCAAACACATGCATGGATGGCAAGCCCTCTTCCACCCACTGCACACACTTGCATAGAAGCCAGCACCCTTGTGTTGGCGCTCCAACACAGCTGACAACAGTGTACTCCACAACTCTGCCACTGCTGTTGGCAAGTGCGAATCAGCTAGGACCCTGATGCCACTGCCTGCTGAAGTGCTCTGGCTGGCACCATCCATTGGAGTTTGGTGACCAGTGGTCTAGGCACAACTAGGCCCTTCCAGCACAGCAGATTCCTAACTTTGAGGGGCCAGATAACAAAGTTGGAGGCCTGATACCAGCTCCCGATAGTAAAAGCACGCAGCCGAGGAGTCCTGAGCTGAGCCTTGGCCCCCTAAAATCTTCCAGAAATGAAGCCAGTCGACTGAAGCCCCCTTATACTACAATCACCCAAGGAGATCAAAGAGAATAAAATTTCATGAAAATATCAAAGGGACTGCAACTTCAAAGATTATAGGAACATCAGGCCCATAGTCGAGAAAGAACCAGTGCAAGAATACTGGAAACTCTAAAAGCCAGAGTGTCTTCTTACCTCCAAATTATCACACTAGTGCCCCAGCAATGGTACTTAAGCAGACTAAAATGTTTGAAATAATACACATGGAATCAAAATATGGTTATGAATAAAGTTCATTGACAGGAGAAAGTCAAAACCTAATTCAAGGAATCTAAGGATGACAATAAAAGGATACAGAAGCTGAGAGACAAAATGGCTATTATGAGACAGAAACAAAGTGATCTGATAGAGCTGAAAAGCATAAGAATTTGATAATGCAATCGCAAGTATTAACAGAATCGATCAAGCAAGCTGAGAAAAGAATCTCAGAGCTCAAAGACCATTTCTCTGAAATAATTAAGTTAGACGAAAATAAAGAAAAACTAGGAAGAATAAAATATCTGAGAAATATGGGATTACGTAAAGAGACCTAATCTATGACCGACTAGCATTCCTGAAAGAGAGGGAGATAACCAAGCAATGTGGTTAACATATTTCAGGATATTGTCCATAAAAATTTCCTCAACCTCACTAGAGAGGTCAGCATTCAAATTCAGGAAAAGCCCTGACCCTCTGCAAAATGCTACACCTGAAGACCATCCCCAAGGCACATAGTCATCAGATTCTCCAAGGTTGAAATGGAAGAAAAAATGTTAAAGGTAGCTAGAGAGAAGGGGCAGGTCACCTACAAAGGGAACCCCATCAGGCTAACAGCAGACTTGTCAGCAGAAAAACTACAAGCCAGAAGAGATTGGGAGTGTACATTCAGCATTCTTAAAGCTAAGAATTTTCCACCAAAAAAAATTAAAGCTGGCCAAACTAAGATTCATAAGTAGAAATAAGACCCTTTTCAGAAAAGCTGTGTAGAAGGAATTAAATACTACCAGACCTGCTTTACAAAAAGTCCTGAAGGGACTGGTAAATATGGAAACAGAAACCATTACAAGCCACTACCAAACCACATGTAATTACCTAGACCAGTGACTCTATAAAGCAACCACACAAACAAGTCTGCATAAAAACAAGGTAACAACATGATGACAGGATTAAATCAGCACATATCAATGCTAATCTTGAATGTAAATGGACTAAATGCAGCAATGAAAAGGCACAGGATGGCCAGTTGAATAGAAATGCAAAACTCAATTCCTATTCCAAGATGGCTGACTAGACAGCCAGGAAGAACATCTGCTACTGTGGAACCAGGACATTGGGAAGACTGGCATATTCCTAGCAGATCTTCAGAGGGAAGACATTGAGAGCTCTCAACAAAGAAGAAAAGATGGAAGATCCAAATAAACACAATTAAAAATGACAAAGGGAATGTTACCACTGATCCCACAGAAATACAAATAACCATCAAAATCTACTATGACCACTATGACCACTGTTATACATATAAATTAGAAAATCTAGAAGAAATGGATATTTCTGGGACACATACACCCTCCCAAGACTGAAACAGAAAGAAATAGAATTCCTGGATAGACCAATAATAATCTTTGAAATGGAATCAGTAATAAATAGCCTGCCAACCAAAAAAAAAAAAAAAACAAAAAAACCCAGGACCAGACTTTTATTATCCGCCTCTCCATGAAGATTAGTCAAGTTGTCATTTTCTACTCATCTTATTCTAAAGCTTTTCACAACCTCAACCTTCTGCCCCCACTACCAGATGTATAGAGAAGAGCTGACACCATACCTAATGAAACTATTACAAACAATCAAGGTGGAAGGAGTCATCCCTAATTCATTCTATGAGGACAGCATCATCCTGATATCAAAACCTTGCAGAGACATGCAACAAAAAAAGGAAACATCAGGCCAATACACTTGATGAAAATAATGCAAAAATCCTCAACAAAATAACTAGCAAACTAAATCCAGCAGCACATCAAAAAGCTAATCCACCATGATAGAGTAGGCTTTCTCCCTGAGATATAAGATTGGTTCAACACATGCAAATCAATAAATGTGATTCATCACCTAAAAAGAATTAAAGAGCAATACCACATGACCATGTCAATACACACAGAAAAGGATTTTAATAAATTCAACATGCTTCATGTTAAAAACTTTCAACAAGCTAGGTATTGAAGGAACATACCTCAAAATAATAAGCGCCATCTATGACAAATCCACAGCCAACTGAAAGGTCAAAACCTGGAAGCATTCCCTTGGAAAACCAAAAAATGACAAAAATGCCTGCTCTTACCATGCCAGTTCAACATAGCATTGGATGTCCTGGTCAGAGCAAGTAAGCAAGGGAAAGAAATAAAGGACATCCAAATAAGAAGAGAAGAAGTCAAATTATCCCTGTTGGCAGATAACATGATTCTATATCTAGGAAACCCCAAAAGCTCCTTCAGATGATAAACTACTTTATCAAAATTTCAGGACACAAAATCAGTGTACAAAAATCAGTAACATTTCTATACAGCAACAACAGCAAAGCTGAGAACGAAATCAGGAAAGCAATTGCATTCACACTAGCCACACAAAAAATAAAATACCTAGGAATACAGGTAACCAGGGAAGTGAAAGTTCTCTATAATGAGAAATGTAAATCCTCAAAGAAATCAGAGAAGACACAAACAAATGGAAAAACCATTCCATGATAATGCATAGGAAGATTCAATATCACTGAAATGATCATACTGTCCAAAGCAATTTACCAGTGCAATGCTATTGCTATCACACTAACGACATTCTTCACAGAACTAGAAAAAACTATTTTAAGATTCATATTGAAGGAGCCCAAATAGCCAAGGTAATCCTAAGTAAAATGAGCAAATCCAGAGGCATCACACTTTCTGACTTCAAACTATATTACAGGGCTACAGTAACCAAAACGGCATAATACTGGTACAAAAACAGAAACATAGACCAAAGAGACAGAATAAAGAGCCCAGAAATAAGGCCATACACTTAAAACCATCTGATCTTTGACAAAGCCGACAAAAACAAGCAATGGGGAAAAGAATCCCTATTCAATAAATGGTGTTGTGATAACTGCCTAGCCATGTGCAGAAAATTAAAACTGGACCTCTTCCTTACACTATTTACTAAGATCAGCTCAAGATGGAATAAAGAATCAAAAAACCCCAAAACTATAAAAACTCTGGAAGATAACCTAGGCAATACCATTCTGGACATAGGAACTGGCAAAGATTTCATAACGAAGATGCCAAAAGCAATTGCAACCAAAGCAAAAATGGACAAATGAGGTCTAATTAAACTAAAGAGCTTCTGCACAGCAAAGGAAACTATCGACAGAGTAAACCGAAAAATCGACACAGTGGGAGAAAATAACTGCAAATTATGCATCCATCAAAGGTCTAATATCTAGAAGCTGTAAGGAATGTAAACAAATTTACAAGAAAAAACACAAAGAACCCCATTAAAAAGTAGGCAAAGGACATAGAGAGAAACTTTCCAAAAGAATACATACATGTAGCCAACAAGCATACGAAAAAAAAAAAAAAGCCCAAGATCTCTGATCGATAGAGAAATGCAAACTAAAACCACAATGAGATACCATCTCATGTCAGTCGGAATGGCTGTTAATAAAAAGTCAAAAAATCAGGCTCATGCCTGTAATCCCAGCACTCTGGGATGCTGAGGCAGGCAGATCACGAGGTCAGGAATTTGAGACCAGCCTGGCCAACATGGTGAAACCCCGTCTCTACTAAAGATACAAAAATTAGCCAGGCATGGTGATGTGTGCCTGTCATCCTAGCTACTCAGGAGGCTGAGGTAGGAGAATCGCTTGAACCCAGGAGGCGGAGGTTGCAGTGAGCCAAGATTGCGCCATTGCACTCCAGCCTGGGTGACAGAGCAAGACTCCATCT
>NW_026652290.1:67839929-68026685 GCF_009828535.3 Hylobates moloch | reverse complement strand
GTAGCTGGGACCACAGGCGCAACCAACATGCCCGGCTAATTTTTTTGGTATTTTTACTAGAGACGGGGTTTCACCGTGTTAGCCAGGATGGTCTCAATCGCCTGACCTGGTGATCCGTCCTCCTCGGCCTCCCAAAGTGCTGGGATTACAGGCGTGAGCCATCGCGCCCGGCATTTAATCTCTTCTTAAATCAAACACAGTTTCATAAAATGTGTAGATCATTATAAAATTATTAACAATACATCTTCACCATTGAATCAAATAGAATTGTTCATCTACAAAGCAACATACTATTTGGATATGCAAAATTTATTTAAAAATTTAAAAATTTATTATTGTCTCTATGCAATATCCTGTACTCACCATTAACTGGGGCATCAAATTGAATACATGATATCAAACAGTAATCATAGAGAAATCTTGTCAAAGGATGTGCACTGTAATTGGCACAGAAGAATATTCAAAGCAACAAAAATATAAACAGAGTTATACTAAAATGATAGGCTACCTTACTCTAAGACATCTCTACTACCCACGTGAACAATAATTATTAAGAAAGCAATAGGTTGTGAATTCAGGAATACATATAATTTTTGAAAACAACCCAAACCTATGAATATGACTATATAACTCTAACAAACAAGTTTACATCATACTATGCTTTGTCAATAACCTTGCATCTGGAGTGTTCTATGAATTGTGAAGACTCTCAATAACTATTTAAGGCTCAGATAAATTTCAGAAGATAGAAAAGGGCTTCAGATAAATTTCACATATATGAAAAGACAAACTAAAATATATTTAAAATTATCAGTGTTAGCAAAAGCTATGATGTTTGTTCAAATTTTTAGGAATCTAAAATTGAAAAATGGATAATTTTATATTTAATATTTTGATTTTTTAAATGGTAAGTAGCCAATCACTTCATATCTACTTAGGCACTGAAACACTTGAGTTAACAAATTGTCTAGTGGATTTGTAATTATAGATGAATAACAGGGTATTTTATGTGAAATTTTGGAGACTAGAGATACATGTGGACAATGGCCAGATCATATATAAAATTAGAAAGCTGGCCCATAATCTGTAGCGTCAGCCCAGGAAACTAACATGTTATATAAAGTAGCCAGCCCAGGAAGCTAGCCTATTGTCTCTAAGTCAGTCTTGTTAAAAGACCACCAATTCTGGCCGGGAGCAGTGGCTGACACCTGTAATCCCAGCACTTTGGGAGGTCGAGGCGGGCAGATCATGAGGTCAGGTGATCGAGACCATCTTAGCTAACAGAGAAACCCCGTCTCTACTAAAAACACAAAAAATTAGCCGGGCGTGGTGGCGGGCACCTGTAGTCCCAGCTACTCGGGAGGCTGAGGCAGGAGAATGGTGTGAACCCGGGAGGCGGAGCTTGCAGTGAGCCGAGATTGCACCACTGCACTTCAGCCTGGATGACAGAGCGAGACTCTGTCTCAAAAAAAAAACAAAAACAACAACAACAACAACAACAAAACCCACCAATTCTAGCAGTAATCCAGGAAGCTAAACAATAACCCTTGTAATAATCAGCCCAAAAAGTTTTGGCTTGATCCATAACTGAAAGTTTTCCTAATTGTTGTTTCCACCATCAATTTAGGACCCACCAGAAAAACCCAAATGTGCACCCTAACCAATCACATAGGATGCCCTATTTCAAATTAGTCCACCTATACCTTCTTCACACCAACATCCTCCACCCAGAGTACACCTGGATTCTTTCCTTTTCTTTTTCTATCATATAAACTGTCTCACTCTGCCTTCCTTTGAGCTTCTGCTAATCCCTGCACAGCCTCAGGACACTGCTCCTTGTATCCAGGCCACTCCAGCTCCAGCCTCGGCTCAAAGGGCCCCAGGTACATCTAGGGCCACTGCTCCAGAAGGGCAAGCGTAAGACTTGGCAGCTTCCACATGGTGTTAAGCCTGTGGGCTCACAGAGTGTAAGAGTGAAGGAGACTTGGCAGCCTCTGCCTAGATTTCAGAGGCTGTGTGAGAAAGCATGGGTGCCTAGACAGAATCCTGCTGGAGGAGCGGAGCCCTGCAGAAAGGTCAGATGCCCCACAGAGTCCCCACTGGGGCACTGCCTAGTGGAAATGTGGGAAAGGGGCCACCATCCTACAGACCCCAGAATGGTAGATCGACTGGTAGCTTTCATCCTGTGCCTGGAAAAGCCACAGGTATTCAACTCCAACCCAAATAGCCATGTGGGTGGCACTCATGAAACCACTGGAGTATGGTTGCCCAAGGCCTTGGGAGCTCACCTGTGACAAAAAAAAAAAAAAAAATGCAAGATATGGAGTCAAAGGAGATTATTTTGGAGCTTTATGACTGCCCTGCTGGGTTTCAGACTTCCATGGGGATTTTAGTCCCTGTCTTTTGACCAATTTCTCCCTTTTGGAATGGGAATGTCTACCTAATGCCTACCTAATGCCTGTATTCCCATTGTGTCATAGAAATAAATAACTTATTTTGATTTTACAAGCTAATAGGTAGAAGGAGATGAGTCTCAGATGAGACTTAGGACTTTGGACTTGATGTTGGAACAAATTAGGGCTTTGTGGGACTGTTGAGAAGGCATGATTGTATTTTGCAATATGAGAAGAACATGAGATTTTAGGGGCCAGGAAATGAAAGAATGAGTTTTGATGCTGTCCCCTCTAAATCTTTTGTTGAATTGTAATCCTCTCCAGTGTTGGAGGTGGGGCCTGGTGGGATGTGATTAGATCGTAGGGGCAGATTTCTCATGAATGGTTTAGTGCCATTCTCTTGGTGTTGTCCTTGTCATGAGTGAGTTCTCATGATATCTGTTAGTTTAAAAGTGTGTGATACCTCCTCTTCTCCCTCTCTTGCTGTCAACATGTGACATGCCTGTTCCCACTTTACTTTCTGCCATGAGTAAAAAACTTGCTGAGGCCTCCTTAGAAGCCAAGCAGATAGTGGTGTCATGCATTGTCCATCCTGCAAAACTGTGAGCCCATTAATTATTTTCTTCCTTATAAATTACCCAGTCTCAGGTATTTCTTTATAGCAATGCAAGAATGGCCTAACATACTTTGAATGTAGACTTTTCTTGTTTTCATTTGGTTGGTCTTCATTTATTTCCACAAGGTAATGTGTACATTTATTCTGATTTGTGAAAGAATTTGTGAGTTATCTATAGGTCTTCTCTACTGAAGGTAAATATGAATTAGTTATCTGGTATATCATTGTTAATTCATATGGTTATTAATATAATTTACTGGTTTAAATATTTTAAACTAGACTATTACCTTTTAATCTAGGTTTTCTTGAGTACTGGCTGGAGATGGGGCTCTGAGCTAACACAAAGGATTGTTTTGTTAAATTAGATTCACATGAATCAGAGACCTTATTAAATATCAATTTTTGACAATTATCAAAGATAATTATTATCAATCTTTGATAATGATTTCAAGGTTCTAAGCAGTCATGGGACACAGCAGAGCAGGGAGTTATGTGGAACCCCTGACCACTGAAATTTGTGTGTCTTCCCAGGTGCTTCTTTCCCATATTGGACATGCACTTCATGTCCCAGAAAAATACATGAAGTCTCTAAACTAAGTTTTGTGGGTCCATTTAACCAGAGGGAAATATTTAAATTTATTAAATCTTCCTATTTTATGCTCCAAGGATTTTCACAGCTTATATGACATTGACATTCTCTCTTTCTCTTTTTTTTTTTCTGAGACGGAGTTTCACTCTTGTTGTCCAGGCTGGAGTGCAATGGCATGATCTCGGCTCACTGCAACCTCCACCTCCTGGGTTCAAGGGATTCTCCTGCCTCAGCCTCCTGAGTAGCTGGGATTACAGGCATGCGCCACCATGCCCGACTAATTGTATATTTAGTAGAGACGGGGTTTCTCCATGTTGGTCAGGCTGGTCTGGAACTCATGACCCCAGATAATCCGCCCACCTTGACCTCCCAAAGTGCTGGGATTACAGGCGTAAGCCACCGTGCCTGGCCAATACCTCATAAATCCATAGATTATAGGTTTGTTTGTCACAGTAATTCTAAACTAGGGCCATCCTTCTCAAAACATTTTGTATATGAGAACTCTCCTCTTCACAAATATTAGTCTATTTAACAAGAAGTTAGTTATCAATAAGCTTACAAGGCAATTAGATTGAATTGACTCTTTTTGTTCTTTCTCTGTGAAAGCACCAACCAGTAATAAGGAGACAGATGAATCACAGGACACTTGCTGTGATTCCTTTCTCCTAAGCTCTTATCCAATCTAGGGCATATTTAAAATAGTTTTAAGAGATTTTATTTAAAATGTTTTTGGTTGTGGTTTTGTAATAAAAACACTTGGCTAGGTAAATTTAGTATGTTTTAATAAGTTCAGTAATTTTATCTTTATTGCATATATTGTTTATTTGGGGCTTTTGTCACTCTTTTTAGAATGCATCTAGAAATCAGTACCCCAAACAAGATGTGGTATTAATTATTGAGTCAATATATTTTACTATACAAAACTGCCACCTTCTAATTTGCAATAAAAGTAACTTTTAAAAATGCAAATTAATGTCTAACAATTTTTGATCAATGAATTTGGACTTTAATAATTTAACAATTCTTTCTGTTTTCAACTATATTCTTTGCTTTTCAGGCAAAGAAAAATTTGAAAACATAAAAGAAGTGTGAAAGGCACACTTTCCCAAATACAATTCCTATTTTTATTAATATGTTTATTCTAATTTAAACATAGAGTGTACTCACTAGCATGAGATGAAGGGAAAATTCTTTGAAAATACGTTTCATTGACGTAGTTACATTTTACTTATATTTTATGCACAATTTGAGGATTCCATACGCTAAGAATTCTTTAAAATGACTGTAACTTCTGACTTTACTTTTACAATATTGTTGAGAAAATGCTGCAAGATACAAAATAGTAGATTAGTAAAATACAATTTTAATCTGACATTGTCTTTTTTATTCTCCTTGTCACTCTTTGAGGCATCTTATTTCCTAAAACCCTTTCTGTGTGGTCATTTGTGGACTTATAACTGTGGCCATTTTCTTAGATCTACAAACTATCCTTTATCAACTGCTTAAGACAAGTCTTTTACTTCTTTCTGACTGGCAAATTCTAGAATCCTATACTGTTTTCTACTTTGTTCTTTTCAATAGATTTATTGAGGTCTAACTGACAAAATTGTTATGGTGTATGATGTGGTAATTTGATACATATATATACATATATATAAATGATTGCCATATTTAAGTTAATTAAAACATCTATTTCTTTACCTAGTTACTATTTTTTGTGTGTGTGTGTGTGCGCTTTATGGTGAGAACATTTAAAATCTTAGTAAATTTCAAGTTTACAATGCAGTATTATTAACTATAGTTACCATGCTGTACATTAGATCCTCCCAGAACTTATTCATCTTATAACTGAAATTTGTACCATTTGAAAAATATGTCCCCAGTTTGCCCTACCCCCAGGTCCTAGCAACCCCCAGAACTCTCTGTTTGTATGAGTTTGACTTAGATTCCACATATAAATGAGAACATAACTCACTTGTCTTTTTATGCCTGACTCATTTCAGTTAGCATAATTACTTCCAGATTCATTCATGTCTCATTATTTGGAAGGATTTTTCTTTATTTAAATACATCTTCATTATCCATTTATCTGTCCATTGATGGACACACTTAGGTTGTTTCCATGTGTAAGCTATTGTAAATAATGTAATGAACATGGGAGTTCAGAAATCTCTTCAAAATAATTTTTTTCTTTCATATATATGTGTGTGTGAGAATATATATGTATCCTCATTTTATATTCTTGATATCCTTGTCAAATATTAGCTTACCATTATACATGCTTTCATGATAAAAAAACACTCACCAAAATAGATATGCAAAGAATGTATCTCAACATTAGCAAAGCCATATATGACAAGCTCAGAGTAAAATCATATTCAACATATATATGTGTGCATATATATATATATGTGTGTATATATATATATATATATATATATATATGAGATTGCTGGATCATATGGTAGTTCTATTTTAAGTTTTTTGAAGAAGCCTCAAACTGTTTTCCATAATGGCTGTACTAACTTATTTTCCCAGGAAAAATGTACACATGTTCCCTTTTCTCTATATTTTCACCAACACTTGTTACCTGTTGTGTTTTCGATAATAGTCATCCTATCAGGTGTGAGATTATAACTCATTGGTGTTTTCATTTGCATTTCCCTGATAACTTGTGATGTTGAGCACCTTTTCATGTTTCTGTTAGCCTATTGTATGATTTCTTTGAAGGAATATCTATTTAGGACATTTGACCATATTTTTAAATAAAATTATCTGTGTTTTTTTGCTATTGACTTGTATTAGCCTCTCATATATTTTGGATACTAACCCTATATCACGGGTTTACCATAGTTTGCAAATTTTTCCCCCATTTAATAGGTTGTCCTTTCATTATATGGATTTTTATTGTTGTTATTGTGCAGAAACTTTAAAGTTTGATGTAGTTCCACTTATTTTTGCTTCTGTTGCTTGTGCTTTTATGTTATATCCAAAAAGTCATTGCCAAGACCCATATCATGGAGCTTATTACCTATGTTTACTTGTGGAAGTTTTGTGGTTGTAGATCTTAATATTTAAGCCTTATATTTTGAATTAATTTTTTGTGATTGGTGTAAGAAATTGTTCAGTTTCATTCTTTTGCATGTAGACATTCAGTTTTCCTAGTGATATTTATTGACAAGATCATTCTTTCCTCTTTGTATATTTTTGATGTCCCTATCAAATATTAGCTTACCATTATACATAATTTCATGATAAAATCTCTCACCACAGTAGGTATACAAAGAATGTGCCTCAACATAATCAAATCCATATGTGACAAGCTCAGAGTAACATCATGTTCAACGTGATGTTCAACTCCTAAGACCAGGAGTAAGACAGAGATACTCGGTCTTACTACTTCTGTTGAACATAGTGGAGGAAGTCCTATCCACGTAAATTAGGCAAGAGAAAGAAATAAACAGCATCCAAACTATAAAAGAAGTTAAATTGTCTTTCTTCAAAGACAGTCTCTCGTATAGAAATCTTATATTTGCAACCCTTATATAAATAAAACCCTAACAACTCCTCTAAAAAAACTATTAGAACTAATAAACAAATTCAGTAAAGTTACAGATTACAAAATCAACACACAAAAATTAGGTGCATTTCTACACTCAATACAATAAACTGTCTGAAAAAGAAATTTTTAAAGTTACATGTTTAATAACATCAGACAGAATAAAATACTTAGGAATAAATTTAACCAAGGAAGTGAAAGTTCTGTACAGTACACTGAAAGCCATAAAACATTGACAGAAGAAATTGAAGAAAACACAAGTAAAAGGAAAAAATATCTCATGTTTATAGATTGAAAAATTAATATTGTTAAAATGTCTATACTAAAGTGTCTCTACTAATCAAAGAGACCTACACATTCAGTGCAATATCTATCAAAATCCCAATGACATTTTTCACAGAAAGAAAAATAATCTTAAAATTTGTATGGAACCACAAAAGACTGAATAGCTAAAGCAAACTTAAGGGCACAGATGCTTCCATCTTATGCTTGCCTTAGAATATCTATGGAAGCATCTGTGGAAGCATCACACTTCCTGATTTCAAACCATATTTCAAAGTTATAGTAATCAAAAGCTATAGCACTGGGTTAAAAATAGACATATAGACCAATGGAACAGAATATACCTTGTTCTTTTCAAGGAACATTTAGCGAAGTACTTCATCTTTTTGACCCTGTGGTAAGTAACTTATACTTTCTGTTTAGGTTTGTTTCTAGGCAGACATTATGCCTTTCAGAATTTCTGTAATGTATTTTAAATTACCTACAAATGTTAAGAGTAGAAATGACTAAATGTTCCTCTTTAAAATTCAACACTGGGATAAGAGAGGCCCTCCAAAGTGCCCCAGTCATCAGAAGGAATCTGGACCTAGGACAACACAATCTAAAGCAAGTAAGAATTGAAGACCCCCCCTTTTTTTCACAAAAGATATTATGGATAGAAAGTCTAATCAAAATCTCTAATTTTGGGAGAAAGTAAAAAAAGGTTCAGAAAGATTTCACAGGTTATACAATAAACTAGTTTTATAGACTCCAGCCTGAAACTACTGCTCTGTGTTGTCAAGGCATTTAGTAAACAGTTTTCTCTAGTCGAAACAGATCCTTTGTCTTCCTAGTCCAAACAGATGTGGACATTACCAGGGAAACCAGAGTATTTCAAATGATCTTTAATTAGCTGCCTCTGCATATCCAAGTTAGTGTCACAGTATAACATTTCCCAGGCAAGATGCCAGTATCAGAGATATAAAGCAATGTCTTTATAACATATGACAGTGAACAAAAGTAAAAATGACAGACTGAAAAGAGTAAATACCTGCATACATAGAAGTAATGGCATAAAATACATTGAACATGATGTTTTATTTCATTTTTTTTAAAGTTAATTTCAAACAGTTTCTTCTCAGAGTGGTGTTTTGTCCTTTCTTCCTTAAAAAAGAGATGTAATTCTGAGTAACAATACAAAGATTTATGCCATTTTGCAATTGTTAATGAAAACTTTATTTCCTACCCAATGAAGAATAATTCTACATAATTACCAATTTTATTGCACAGATGTATTACTACCTCAGAAAAAATTAGGCACTTTATTGTAATCAAACATATGGAGCTATTTGAATTCTAAAATAAGGAAAAGTTATACATGACAGACAATACTAGAAATGTGACAATATTAGAAATAATTCATTATAGTCACATTTTATTTTTCCCGTATTTCAACTTGACTTATGAATAGAGTGCAAGACTGAATGTTGTTACAGAGGTAACATTTTCAATAAATCATAATAAAGGTTAAAATGGCAATAAAAATAAACATATGCAACAGTACAATGTAAAGAAGCCCTCTTCAATTATAAGTTTGGAGATGATGCTGTTTGCCTCATTTATTTGAGAAGTATAAAATCTTTTTAAAGCATGGATAACTATACAGTATATAAGGTACAACAAATAACTGGCCAATTTTTTTAACCTTCACCTATAGATGATGTAGTTATTTTGCATTTTAGTATTTATCCCAAATCATAAGATGCATAAAAATAATGATCAAAAATTTTAAAAAGAAGACATGGTTCTTTTAAACCCAATAACTTATAGTTTCCTTAAGTCCTCTGCTCTGCTCTGAAACTATTGCATTATCACAAATGACAACAGTAAAATTATGTAAATATTGTAAGTAGCTCATTGGTGTCCCTATTTATTTCATGATGTCATCATTGGGATGTGGGTGCATTTAGCAGCTGTAATAGGCAGTACATATATATGTTTAGTGCACTATATTCACTATTATTTCTTTCACTATACATGTCAAATTCATTTCTTTCTTTATACCTAGTTTGTGTTTTTATAAATGGTAAAAATATTGTGTAAAAATAATTTTGAGAGTCTGAGTATGGCTTCCACACATAAGGGACTTTACTGGTACAGATTTACCATAATCTAGAACAGTTCAATTACTTTTTAAAACTATGTACAATATTTATTTGACTTGAATTACCAATAACCATATTCTTAAGGTTTAGCAGGACATTGTTTAATAAGTACATATATTGTATCCATTTTGATAATTTTAAATCTACAAAATATTTCTTTCTCAATTTTGTCTCTCTCAGGTGGGAGAGTTAAATTGTGAAATGTAATTGAAAGTTAGGCATTATATGCTTGGTTTTTAGAACTGATGTCTTGAAAGTGTGACAACTGTATTTCTATTATTGATTTTGTCTACTATAGAACCAGTTAGCAGTTGTGTATGAAAAAGCTCTGTTGTACTCTGAGATGAACTCCAGTCTCCTCTTTTGCCTATATATTCAGATATTTGTGCAGATATGTTTGAAGAAAAAGAAAAGAACACCTAAATTAATAAAGAATCAATAGTTTTTTAACTGTTTTCAGTGCCTTTGGAGGTAAGTGACCTGTCTGGCACTCCAGGTCAAGTTAAAGAAAGAGAAAAAATAAAAGCTCATTGTTACACTTTATTTTGTTGAATATTTCAAGAATTCAAACTAGAAAAAAAAATTTCTTAGCTGGGACATGGTGTGTGGAGTGGGGCAGAGGCCTGGTAGGATGTAGGACACTGCTGTACCTGGACAAACTACTTGGTCTCCAGGGATTCTGTTTCTGTTCGTGTTTAACATACAGAGAAAATAAAAGCCCCTCTTATGCACAGTTAAGAAGGGTGTCATTTGAATGTGAAGAATAATCCTGTAACCAGAAAAGCTGAGAACTTCAGTAAAGAAGAGATCTGAGAATATCCTATTATTGCTTGGTAGAGACAGAGTGAGAATATAAAAGTCTAAGACAGTGATTCCCAGATATAGCTACTCATTAGTATCACCTGGAAAGTTTTAACAGTAATACCTATGCCCAAGACAAACACCAGACCAATTAAGTGTTATGATTTCTGGGGTGAGTACTTGGAACCAAACTTTTAAAAAGTCTATTTAAATGATTGCAATAGATAAATAGTTTGTAAATGAATAAATAAATAGACTGTAAATAGATACACAAATAGATTTTGTACATAAAGCTAAAGCCAGCTTTGAGACTACTGGGAAAAATTTAAATCACACTATTTCAGGACATAGGGTGTACACATTTGTTCTTAGTAAACTTAATATGACTTACTAGTGAATTCTATTTGGTTTGCTTTGATGTGTTTTGTTTCTTCAAGTTGTTCTATTTTAGACACCTGAATGGATAAGGATATATTTGACTCCAGGTAGGCAAACTTTATATAATATTTTGACTTTGTTGCCCTACTATGACAATTATATTTAATTGAAGTCATAGGAATTTGATGACATCTTACAGGTATCATATATTTGAATTTCCCCAAAATTCTTCTTGTTATAATGCATGGAATCCAGCAAAATAGTCTATTCAGAATACAATGTAATTTCTGGCATTGAATAATTCAGAACTTCTTTATGGGTATACCATGAAGGGGTTATAGCTGTGCTGTAAGGCATTGATTCCCTCAAGACTCCTAGAGACAAGGTAGAGTCTGGGGTCCCTGGAGATCCTTGGCCTGATATATTTCTCTGTAAACAATTTTATGTAAGTCTTATTCAAGGACAGCATGATTAAAGAGTCTGAAAACAAAACTCATGACCAATAGGTAGTAAGCACTATGAGCAACATCCTGCATTTTCTACCCTCCTATACAATTAGCAAGGCCAAACAGGGGCTCTTCAATCTGAACATCTATCTTAGCTGAGGCTACGTAGAGCCCAGCTACCCAATATGTATAATAGGCCTGATGAGATGCTGAGAGAGTAAAAAAAAAGTATACAAGAAGCATGGTGTGCAGGTGAAAGTGAGGAGGTGAAGGAGCTGGCAGTGAGGCAATACAGATTTTTTTAGCAGGAGCCAATTTTAATTTTACTTCACATGTATTAAATGTGTGTATGTGTGTACACAGATACATAAAAGAAAATGTCCTTCAAGTTTACATCAGTATGGTGTAGGAATGTTATCATTTTCTGTGTGCCATATAATGAAAAAATATAGAAGCACTAATATAGTTCAATTTTGAATATATCAGAAGAACTATAAATAGCACAAACTGGCATATAGTCAAGGTGATAGGGCTATGGTATGCTTTA
Source organism: Hylobates moloch (assembly GCF_009828535.3). Lineage (NCBI taxonomy): Eukaryota > Metazoa > Chordata > Mammalia > Primates > Hylobatidae > Hylobates > Hylobates moloch. Next base: position 68,014,930 of record NW_026652290.1, on the reverse strand, counting down.
ACTATAATTCCACATCATATATTTCTAACATTTCATTCTCTCTCTACCACGATGATACAGCCTAGGTTCTTTCCTTTGAGTTTTGGAGCATCAGAAAACCCAGCACCTCACAGATTCTTGGGTTTTAAGGGAGATCCAATGTAACAGGAGCTTATCAACTGAATGTAGGGAGACATAGAATTAACTATTATACGGCAACCCATCATATTTACAGACATATTAATATAAGTAAATAAAATTAAGTATATAGTAAATTTGGAAGAATATTCTGGAGTGACTAGATACTTGTAGGCAAGACAATAGGTAACACGACCAGTTTCAATGCCATTTGTGAATTAATTCTCAATGTCACATAATTTTTGCTGGCAAGTGTAGAAAACTTTACCGAACCAACTTGAAGCAGACTAGTAAATGAATGTTAAGTCTTGAAATATTTTTATGATTATCTTTAAAAAACCGTTAAAAATTAAAAAGAACTCCATTCACCTGAACCATTTAATTTAATTCAACAGATATTGAGTATCTATTAAAAGAACAGAACATGGAATGTTCAAAATCCCTGATAATATAATTTGCTAAACACAGAATGGATTGGATTGTATAAGGAGTTACAGGGAAATCACTTGAACCCGGGAGGCAGAGGTTGTAGTGAGCCGTGATCATGCCACTGTACTCCAGCCTGGGTGATAGAGTGAGACTCTGTCTCAAAAAAAAAAAAAAAAAAAATAAAAAATAAAAAATGCACTCTGCAAAGGACTCACACTTAAGTGAAAATTGTTATTGAATAAAATTCTATAAAGGGCTTTCTCTGAATTTAAATTCCGTGGATATCTTGGCCTAATAATTCAGCAAAATAGAAAAGCACACGTTTACTCAAGAAACATCTGTCAGAGTTTATAAGAATAAAGTATCAGAATCTAAAAGTCTAAACATTATTAAATACAACCTATAATCAATTTAAATATACACATATAAATCAATATTTGTCATTTTCACAATTGAAAAATTTGAAATATGAATAATTGATTTTGTTACAAATAAAACATATTGCTCATGTAAAAATTCCACAAACTGTGCAGAAAAGTCAAACATTGTTCCTGGCCAAAGATTATTTCCAAATGAGAACTGTCCTTTTTTGAACTACTTTAGAACAGTCCACATATTTTGCTAACACAAGGAAAAGAATTCTTCCAGTAAGGGATTTTTGATGAGACAGAAACCAGATGTAGGCATTATTTCCTAAACAACATATTTCCTGATTCTTAAAAAGATCCATGAATTCTTGATCCATAGTAAGCTAGTTATTTGCACTAACTACCCAAAGAACATTATAAAGTACTTAATAATTTTTGGCTTTGAAAAATACTAACTTACTAACAGTTGCCTACTCATCATTTTGTTTTCACAACAGAATCTTATACCATGAATATAAGTTACTTGCACCATGCCCTTTTGCAGGAAAAAGAAAAGATAAAATTAGAGAATGTAAAAATTAGCAGCACTATCATTCTATTAATGTGGCATTTAAAAATAAAATACAAGGTAAATCTTGAGTATTACTGAAGTTTCAGATAGTAGATTTGATGGTATATTTTTTTCTGTCTTCATGGGGATTATAAATCTAGTGATCTTTTAAATGCATGTACAGTGGAGCCAGTCAATTCTCTTCAGATAGCTGGAAAATACCATTATTCACTGATCAAAGATATTTCCTTCTCAGCAAATCTTAACCGCATGTCAGCTATTCAACAATTGATTTCATCAATTAGTTTTCAGTTGAAGAAAAATGTGCAATCCTTACGCATTAATCATCCAGTTAAAAAAGCTTTTTTAAAATTTCATTTTTAACACTTGATTCTAAATATTATATATATGATCCAGTCATCAAAGGTATTTTGCCTTTTCATGCATTGGATATAATAATCTTTAATTATTTATAAATATCTAGATTTCAAAATGATTTTTATAATAAATCCTTAAGAAAATACTCATTAAAAAATTATCCCTAAGAATTTTTTACAATATTCACCCTGAGCACAATGGAAAGCTTAGAAAATTATCCATGTAATTAAAAATATTTAAAGCATTTTTTATCTGCATAATTGAAACCAAAGTACTGTTTGACCCAAATCACCTAGAAAATGACCTTAATTCTTTATTCTTATCTATCTATAGTTGACTTATATGATGGGGATAAGTTTACTGTTGCACAGATGAACATGCACATATTTTGCTATATAGTTTGTTTGAATCTAACAGATAACACCACGATCCTTCTCTTCATGTAAGGCAAACACATGTAGAAAAATGCATATAGTTTCCCAAACCAGTATTTAAATTATTATTTTATTTATGTAACAGCATGGGCCAGATATGTAGAATAATGATGCTTTATGTAATATAGATATGTACAGATAATATGCAGCAGATTCAGAAATAAAAGTTCTATGCTTTATGCTTTCTTTTTAAGAGACCATGTACTCAACTATCTTTCTTCAAACATGATTTATTTATTTCTGTGACCATTTTAATGCCTCACTGAGTTAACTTCATCTTGATTGACATTATGAAATTAAAGAGGAGTGCCACAGAACAGAGATGGATGGATTAAAAAAATATCTAATCATTTGATCAGGTATTTCTTTCAGAATTAAGGTGATAGTTAAACCACTAATACTCCCTTCTAATGCAGAATCTATCTGTCCTAAATATCTGAAATCTGTTCTGGATCATCTTGTTCAACTAAATTCTATAAAAGCAACAAGTTAACACTTGAATATGTGCCAGATTCTGTGAATTAGCTGGAGTCTTTGGCCTCAAAGAATAATTGATTGAAAGAGACACAAAATTTCCTAGCTAATTTTAATGTATTTAGCAATTATATCTATGGCACACACCTATGTGGTTTGGTAATATTAAATAATTTTGCCTTCAAAATGTTAGCATTCATAATTAGCCTTACCTGTGAGTAAGGTAAGATTATTATAATTTTACAGATAGTTTTGGGTAACTTGTTCCAACTTAAAGGACTGGAAGCTAGCAGAACTGAAATGTGAACCCAGGTTTCATTGATTCCACAGTCCAGCTCGCAGCCATTGAGCTCTGCTGCTTCAGTGATATGTACCAAACGTGAAACAAACCCTAGGAGCCCATATGGAGTAACTTATTTTTACTTGAATTGCCATATGAGAGGTGAACATTTTTATCCCTGAGGATTCTAGCTTTCTTCTCCTCACTGTAAACACTTACAAAGATCTTTCATCAGGACAGTGGAAGATAGAGTAATCATAACAATTGTAAGGGATTATTATCATGAGGCATTTATTTCCAATATGGAAGCTACTTGCTTAAGTGAAATGTATTCTGGTTGGTATGTAGGCACAAGCCAAATCCTGACTATGTGTGTTGTGGCCATATTCTGTATAGTACTAGCTGGCAGTATTCAGTGGGCCTGTACAGATGGTGAGAATTGTGTTCTTCATTTGGCAAAAGAATGAGCCAGAAAGGAGATATAAAGTAGTAAAAAATAAAATATAGCATGTCTGTATAGCATAGATATAACAAAGGTATAGTTGTATCCATCAATGTTACATGCGATCACCATGTATTTTAACTACAAAACTAGGAATAGGATTGATGTATCCAGCACTAAAATGCCTCAGGCCCTTGTACAAATCTTTCAACCTCTTTTACATCTGTAAAATGCAAATTACACTATATAGCTATCTATTTTATATAGATTCTGAGAAAATTAAATGAGACTTCAGGATTAAGATAAGGGTATATATACATCTGATGTGCCTGCTCAAAATTGATTTCTATGCCTTTTGACAAAAGACAGACAAGTTTCTTTGCAAATAGTAGAGGGAGTCTGATTTTAGAAGGAGTGGATTTCTAAACACAAACATAAACATTTAAAGGAAGGAACAAATACCATCACAAGGGGTGCCAACTGTACATTAATCTTTTCATAGTAGAAGAACTCCAATTTTTTACATAGATATTGTATCCAAAAATGTTGTAATTTATCTTCACTCACAAGTATTGAAAAATTTGTGAATGAAGTAATTTTTTACTAGAGTGGTTCAGACTTACAGAAAATGTCCAAACTTTCATTTATTTTGGAACCAGAACCACACATAGTGGGCATGTTATTTTGGTGATTATTTTTTCCTGACCTTGGAATATCCAAGATTCTTCATAACAGAAGCCAGGCAAAGTGTCAGTTTTGGTTCCTCATACTGATGCGACCGTGACTGCACACCCACCCACACACACACACCCCTCCACACACACAATGAGAGAGAGATGTCTACCACCTGCAGAAACTAAAGTTAACAATTATATTGCAAAACTCAAGAAAATTTTCTTTAAAAACAGTTTCCTGCCAGGCATGGTGGCTCACACCTGTAATCCCAGCACTTTGGGAGGCCGAAGCAGGCAGATCACCTGAGGTCGGGAGTTCGAGACCAGTCTGACCAACATGGAGAAACCCCATCTCTACTAAAAATACAAAATTAGCTGGGCATGGTGGTGCCTGCTTGTAATCCCAGCTACTCGGGAGGCTGAGGCAGGAGAATCGCTTGAACCCAGGAGGCAGAGGTTGCTGTGAGCTAGATAGCACCACTGCACTCCAGCCTGGGCAATAAGAGTGAAAGTCTCAAAAACAAAAACAAAAACAAAAAACAAACGAACAAAAACACTCCCGTTAGTAGGAGGAGAGGAAAATTTTGATCTTCCCCAATATTTGCTCATCAGTATTTGCTCATGATTTGGTGGTGTATTTAACGAGCCCTGCTGAGAAAACCAAAACCAGTTGTATCAGCCAGGGTGCTATCAAGTTTGAATGGAGGGCACAAACTGTATAAGTGAGAAGAGTTTAATAAAGGGGTTGTTTACAAAAGTGTGTTGGTAGGGTTCTGGAAAACAATAAAAGATGGTGCAGTACCCTAGGGTAAGAAGTGGTTGGGAGCCATTATAACCTTTATTCTGAAAGCGCAAGCAGAAGGAGGGGTATGAGAACCCAAAAAGTCTGTGAAGGTTCCATAGGAGGAGCTGTGGCTTTAAGTATAAAATGCACCATTTCACGGGGACCCAGAAGGAGTGAGTCAGGAATAAATGCTTCAGTCTCCTTCTCCTGCCACCTTCCGATTTCATGCTGATACTTTGCATTGGCCAAACCAATAGGAAGGCAGAAGAAAAGGAAGCCATGCAGATTATCTTCCTGGGTCATAGAAAGGAGTGAATAAGGCTGCAGAGTGGATCTGGAGTATTGGTGAATGTTTAGTACCTGCTTGCTATTGCTGCATAGTATAATTACCATAAATTTAGTGGCTTCAAACAACACATTTATCTCATAGTCCTGCACTTCGGAAGCCTAGGCAGGCTTGAGTGGGTCCTCTGCTTGCTTAAAGACTTAAAAGGCTAAAATCAAGGTGTCAGCAAAGCTGGATGGAGATTATGGGAAAAGTAAATCTGCTTCTGAACTTACTCAGATTTTTGTCAGAATTCAGTTGCTTTAGTCTGTAGGATGAAGATCCTATTTCCTCAACTTGTGGCTCCCTTCATCTTCAAGCCAAAAATGGTGGTTATTTTTCAGGCTTTAAATTTCTGATTTTCCATTTTGTCCTGTCTTCTTAGAAAGTCTGAAATCAGCAGCTGTGAGTCACACAACTTTGCTCTTATTTTCTAGATTTTGACTATTCTATGTCCTTTGGAATTCTATATGAATTTTAGAATAAGATTTTTTATTTCTGCAGGAAAAGTAGGATTTTGATAAGGATTGTATTGAATCAGTATGTTACTTTTGGTAGTATTGTCATTAAACAATATTGTCTTCCAATGTCTGAATATGACCTATCTTCCATTTTTATTTGGGTCTTATTTAATTTATTTTAGCATAATTTTCTCATTTCTAGTATATAAGTCTTGTGCTCCTTGGTTAAATTATTCCAAAGTATTTTTTCTTTTGATGCTTTGGTAAATTAAATTGTTTAATTTACTTTTAGATTGTTCATTGCTAGTGTGTAGAAATGCAATTGATTTTTGAGTGTTGGTGTTGTATCTTGCAACATTAATGAATTTGTTAGCTCTAAAATTTTATTTTTGTAGATTCTTTAGGATTTTCTAGATATAAGATAATCTGTGGATAGAAATAGTCTTACTTGTTCCTTGTTGTTTGTTTGAATGTTTTTTATTTCTTTTTCTTGCCTAATTGCTCTGGCTGGGATTTCCAATATTATGTTGAATAGAAGAGGAGAAAGTGGGTATATTTGTGTTGATCCTTATTTTGGGGGAAATATTTTTTTAAGGCATTTACCATTGCATGTGATGTGAACTGTGGGTTTTTTGTATACGAGTTTTATCATGTTGAGGAAGTTTCCTTGTATTTCTAGTTTATTATGTTTTTATCATAAAAAGGTGCTGGATTTTGCTAAATGCTTTTTCTGTACCACCTGAGATAATTATATGCATTTCCCCCTCATTCTATGAATGTGATGTATTATTTTACGAATTTATATGTTGAACAACTCTTGCATTCCTGGGATAAATTCCACTTGGCCATGACGTGTAATCCTTTGTGTGTGTGTGTGTTGTTGGGTGTGGTTTGCCAGTATTTTGTTGAGGATTTTTGTATGTATATTCATAAGGAGTAATGGTCTACAGTTTTATTTTCTTCTAGTGTCTTTGTCCAGTTTTGGTGTCAGGATAATGCTGGCTTCACAGAATGAATTAGGAAGTGCTCCCTTCCCTTATTTTTTGGAAAAGTTTGGGAAACATTGGTGTTAATTATCCTTTAAACATTTGGTGGAGTTTACCAGTGAAGCTATCTGGTCCTAGATTTTCATTTGTCAGTAGGTTTTTGATTACTGATTCAAACTTTTTTCTTATTGTAAGTCTGTTGAAATTTTGTGTGCATGTGTGTTATTGTTTTTTTGAGCCAGTTAAAATAATTTTTATGTTTCTGGCATCTTTTCCAGTCTATCAAGGTTATCTAATTTGTTGGCATACAGTCATTCTATTGCCTGCTCAAATATAATGATGAATTCTCTAGTGAGTTTCTCATTTCTATTACAGTTGCCCTTTGGTATCTTTGAAGTATTGGTTTCAGGACCCCTGCAGACACCAAAATCTGTAATGCTCAAGTCCCTTTTATAAAATAGTATAATATTTGCATATAACCTATATACGTTCTCCCATATACTTTAAATTATCTATAGACTATAATCTCTAATTTAATATAAATTTTATTTAAATTGTTATAATATTTTGTATTTGTTTTTTATTTTTGGGATGTTATTTTCTATTTTTTTTTAATATTTTTCATCCACAATTGGTTGCATCTGCAGAGATGTGGAACCCTTGGATATGAAGGGCCAACGGTATTATACTTTTCAGCTCCAGTATTTCTGTTTGTTTCCTTTTTTATAATTCTCTTTATTGATACTCTCAGTTTCTCATACATTATTTTCCTGGTTTCTTTTTGTTCCTTTTTCATGGTTTTCTTCAGCTTTTTGAACATATTTCATATTTAAGATAGTTGGTTTGAATACTTTAGTCATATACATAGTTAATCATAATTAATCTTATACTTGAAAATCGCTAAGAGAGTAGATCTTAAACGTTGTCATCAAACGCATGCAAAAATTAGATTTTCTTCTTCCTGAGGGTTTGCTGTACTTGACTGTTGAACATTTAGCTTGTATTCTGCCAATGTTTGACTAGGATTTCCTTGAGTTTCAGGAGCCTTAAACAACAATGGCAATTATAACAACAACTAAGCCAACTTTTCCAAGCTTTGTGGCTTGGCTCTGGGCTGGGCACTCCTTTAACATTTAGCCAATTCATTTACATTTCTCTCTTACCTTTCCCTTCTTACTTGCACTGTGTCTATAGATCAGCCAGTGGTGAAAGCTTAGGTTCTTCTCTTCCGTTTTGCTGAGCCTGTACCATGTCCTGGACATGGACTGTGGTTTTCTAAATTCTCCAGTAATTTAAAAAAAGTGCTCAAGCACTTTTAATGTCCTAATTTCCTAAAAAAACTCTCTCCCCTGCTCTTCCTCCCAGGGGTTTGGGGATCTATTCTATGCCTCAATATAATCTTTGGTCTCCAAAAGCAAATGAAGGCTTTTGTATGTCTTACAATGTTTTCAAAGCAATTCTTAAATAATTCCTGCCTTGAGTGGGTTCTGGAATAGGTGAAACAGAGAGGAGGAACTCATATTAGTTCTTCAGGTTGTCCCTAGCCAGTTTAAAACAAACACAATAATTTGTGAATAAGGTCTGCTTTGCTCCCTTCAGATTCAGGTACTAGGATCACATTAGGAGCAAGAGCTGCCATCTTGAAGACTGCTTTCTAGCTCAGGAGTGGATGGGGAAAGCACAGGTAAAAATGTCACAAAGATTTTCAATAATTTTTAAATTTGATTTTAAAAATTCAGTGTCCAGGGCCGGGCGCGGTAGCTTACGCCTGTAATCCCAGAACTTTGGGAGGCCGAGGCAGGCGGATCACGAGGTCAGGAGATCGAGACCATCCTGGGTAGCACGGCGAAACCCCATCTCTACTAAAAATACAAAAACTTAGCCGGGCGTGGTGGCGGGCGGCTGTAGTCCCAGCTACTCGGGAGGCTGAGGCGGGAGAATGACGTGAACCCGGGAGGTGGAGCTTGCCATGAGCCGAGATTGCGCCACTGCACTCCAGCCTGGGCCACAGAGCGTGACTCTGTCTCAAAAAAAAAAAAAAAAAAAATTCAGTGTCCAACACTGACTTATTGTAACCTTTGAATATTATCTACTGTTTTGACAACATTGCTTGTCTTGTTTCTTATTTTGGGGGGAAAGTTTAAAGCTTTCACCATTGCATGTGATGCGAGCTGTGGGTTTTTCATATATGGTCTTTATCATTTTGAGAAAGTTCCCTTGTATTTCTAATTTATTGTGTATTTTTATCATAAAAGAGTATTGGATTTTGCGAAATGCTTTTTTCTTCTGTACCACTTGGGATAATATGCTTTCTCCCTCTTCATTCTATTAATGGGATGTATTATTTTATTGAATTTATACGTTGAACAATTCTTGCATTCCTGGGATAAATCTCACTTGGATTTTATGTAGAGTTTTGATTGTTATCTAAAATTTTGACAAAGTTGGTTCTGTCAATTTCTTTTGTCTTCTTGCTGTTTCTGTGGAATGAAATGGGAGTTTGGGATTCCCTACTTTGTCATTTGTTGGCATTTATCATTATTATTTTCACCATCACCTGAGTGAGAAAAATCTCCATGGGACTTTCTGTTCATGGACACCTCCATTTTATTCCTATGCAGTGTCTGTTTCCATCACTACCCAGATTAGGCTCCATCTCGCATCGCTTTTCTACAATATTCTAAATTCTCTTTCTTTATTCGTTTTCTATAATATACTTTTATCCTTATGGCTTTCACAAATACCTAAGTATGCATGAAACTAGGTAATGGCTTTGTCTTTTCCAAATATGGACTTCTGCTTCTGGCTGGAATACCACCTTTTCGTTTGGAATTGCTATTAATTCCTGGTCATAACCCAAGTAGGGTTTTCAACACTGTTCTGTTATTTTTCTATATTTCTCTAGTCAGTCTGTGTTCTCATTCTCCATCTTTTACATACTTTTTAACATATTCCCATCTTCTACCTTGTTATCATCAGATTACTTTTTCTTTTTTTACCTCACAGGGAAAACAGATGCTATCAGATTATAAGTCATTAACTTTTGGACATTAAATCCATAAACCAAACTAAATATGCACTCATCATGTACTTCTTCCTATTAATGACATCACAGAAGTTTTTCTTATCTCATCCAATACTAAATTCCCTACATATGCATCTCCTTACAGCATCTTAGTGACTTTGACTCTTGGGTATTAATTATCCACTTGGTGTGTTGAAGCCAGCTTGTTCTAGCTCACAAGAACCGACTGATAATTTTTAAAAATTTTGAGGGATGGTTCATGTCAAACTGGTCAGTGGAGATAGGTCATAGTAGAAATATATACCCAATGTAAATCATCAAAAAATCATCAAATGCTACATGTATATATATATGTATATGTATATTTATATATATATATTTTAGAGAGCTGAATATTAAACATTTGTCAATATACTATTGCTTATTTTCTACCACTCTATTAAGTTTAATTCCAATTATCATTTTAAAAATGTTGGTTTCCCTCAACTTAAAAAATAGAAATAGAATATTAGCAAAATTTCATATCTCTTTCAACTATTGTATTTATGTCCTCCCATTTGCAGTCAGGAGTCTAAATTAAAATATATTCTTAACTAACAACACCTTATATAACATAGTGATGGTGATAAATATTTTTGATTCAATATTATTTGGTCCAGTGAGCTAGATATTTTCATTTACTGTGGATTAAAATGTAAATTTACTTGGCAATAGGGATTAAAGGCCTTACAGATACCACTATTCTTTGATTTATTAATGGTACTTCAAGAAATCTATAATTAAAAGATAATCCACATGTAACCAACATTTCACTCACATTACTTTTAATAGCAAAACATTGGAAATAGTATAAAGATCCAGCAAGAGGCAAATTATTAAATAAAAAATGCTGCATTCATACAACATGTGACTATATAGACAGTGAGAATGAATTGGTCATAACTTTAGGTACAAGTTCTAAGAGAAAAACAGGACTGGAAGAAAATTTGCTACCGTATTAGAAAGAAGAATGAAGGAAAGCCCTAAAGAGGTAAGACAATATGAAGTGTATATGAGGGGTAAAATCTCATAATGATTCTAACACCACAAAGGGATAATGTTATATTCAATTAATATAGCTTTATTAAGCTGCCTCATGGGTTTCTGTGGGGTGAAAGTAGTATAAGTTACAATGTTACAGGGGAATTAATCAAACTATTATTTTTATTGAATTAACATTTTGGTTTTTCTTTTAATGCTGCTGTCATCTCGGCTGAGAAAATCGTAAAACATTCTATAGCAACGTTTATAATAATATCAATAATTGATGCTAAGCACACTTTTAAAATTAAGTATAAAATCTAATTAATTTGCCAATTGGGACATGATAAATGAGCTTCTGCTTGGTAACTCAATTTATTTATCTTAGTACTGCATTTGCAATTACTTTTATGTAATTATGTTATTTGTTTTCATTAACTAAAATTAGTAAATATAATATTAGAACTTTCACTAGGAATATCTCTAAATATATGTAAGAAATGGAAGGGAACTTGATGAAAGCATTGCAAAAAGCATTTAGTATTTTCAGGTTACCCTTGTTCAAGATGACATTCAAATTAATTTATTTTATTACACAGAAAAGGATAACACATTGAAAGACTAATTCAGCAGTTAGCTATTTCCTTTTAACTTATAAATAGTATCATTAATACTACTTAGAAGCTTGTCTCAAATGTTATTCAAGATGCTATACATGTTTCTAACAGCTTAATGAAATGGAGAAGTAGCTACTAATTTTCTTTCCAAAATAGAAAGATAAAATAGAGTATTCCAACTGTCTGGCATGTATTTATGACTTAATAAATGACTTTCAATGTTAGAAAAATATGTTTTGTTTCTAACTCCAAGGATATCTACCTCTATCTATCTATAGACTAGAAAGAGGTATACCTCTATATCTATAAATCTACATATCAATTTCTGTCTATATGAAACTAGCTTCCAAAAATAATATCCTGGATCTGTTGTGTATTTCAAGTGCCTTGGAAACCAGAATACACATTGAGGCAAAAATCACTCAATATCCATCAATATTCTTCCTTACTAATAAAATGTGATGTTTTTAAATATAGCAGCATCCAGTTAAAAAATCGTAATTTCTCAAGCTTCCTTGTAGCTAAATATCATGTATTAACTCTAAGCGGATGTAGTTGTGTGAGACTTTAGAAAAAACAGAATGGGCCGGGTGCGGTAGCTAACGCCTATAATCCCAGGACATTGGGAGGCCGAGGCGGGCAGATCATGAGATCAGGAGACCAAGACCATCCTGGTCAACATGGTGAAAACCCATCTCTACTAAAAATACAAAAATTAACTGGGCGTGGTAGTACATGCCTGTAGTCCCAGCTACCTGGGAGGCTGAGGCAGGAGAATCACTTGAACCCGGGAGGCGGAGCTTGCAGTGAGCAAAGATTGCGCCACTGCACTCCAGCCTGGCGACAGAGCATGACTCTGTCTCAAAAAAAAAAAAAAAAAAAAAATAGCAGAATGATGGAGCTAGAAAGATTGAAAGAGTCTGAGTGCCTAAAGAAGATGGGGCTGCCATTCTCATCTTATTTTGTCTATGTGTGGCTATTTTTTATGTGAAAAAAAAACTATTATATTTAAACCATTTTTTTGAGTATCTCATTCATTTGAATTCAAATTTCATTTGAATGAAATTTCGAATATATCAAGTCACACTATATAACCTCCAGTTTCTCATTAGACCTTTTATTTAAAGTAAATACCATTTATGCATTTATAAGTTATTTAGTTAGGTTGTAACTGTCTCTAGCACAGAACAACTGGACAAAAATGTAAAAAAAATCTTACATTTGAACAGTAGAGTGAAAAAATATTTGCTGAACTCTATCCTTCTAGTGGTAGCACCTTTTCTTCTTTCTCCCCTCAGCTTTTGAAGATCTGTTCCCTTCTCATTCAAACACCTCTAATTAGAAGGTACTATCATCTTAAGTGACTCCTGATTAGTCCAGACAGGTAGCATAAAGCCACAACCAGAAATCTGATTTTTTCCTAAGGTTTATGTTTAATTGGTACTAAGATAAAAAGACTTTCAATTAGGTTTGTGCAAAGGGAGTTAAAAATAATGGCAAAAACTTCAATTCCTTTTGCACCAACCTAATCGTATTGAAGATTGGAAAACATAGGCTAAGAATAGGTAACAGCTGTGGCCGCAATGTTTAAACAAAAACTAGAGTACAAAAATGAACAGGCACAGAGGCAGCAGCAAAGCTGATAGAGTGACTCATAATCGAAGTCCAAATAGCTTTCGGGTCTCAAGAACCAATTGTCCCTATAGGACAATTATTATTTAGGTAAGTTAGTCAAAAATTCTCCTTATTGGACTAATTTTGTCTCATTTTAATTTTCAGTATTTCGCACCAAAAGTTTTGATCTACAGTCTGAAAAATTGATATATGTATTTTTATTTAAATAATTCAGTGGTTCTAACACTTGAGCAGCCGAAATATATAGTATTCTGGGATGACTGGCCCATTGATCTTTTATAGCCAGCTTTTACTGACTTATAAGACAAGCTTGAGACCTATATAACCTCAAAATATGAATAAGGGATATTCACTTCAGACATTTCAATATTTGAAAAAAATTATGCCTTGTTTGTTATTGGATGAGTATAAATAATGCACAGCCTCTTATTTGAATGAAATAAATATTAAAACTATCTGTCAACAAATTTATAATGCAGTAAGAAACAACAAGTCAATACATCTCAAGAAGGAAAAGAAATCTCAGAATTACCAAGATTCAGACTTTTTTCTCTTCAAACAATCTGTTTCTGACTTCTTTCTGAAAGTTAAAGATTTGGTATGAATAGCATATTGATTACTCTTAAAACATCAGAGAGTAATTTCTGTTCTTCCAGACTCTGTTTAGGGACTGAAAAAAAGAGTTATCTCTTTGTTCATATGAATAATTTTTTAGAAGCATAATTCCATTAGATCAGAATTTTCAGAATCAAAAATTGGGAATAGGGTGGAAGTTGGGTTATTATCTCCCTCCAATAGTGCATATGTCATTTCCTTTAATTTTTAATCAATATACTGAATAAAATAAAATCCTTTCATGATGAGATATTTAAGTGTTGTTTTGGCACACATATCTATCCAAAGGCAGCAAAAATTGTGTGGTTTTTAATGTTTTGATAGATGAACAAACTATGTTTACCTTAAATTCAATACTTTTAATATTTTTGTTTATATACTGTTTTACTTATATGTCTATTATAAAAATAAACAGAAATGACATAAAAATATGTATAAAATATAGCAACATAAAGTAAATATGAATAAGAGAAAGGAACAAAGCATGAATTAAATTAAGCAAGTGCACTGGAACCAGAGGATCACTAGTTCACAGCATCCATGCCATTAACCTAAATGTGCTTACAAGGAGCAGCTCATATATTTGACCTCAAATTCTTGAATATCCAATATAAAAAAAGGAAAAATGATTCCTTATGAAATTTTTAGTGTCTATATCCATGCTGTCCAATATACTAGCCACTAACCACATGTGACCTCTAGGCACTTAAAATGTGTCTGGTGCAAATTGAAGATTCCTAAGTGTAAAATACACTTTGAATTTTAAAGGCTTAGAATTTTTAAAAATGTATGTATCTCAGTAATCATTTTATATGGATATATATTTAAATAATATTTCGAATATATTGGGTTAAATAAAATATATTATTAAATTTATTTCACCTAATTCTTTTTACTTTTCTTAGAGTGACTGTTAGAATATTTAAAACTACGTTATCAACTTGCAATTACGGACCTCATTATATTTCTATTAAACAACACTGGTCTGTATAGCAAAACAATTTCATTGCTCTAAGAAAGTACCATAATTCCTAATACAAGCAGTCCTCTCTTAGTATGATTCCTGATATGCATATATTTCAGTTTCCTTGGTTTATTCAAATAATACTAAACCCCCAACAAAATAATTCAAATTTTAGTTACTATGGTATTATTGTGAGTTATTATATAAAGTACAAATTTCACTGCTAGCTCTTTATTCCACAGACAGCTATGTAAATAACAGATGAACATCATGATCAGTGGTCAATCATCACTTCCTGCACAGTCTCTTGGTGAGTGGTTAGTGCACATCTGTTATTCTGTCACACACACACACGTAGTTCTGTTTTCTCCTTGTCTCTGAGTGATAACCAGTATGGTACTTGACAAATTGGAAAACTGTAAAAAAAGTAGGCAAGCAAAAATGAAACTACAGTAAATAAATAACAATTGGTAATGGTGGAAGTGAAATTTGAGTCAAACATACGTGAAGTCATAAAAGAAATGGCTGACCATGGAAATTTTGGCATTGCTATCACTCAAGAAATCTAACTGTGTAGTCAGAGAAACTTAGTGAAGGTGGGCTCATAGACATAAATGAGGACAGTGATAGTGGCAAAAAGAATGCAGAGAAGTGATGCTGTCAGAAACTTGACATTAATAAAAATTTGAGATTTTACAACATTAAAAGTACAAAGAGAACAAAAATGATGGAAGTCTGTGGAAACTTAGAAAAGAATATGACAACTCACCAAGGCGTACACAAGATGCTTGCCCTCTATCCTAAGTTATAAGATGATGGAAGTCAAGCACTGGTCAAACTACTCTTGATAAGTTTTGCAAATAAATAAAACACATGAATTTTCAATGTTTCTAATGTTTTAAACTGTCATGTTAAATATTAGCTTTATCATTTTTAATTTCCCTATACATTTATGTCAGAGTAATTTTTTAAATGTTCTGACAAAATTGTAAAGTGTATAGAACAAAAAACACATTTTCCATTGATTATTAGCAAAGTTTTGCACAGCTCTAAGTTGAATAGTTATTTTTACAGAACAACCCCGTGAGGCAGAATGAGGACTACCTGTACTTAAAATGATGATAAATATTTTCCAAGGTTTTTCACGAAGAGGTTATTATTTAATGGAATGACAACATCTTCAATACTCACCACAAGTCAGTCACCAGATTTACTGAATTTTTTTCTTGTAACACTCACTAATAGTGAATAGTGGTCAATGGCATCATGGCAGAAGCACAAGTCAGTAGAACAAGGATGCTCATGATCATTCCTCTAAGTTAAATTATAGATTTAAAAAAGGGACTATTGATTATGAAGGTAACCATTTCCATCTGACTTTCAAAAGTAGGGTAGCAGAGAGTTTGGAATTTTTTGCTAAGAGAAGTACCTCTATTGGGGATAGTCTACACTAATTAAATTCAGAGGGCTTTATGTTTTACCAATCAGCAGAATAATATGATTATTAAATTAGCTATTAAATGAGTTAAAAGAGTTTTTTACTTCCAATTATGTGGTCAATTTTAGAATAAGTGCGATGTGGTGCTGAGAAGTATGTATATTCTCTTGATTTGGGGTGGAGAGTTCTGTAAATGTCTATTACATCCACTTGGTCCAGAGCTGAGTTCAAGTCCTGAAAATCTTTGTTAATTTTCTGTCTCATTGATCTGTCTAATACTACTACACTTTATAGTGGGATGTTAAAGTCTCCCACTATTATTGTGTGGGACTCGAAGTCTCTTTGTAGGCCTCTAGGAACTTGCTTTATGAATCTGGGTGCTCCTGTATTGGGCGCATATAAATTTAGGATAGTTTGATCTTCTTGTTGCATTGATCCCTTTACAATTATGTAATGCCCTTCTTTGTCTTTTTTGATCTTTGTTGGTATAAAGTCTGTTTTATCAGAGACTAGGATTGCAACCCCTGCTTTTTTTTTCTTTCCATTTGCTCTGTAACTCTTCCTCCATCCCTTTATTTTGAGCCTATGTG
Organism: Hylobates moloch; assembly: GCF_009828535.3. NCBI lineage: Eukaryota > Metazoa > Chordata > Mammalia > Primates > Hylobatidae > Hylobates > Hylobates moloch. Next base: position 67,998,324 of record NW_026652290.1, on the reverse strand, counting down.
TGTCTTTGCACATGAGATGGGTCTTCTGAATACAGCACACCAATGGGTCTTGATTCTTTACCCAATTTGCCACTCTGTGCCTTTTAATAAAGGGAATTAGCCCGTTTACATTTAAGGTTAATATTGTTATGTGTGAATTTGATCCTGTCATTATGATGCTAGCTGGTTATTTTGCCCGTTAGTTGATGCAGTTTCTTCATAGTGTCAATGGTCTTTATAATTTGGAATGTTTTTGCAGTGGCAGGTACCAGTTTTTCCTTTCCATGTTTAGTGCTTCTTCCATGAGCTCTTGTAAGGCAGGCCTGGAGGTGACAAAATCTCTCTCAGCATTTGCTTGTCTGTAAAGGATTTTCAGAAATCATAACAAACAGTCTCTCAGACCACAGTGCAATCAAATTAGAATTCAGGATTAAGAAACTCACCAAAAACTGCACAACTACATGGAAACTGAACAAACTGCTCCTGAATGACTACTGGGTAAACAACAAAATTAAGGCAGAAAAAAATAAGTTATTTGAAAACAATGAGAACAAAGACAAAAACATACCAGGATCTCTGGGACACAGCTAAAGCAGTATTTAGAGGGAAATTTATAGCACTAAACGCCCACAAGAGAAAGAGGGAAAGATCTAAAACTGACACCCTAACATCACAATTAAAAGAGCTACAGAAGCAAGAGCAAACAAATTCAAAAGCTAGCAGAAGACAAGAAATAAATAAGATCAGAGCAGAAATGAAGGAGACAGACAAAAAACCCTTCAAAAAATCAATGAATCCAGGAGCTGGTTTTTTGAAAAGATTAACAAAATAAATAGACTGCTAGTCAGACTAATAAAGAAGAAAAGAGAGAAGAATCAAATAGACACAATAAAAAATGATAAAGGGGAGATCACCACTGATCCCACAGAAATACAAACTACCATCAGAGAATACTATAAACACCACTATGCAAATAAACTAGAAAATCTAGAAGAAATTGGTAAATTCCTGGACAAATATACCCTCCCAAAACTAAACCAGGTAGAAGTCGAATCCCTGAATAGACCAATAGCAAGTTCTGAAATTGAGGCAGTAATTAATAGCTTACAAACCAAAAAAAGTCCAGGACCAGACGGATTCACAGCCAAATCCTACCAGAGGTACAAACAGGGGCTGGTACTATTCCTTCTGAAACTATTCCAAACAATAGAAAAAGAAGGACTCCTTTCTAGCTCATTTTATGAGGACAGCATCATCCTGATACCAAAACTTGGCAGAGACACAACAGAAAAAGAAAATTTCAGCCCAATATCCCTGATCAACATTGATGTGAAAATCCTCAATAAAATACTGGCAAACCGAATCCAGCAGCACAACAAAAAGCCTATTCATCACAATCAAGTTGGCTTCATGCCTGAGATGCAAGCATGGTTCAACATACACAAATCAATAAACGTAATCCATCACATAAACAGAACCAATAACAAAAACCACATGATTATCTCAATAGATGCAGAAAAGACCTTCGGCAAAATTCAACACTCATTCATTCTAAAAACTCTCAATAAACTAGGTATTGACAGAACATATCTCAGAATAAGAAGAGCTATTTATGACAAACCCACAGCCAATATCATACTGAATGGGCAAAAACCGGAAGCATTCCTTTTGAAAACTGGTACAAGACAAGGATGCCCTCTCTCACCACTCCTATTCAATATAGTATTGGAAGTTCTGGCCAGGACAATGAGGCAAGAGAAAGAAATAAAGGGTATTCAACTAGGAAGAGAGGAAGTCAAATTGTCTCTGTTTGCAGATGACGTGATTGTATATTTAGAAAACCCCATCATCTCAACCCGAAATCTCCTTAAGCTGATAAGCAACTTCAGCAAAGTCTCAGGATATAAAATCAATATGCAAAAATCGTAAGCATTCCTATACACCAATAATAGACAGAGAGCCAAATCATGAGTCAACTCCCATTCACAAATGCTACAAAGAGAATAAAATACCTAGGAATCCAACGTACAGGGGATGTGAAGGACCTCTTCAAGGAGATGTATAAACCACTGCCCAAGGAAAAAAGAGGACACAAACAAATGGAAAAACATTCCATGCCCATGAATAGGAAGAATCAATATCATGAAAATGGCCATACTGCCCAAAGTAATTTATAGATTCAATGCTATCGCCATCAAGCTACCATTGACTTTCTTTACAGAATTAGAAAAAAACTACTTTAAATTTCATATGTAATCAAAAAAGAGCCCATATAGCCAAGACAATCCTAAGCAAAAAGAACAAAGCCAGAGGCATCATGCTACCTGACTTCAAACTATACTACAAGGCTACAGTAACCAAAACAGCATGGTACTGGTACCAAACACATATATAGACCAATGCAACAGAACAGAGCCCTCAGAAATAATGCCACACATATACAACCATGTGATCTCCGGCAAACCTGACAAAACGAGCAATGGGGAAAGAATTCCCTATTTAATAAATGGTATTGGGAAAACTGGCTAGCCATATGCAGAATACTGAAACTGGACTCCTTCCTTACCTCTCATACAAAAATTAACTCAAGATGGATTAAAGAATTAAACTTAAGACCTAAAACCATAAAGACCCAGAAGAAAACCTTGGCGATTCCATTCAGGACAAAGGTACGGGCATAGGCTTCATGACTAAAACACCAACAGCAATTGCAAGAAAAGCCAAAATTGACAAATGGGATCTAATTAAACTAAAGAGCTTCTGCACAGGAAAAGAAACTCATCAGAGTGCACAGGAAACCTACAGAATGGGAGAAAAATTTTGCAATCTATCCATCTGACAAAGGGCTAATACCCAGAATCTACAAGGAACTTAAATTTACAAGAAAAAATCAACCCCATCAAAAAGTGGGTGAAGGATATGAACAGACACTTCTCAAAAGAAGACATTTATGTGGCCAACAAACTTATGAAAAAAAGCTTGTCATCACTGGTCATTAGAGAAATGCAATCAAAACCACAATGACATACCATCTCATGCCTGTTAGAGTGGTGATCATTAAAAAGTCAGGAAACAACAGATGCGGGAGAGGATGTGGAGAAATAGGAATGCTTTTACACTATTGGTGGGATTGTAAATTAGTTCAACCATTGTGCAAGACAGCGTGGTGATTCCTCGAGGATCTAAAACCAGAAATAGCATTTGATCTAAAACCAGAAATACCATTTGATCCAGCAATCTGATTACTTGATATATACCCAAAGGATTATAAATCATTCTACTGTAAAGACACATGTGCACATATGTTTATTGCAGCACTATTCACAATAGCAAAGACTTGGAACCAACCCAAGTGCTCATCAATGATGGAGTGGATAAAGAAAATGTTGCACATATACACTATGGAATACAATGCAGCCATATAAAAGAATGAGTTCATGTCCTTTGCAGGCACATGGATGAAGCTGGAAACCATCATTCTCAGCAAACTAACACAGGAACAGAAAACCAAATACTGCATGTTCTCACTCATAAGTGGGAGCTGAACAATGAGAACACATGGACACAGGGAGGGGAACAGTACACACTGGGGCATGTTGGGGAGTGGTGGGCTAGGGGAGGGATAGCATTAGGAGAAATATCTAATGTAGATGATGGGTTGATGGGTGCAGCAAACCACCATGGCCCGTGTATATCTATGTAACGAACCTGCACTTTCTCCAGGTGTATCCCAGAAGTTAAAGTATACAAAAAAAAGTATTTTTTTTTTAAAAAAAGATAAATATATTTTGAGAGGCACTGACTTTTCACTTTAGTTTTTCTTTCTTTATTTGAGGTGCTGAGACAAAGTGGGATTTTGTATCAAGACCAAAAAGTAGATGTATGAGCATTGATCCCCTTTGTTTCTTCTTTTTTGTGTCTTTTGAACCCCTGTGAGGATCCCTTAGTTTGGGTAAAACTGAGAACTGTCTAGAGTACTTACTGGTTTCAATCTACCCTTTTCCCATAGAAAATTATTATGCCACTGCATATATTAGATCATATCTGAAAGTTATCTGCTTTTATCTTCTCATTAATTCTTCCCTTTATCTTCCCTTATGTTATCTATGGCAAGTTTTCAATTTAAAATATTTTGGCATTGATTTCCTCACAGGGGCGATGTGCGAGAGAGTAGGTTTCATTATTTCTCTTCGGCAAGTAAGGAAAATAAAACCCCAACGAGTTAGATAACTTGCCAACATTTACATATATACTTTTAAACTTTATGTCTTTTCCATATCCCTATGTTTGAAATCCATGAGGGTATACCTGGGAAGCTTCCAACTATTGGGAGCATATTTGACTAAGAGACTCAGCAGCTGCCTCAGGAGTGCTAAGGAAGGCTCATTCTCGGGAAATATGAAACTCATCAGAATATCTAACTTTGATTTGAGGACTCCCAATGGGCTGTGTTTAATCTTCCTTGGAATGCCCAGCAGTCTAGCAGGCTTTCATCCAGCTCCCCTTCCCTTTCCTAACCTGGTCACACTTGGATTGCAGGCTGATAGCATTCCCAGCCTTTCCAGCCTCAGATCCATTTTCTTTCTTATAGGCATTTCCACTAATAAAATTAGGTCAGGGAGAGCTATGCTGACTTTCAGTGATCTATGCTGGCTTTCAGAAAGACAGGAAATTCAGACAAAGAAACTTGATGCTGGTGATTACAGCTTCCTGTATCAGCAAAATACAACATTTGTAGGAGCTCACAGAGAAGCCATTGCAATTCTAACACACTCTGTCTACCCCTGATAACACTGGTGGGGGAGATAGAACACCCTATCTTCCTATCTTGCAATTTTCATATTTCTTCAGAGTGCCTCTCTTTGGTGTAACTGAATGAGAACCCTGCGGCCAAAGGGGCCTGGGAAATGAGGGCCAGTCCCTGCCATGTAGGGAAGGGAGTAGAAAGTGGGAGGTTGGTGCTGAGGTACACATGATATATTCAGTGATTGTCACTACCATTGCAAGGAAGAAGTGTTGCTTAAGACAAAGTTTCTTACCTAGCCATTTAACTGACCCAGTTAATTTATTCCTTGCTATTTTTATTGTAGATTTTACGTTTTAGATTTGACTAAGGATCAGAAACTGAAATTCCTTAAAAAAAGATAAATCAAAAGATCAGCATCACCTCTTGTATTACCCAGATGTTTACAGTGATATTGTAATCTAATATGAAGCACAGTTTGATCTCTGCCCCAAGTTCCTAGAGAGAGCTTTTATCCTGTCAGGTAACAATTAGCCTTGAGGTGCTACCTCTGATCCTGGGGGTCTTGAGGTTTCATAGTGACTCAATGGCCAGTTAAATGTTTGCAAACTCATGGTTTAAGGCTTTCACAAACCAACAATCATGCTGATATATTCAACACATGCAGGCAGATGTAAGGGAGAGGGGGACTGAACCACAGAGAGTAGCTCAGGAGACCAGCATGCTGACCGAAAAACAGGGTGGGTCCACATTTCCCTTGAAACTGACCAACATGGGTGGAGGGTTGCTGCTCTTCTCCCAGCAGAGCATCCAGGGATGGAAAAGAGACCTGAGAGTTCTCATGGGCAGACCTGCAGGCATCTCAGTCATGGTTAGTTTCTTTGCTGTTTTTATGGTTCTTCACAGGAATGTCCATGGCATTATCTCAGTCGTCTTTTGGCTTCATTTTCTCTTCAGGTTTCAGGAATGCCTGGCCACAACAGGTGTTATCTATTACCTAGTTCACCATACATATACTTATCATTTTGAGGGGTCAGCAGTGTCACTATAAGCTGAGTCATTTGTCATAGTGACTCCAGTTTTAGACATTTAGAATCACAAAACAATATTATATATCAGGTTCTGAAAGCCTTGCAGATCGAGACCCTGGGAGAATCTTTTCTTCTAATTTTTATCTTTGACCTTGGTTCCAGACACAGAGTTTCTAAGGCCTTTGTAATTTCATGAGTGATAGGAGCATCTGACAGAGTTCCTACAACCCTTGGAATTTCTTGGGAAATGGAGTCATCTTTTCTCCAAATGAGGCCACTCTTGCTGGGCTCCTAAGGAGTCTCAGGATGGGGATTGATTGCAAGGGAAACCAGCCCTGGCAATTAGAAGGCTGGAACTTGCGGTCCCACCCCTGACCACTGGGGAGGGGATGGGGCTGAAGGTTGAGTTGCCTATCGGTGTCCAGTGAGTTACTCAAGCATACCTACAAAATGAAGCTTCAATAAAAACCAGGAAGGATACTGTTCAGTAAATTTCCAGACTGCTGAGCATAACATACAGAGGTTCCTGGAGAGTGGCATGCCCAGAGAGGACATGAGAGCTCTATGCTCCTTCCCACATACTTTGCCTTATGCATCTCTTCCATCTGCTTGTTCATCTGTATCTTTTATAAGATGCATTATAATAAATGGGTAAATGTAAGTAAAGTGTTTCCCTGAGTTCTGTGAGCCCCTCTAGCAAATTAATCAAATTTCAGGGTTGATGGTTCATGGAAACCCTGATATATAACTGGTTGGTCACAACCTGCACTTGAATTTGGGGCTGTTTCATGGGACTGAGCCCTTAACTTCTGGGATCTGACATTATCTTTAAATTGAAAGTGTGAAAATTAAGTTGAATTATAAGAATCTCAGCTGGCATCTGCTGGAGAATTGGTTAGGGTGTGGGGAAAAAACCCACACATCTGGTGTCAGAAGTGTTCTGAGTGTTGTTTTGACTGTACGAAACAAAAATAAAAGTATTTTTTTCTGATACGTTTATCTTTCAATTATTCATATACATTGTCTTCTAGCTCCAATATGCTCTACTAGTGACTATTTTGCTACGATGTAGAAGTATGTAGGGTTAGAGAGAGCAGAAAGTGTATCTCCTTTATCAATTTCAAGTCAAGAGATCTTTATTTTTCTGACTCATTTTTGTATTTTTGTAACCTTTTACTGCATATGAAATGTCGGTAATGAATACTTAAATATTTAATCTCCTACTGAAAGCTTAGTTAACTTCTTCAAGGAGAAAACAATGTGAATGTGGTCTTTACCTTTAAAGCCAAGATATTTTGTATTTTCTCTTTTTGTAAAATAATCAGTATGATTCTCCCATTGAAAGATGCATTTAATTATTGAACATGTACCACCTTTAAGTACTTTGTTATTCAAGGCTTTGGAAATGTAGTGGTGAATAAGACAAAAATGTCCCATGCTCTTAAACAACTGTCATTTCTAGAGGCAAGAATCATCAATACATGTTTAAATTGATTAAATAAAAAAAGAAATATGATTATAGACAACAGTAAAATCTATGAATAAATTAAAGTAATGCAATATTACAAGGAGAATAACTGGATATGGGAACAACATTAGGAATGCCTAGCTCAGGAGTTGCATTAATTTGGGAGCTGAAAGAATAAATTTCCAGCTATTAGGAGCAGAACATTCTAGGCAAAAGAAGCAGCAAATGCAAACATCTTAATACAAATGTCCTGACAGAGCAGAGCATGACCTGTTTCAGGAATATGAAAGATCATTATGGCTGTATCATAAAGGAAAAAGGGAAAGTTAAGAGAGATATGAAACATGAATTTGGAAAAATAATCCGAATCTGTGGGGTTCTGTAGCCATATTGAATTTGTGAATTTGAATTTTATTCAAAGAGAAAGTATATATCTAAAGAGAAAGTATATATCATTATACCAATAAAAACACAAAGTTACACACTCTGCTTTGCATTTTTAAATAATGGGACTAAAATAGTCAACCGTTTTTTATCAAGTTTTTATTCGACATAATTGTTATTTTGAAAGACATTAATTTGGCAATATCCTTAAGGTAATATAAGGAGCATTTTACAATGGATTTTCATTGTGTTATTTTTTACTAATGCATACAATACTTTTACACACAAGTATGATAAACACCTGACAGTTTATATACATATATTTCCACAGCAGTGTGCCCAAATTAGAAAACTGTAATAACAAAGAGAGTCTAGCAGCTGCTTTCAAACTGTTAAATATTAAAGATTTATTGATTCTTCGTTCTATAAGTCTCTAAAGAGAATCACATTGAGAAGAGTCCTGTATGATTAATCTTGGTAAGGAAAAATTGCGAAGTAATAATAGAGAAAAAAGAAAATGTAATAGTGGTGAAGGAAGGCAGTAAGTATTATGTGAAGAAATATATCAGATAACATTACAGAATTCAAGGCCAGAAATTGTATTTGCTTGCAGGAGCTTTCTGTTTAGAGAGAGGACTGTCACCTTTATTTTCAACCTGACAGTTCTCATAATGAAAGGGCCAGTTCTTCTCACACAATGAACCACAGCCTAGAGTATAAGGAACTCTACCAGAAGCCTCTGTGCCAGTAATTAGAGCAAAGGACTACAGGTCATGAACATTGGTTTCTGTCCCCTACTGGAACAGCACTCCCCTCTCAACATCAAGCAGAATAATCCATCTTGCAGGACTTACGTCCACTCAGCAATGCAGCTTCTGTAATGAAAGTACTGCTTTCTAACGCATTGTACAGAACAAATATTTAGCACATAAAATTCTTTGAGCTCCTACAGGGGAAGGTAAATAACAAAAAATATCAAAATCAGAAAATTATTCTTTTTTCCAGACTCGTGTTTAAGAAACAAAACTGACAGGCAGACATCTGCGAGGCTGTGACTTCAGAAGCACTTTCTGCCTCAGCTGAATACAACTTCCATTTAATGGCTTTATTTTCTCACCTCCCTTTTCTGTACTCTTTTAGAAGGATGTTTCAATTCAATCAGAATTGTTGAGTATCTACTTTGTGTAAGGCATTTTGTTTTCAACACTGAGTTTTGTATAGAGTCAAAGTTACGTACTATGATTTTGAGTGAGTGAGTGTCAGTATATTTATTATCAAGGTAATTCATTTAGTAAGTTATTTGCTCTTCTATAATAACTTTTTTTCTCTTCAGCAATTTTCTTTTTAAAAAACAGGTGAAATATTACATAATAGAAGTATTTTTTATTAGAAATAGTACATAGCTTATACAAATTTCATTTTGATTTCAAACAAGAATCAAATTCTACTTGAATAGTGTTATTTTCTTTCAAAATAATGATTATGCAGATGGCATAAGCTACCTTTACTACTTAGCACTTTATTAAACATAAATGCAAATTATTATTTTTTTCAAATGTGTAATGGCCCCATTCCAGTAGCATGTTTTAACTCACTGAACACCAAGATAAACAGAGTTAATTTACCATTGATTATAATAACAGAGATAACATATATATAGTTGAATAGAAATCTCAAATAATGAAAGCATTTTTCACTGAAAACACAACTTAAAATCCTTACACTGTTTATGGAGCCTAAATGTCTATATTGTGATCTTGTGCTTTTATTTTTCCATATTTAAACAGCTTATTTTTCTGCTTTTGAGATATAATTGCTCAGACGTAATATTTGAATGTTTTTGTCAATCTAGCTTCTTCCTTTAAGATATACATAATAATGCTTGCCATGAGTCTTTCCTAAGCCATTTAGAGTGCTTCCTCATAAGAAAGGATTAAGGTTATGCTTCTCTTTGGAGATTTTAGAGATTCCTATAAAGTTTTACCCTGTACCATACTCCAACCTGATTCCTGATAAAATTATGCTTGCTAAATATGCCTGTGGCTTCTATGTTATGGAAATAGTTCAGTCTTCATCTGGAGGCTACATAGTCCAGCCCACCAATGAGGAGTGCGGGGAGAAGTATGCTCAGCCACATATACATGGGATTGATATCATTCCAAATCCTCTGAATACAACCACTCCACTCAGGAGGAAGTGCCTGCTTTCCAAAATATTAAACGCTTAAGTAATGGGAATCATCATCAGTCACCCAGGTCTCAAAGGTTATTTGATTTGGCACTACATGCTCATGACATTCCGTAATCTCTTCCATCCCAACTTATTCAGACACTCACTTTGGGCTTCTTACATGTATTTTGTCTGGGGATGAAATTTATATATAAACCCATAGAATCCACTGAATCATCCAATTGTTTCTTCAGATAAGATCAAGTAACTCTATTTCAGGATTTTTTTTTTTTCAAAAATAACAAGATAAAAGATAGTTGGAATTCACTTAAAATATACAACTTCTAAAAATTGACAGGAGTTATTACAGCAAATAGGAGAAAATTAATTTAAACAATCAAAACTTTTGATGGCTAGCATTAGTGTTTGAGATTTATCTCAAAAGATGAATCAGACTGAGCTTAAAAGCATCTCATAAAATGGTGGATTGAAAAGCACAATCTTGAGGAAAACATTGACAACATTTTAATGATGGCTTTAAAAGGAAGCACAACAAATTATGTCTTACCAAAACTTAGGATTCTTGTTTGCACATGTCTCACACAGAAGCAGGATTCCAAGAATTTGTTATGTGTGTATGAAAAACACAGAAATATTATTTAATTTTTTTAATTATGGAAAATACGATTGTCAAACTTTAAATGACAAATATTATACAAGTGTCATTAAAAGCACTGCAGAAGCAAAGTGGAAGGAAAATTCTTCTATTGCACCTGCACTGGATTAATTTTAAATACCGTTTGTCATTTAATTGACTTATGAAGGATAAGTACGGGATGTTAATGGGGGGCTCTTCAGCATGGCACAGTAAGTTTATTTTTGATGCTATACTCTCTTACACAGATTCAAAGGAAACTTAGATAGAATTTATGGGGAAATAAAAAAGACATTGCTGGGCTCAAAACCAAGATTAACATCTCCAGAGATCAGTAATGGAAAAGAGAAACAAAGCAGTGGGTAATGTTGAAGCCACACCCAGCAGGTAATGAGGGCTAAAGTGCTACAGGTCAAGCTGGACGTTGGGCTGAACTTCTCGCTTGTATCCAGAGCTAAGATAGACTTCCCAGATGTATAACAGAAAAAAAAATGATAAAGCGATGTTTTTCATTGAGAGCCCTCAATCTACAGCTTTATAGGAAGCAGCGAACCTTGGAAAGTGAAAGATAAATCACACTTCTTGTGATGAGTAACAAACTCAAGCTATCTGGCTCAGTAAATTAACCTATGATTTCTTCAATCAAACAACAAAGAAGGGGCTTTGAAATACCATTATAAGGAATGGTTATGGACAGGGCACTTTTGACACTGAATGTAGGTGACTATAAAGTTACTAGATAATGATAAGTAAACAGAGAGGAAGAAAGTAAGGCAGGTGAGAGTGAGGAGGAGAGCAAAAAACCTTACTACTCAAAATGAGCTCGCACACCAAGATTCAAAAATAAGTTTAAAAATATTTTAAAAATTTCAAAATAGAAGAACTCAACAAAATCAACACTCTGAACTTAAATTTACTCCTAATTAAATTAATTATATGAGACACTATGTAAAACAATAAGTAATGTACTTAAAATATTCATATCTGAAGAGAACTCTATGAGTTCATATATATCAATAAAAGGTAATAAAATAGAATAATCATCATGTCAGTCACAGTTGAAGAATGAATAAATTAGAAATTGATATTGAGTGAGCTGCAAGAGAACACAGACAATAATGCAGGAAAACAATATATAAAAAAATGAGAAGTTCAACAAAGAGATAGACACAATATAAAAGAACCAAACAGAAATTTTGGAGCTGAAGGACATAATGACTGAACTGAAACATTTTGTAGGAGTTAAACAATAGACTCAATCAAGTAGAAGAGTCAGCAAGATCAAAGACAGGTCATTGAAAAATTATCCAGTCAGAGGGATGACAAGAAAAGTCATAAAAATGAGTGAAAAATATCTACATGATTTATGAGACACCATCAAGTGAGCCAATATACATGTTATTAGAATTGCAGAAGAAACAGAGGAAACAAAGATTAGGAAGTTTAATGAAAGAAATAATGACAGAAAAGTTCCCAAATCTGGAGAGAGAAATAAACATTCAGATCCACGAAGCCTAAAGAAAACCAGAGAGACTAAACATGAAGAAATCTTCAAGTAAACACATTACGATCAAATTCTCAAAAGCCAAAGGCAGAGAGATAATAATTTTGGAGGAAGCAAGAGAAATGTGCCTTGCCACATAAAAGAAGCTGCCAGGAAAGAGTGAGATAATATATGCAAATATATACTCAAAGAGGAATGAATACTAACTTAAAACCCGCAGACAAAAATCCTTAACTAAACTACATGTTATTAAGTAAAACTCCACAAGAAGCTGTATTATTGGTGAAGATTTCGGAACCCAGCCACAAAGGGTTAGGAAGAGGACAAAATAGTTTGTTTTTCCATATAATGAAATAAGAGAAAATGTAATAATTCATGGACTGATGAAGAGAAATAAGACAGTACCAATATAGAGAGAAGTGGTTGAGCGAATATATAAAAAGTTGAGAGAGAGAAATCAGGAGGCTGCAACATTTTCGGACTAGAAAATGAGGCAAGAGGTAGAGTGAGAATTTTCTCATAATGGGTATATGAATATACTCTTTTGACTGTATAGATTGTAAAGAATTTCACGTTTCCTAGCTATCCTTCCACCCATTCTCCCTTTCCGTCAGTCTCCATTGCCTTTACTCTGCACTGAATAACTGTCTCCAAAAGCTTGGTTTTTTGTTTTCTCTCAATACTGCTTTAAGACAATGGTTTTAAAACATTTCTTTGAAGAGCTCTAGGAATTCTATTCAGGGCTATAAATGGTGAGTATATGCGGTAAAAGAGATAGATGGTGAGCACCACACCATTCTGCCAGAGCAAGTCTGCTTCCATCATTTTATTTGTTTATGCTTCTGGGCATAATTTTTTTTTTAGTAAAAAAATAAAGTTTGTGAACAATGTGTTGGCAAATCCTTAGGTTCTTGGTTGTAATATTAGAAAAACGGTATCAACATGCTTTTCTATAAAAGAAATCTATCTTATATCTTGCTGGAACCCATACAGAAAAAATGAAAACCCACATTTTAAAATGTGAGTAGAAAGGTTATAAGTAAGTTGCTAAAAGCATGTATCAGGCCTGAAGGTTAATATAGAATTTGTATTTCTTGCTAGCTTCTCAGTTTTGATTCAACTAATAGAAGACTAAATAAATAACACATTAAGTCCTATATAGCATTTAATAAACCCTCATTCCACCCAAAACCCATACAGAAATAGTATTTGTTTTTTGGTATCAATATAATAGTGATAATTAATATTGTTTTAAGCATACTTAAAATGATGTAATCCTTTTTATTTTATTCCTGTATATGAATGTGAAGATTCTATCAGGGCAAACTATCTGTTTCAGGGATGTTCTCCATGATTATAGCTTTGCATTTAGTAAAAGGAGCTTGAAATTTTGGATACATCATGAGAGAGTGGTATATTCTATTGACTTTTCAAGTGATATATTCAAGATGCCAAAAGAGAAGGACTGTTTTTAGATTAAAAGGATTATAGTCTCATTGTGTTCTAGGCTAGTCAAACACTACTGAAATATTTTTATTTTGATGACATAACTTAAAAATATTGCCAAAGTAGTGCAGGATCAGAGATTTCTCAGTTTATAAAGGAACTGAGTTCGACAAAATTTGATGTCATCTGATAGGCAGTTAATAGGTTTCTGTGCAGAGTTTAGTGAAGAGAAGCCTTGAAAGTTGGTAGTAGAAATTTTAGTTTTCTTCAGTCAAAATAGAAGATGAGAAGATAACTGTACCTTATTAGCCAGAAAACAAAAGTAAGACCAGAAGTTATAATGAAGGAAATTATATAAACAGAAACCAAAATTATGAATGTATATATGTTAAAAAATAGAATGTGGTCCCTTCTGAAGTCCTATATTTGTTAGCACCTCTCACCCCCACAATACAAGATTTTGGACTGCATTTGTCCAAATGTTAAAGAGATATCCTTTGGATTATTTTTAGATAAATTCAAGGTTTTTACTAACTCTCAGTTTATAAAAAAGGCCACTATCATCCTTTGAGAGATGCTCTTTGAATATTTTAGGTCTTTTTACATCTCAAGTATTTAAAGAGCCTCTGCTGTGTTTCAAGAATTAAGTAAACATTTTATGTACATTATCTCATGTCATGGCATTCATTTGTTAATTCATTGAACAAATATTTCTTGAACATTATTTGTCTGATAACTATGCTAAGCACTAAGCTGAGATTTTGTGTCATGTATCTGAAAAAGATTTACCAGGGAAAAGGAATGCCGGACTAAGGAAGAGTAAAATAGATGAAGGCTCACTCTGCGTAGCACACACAGGCGTACATACTCCAGGTAGTTTTTTCTTTAGGCAGCTGTAACTTGATCTCACTGCGTCCTTTTGAAAATACACTTCAGAGTCACTTGTCTAAGAGACAGAAGAGGGAAGACTTAATTTGCTTCCATATGGCCCTATGTTCCACTGGTCAAGATGTCCTCCATGACACATTTACCATCATGCATATCCTGTTTTCATAAGGACATGGGAAGTTTTCATAAGCATTTTAGCTATAGAGCAGAAAGTGAGAGCTTTTACAGTGCAGCTGATGGGAGGTGCTGTCAGGTACAACTTCCATGAAGCTGGCTGCTATGGCCATGGCTGGATAAAATGCTGCTCAAGATTAGGCACTGGTTTGAGGGAATGTTTTGGCTGGTTTCAACTTTTATTCAGACAACTCAGACATTCTCCAATCATCAATAAGAATGGATATGGTCTGACTCTGTGTCCCCACCCAAATCTCATGTCGAATTGTAATTTCGAGTGTTAGAGGAGAGGCCTGGTGGGAGTGGACTTCCCCCTTGCTGTTCTCATGATAGAGTTTTCATGAGATCTGGTTGTTTGAAAATGTGTAGCACCTCCCCACCAACTCTCTCTCTCTCCTGCTGGACATATGAATACATGCCTGCCTCCCCTTTGCCTTCCACCATGATTGTAACTTTCCTAAAGCCTCCCCAGAGAAAGAAGCCTGCATAGCCCACAGAACCATGAGCTGATTAACCCTCTTTTCTTTATAAATTACCCAGTTTCAGGTATGTCTTTACAGCATTATGAGAACAGACTAATACAAAGCTGTTCTGCTTTCTTATCACATATATACTCACCAGGGCAGCACTTTTATTTTCATTCAAAAACTTTTCTATTGTATCCACAGCTTGGCTAACTGTTTTGTGCAAGAAGACTACATTTTGGCCTATCTCAGCTTTTGACATGTCTTTTTTATTAAGCTTAATCATTTTTAGCTTTTACAGTGAGAGATGTAGGATTCTACCTTTCATTTGAAAATTTAAAGGTTATTGTAGGGTTATTAATTGGCCTACTTTTGGTATTGTTGTGTCTCAGGTAACAGAGAGGTCTGTGGGGAGGGAGAGAAATGGGGCAATGGGTGGTGAGTGAGGCAGTCAAAACGGGCACAGTGTTTATTGACTAAGTTCTCTGTCTTATATAAATGAGGTCTGTGGCATCAAAAAACAATTAAAATAACAACATCAAAGATCACTTATCATGGATCACTATAACGGGTATAATAGTGGTAAAGTTTGAAATATTGGTAGATTAGCAAAATGTGACATAGAGACAAGGAGTGAGAATATCCTGTTGGGAAAATGGCACCAATTAAGGCCAGGCACAGTGGCTCATGCCTGTAATCCCAGCACAATGGGAGGCTGACGTGGGTGGATTCTTGAGGCCAGGGATTCGAGGCCAGCCTGGGCAACATGATGAAATACTTTCTCTGCTAAAAATACAAAAATATTAATAGCCAGGTGTTGTGGCACACACTTGTGGTCCAAGCTACTCAGGAGGCTGAGGCACAAGAATTGTTTGAGCCTGGGAGACAGAGGTTGCAGTGAGTTGAGATGGCTCCACTGCACTCCAGCCTTGGTGACAGAGTGAGACCTTGTCTCAAAAAAAAAAAAAAAAAATGACACTGATAGACTTGCTTGATTCAGGGTTGCCACAATCCTTTAGTTTGTAAAAAACACAACATCTGAAAAGCAATGTAAAGTGAAGCAAAATAAAATGAGATATGCCTGTACTATAAATTTCTAGAAAGAAAAAAAAGATGATTTGACATTATAGATTTAATATGGATCAGCTTTTTAGCTATCTTGACAGAAAATAGATATTTTTACAGACATAAGCACAACCAGAAATTTCCACTCCTCCTTCTGCACCATTGGAATGTTATATTTTCAAATGTGACACTTACAATATAAATAAACTTTGTTCCATGTTGGTTGAAGAAGAGTTTAGATATATCTTGATAAAACAAAATGTGAATACTGAGGTAAAGATGTATACCCATTTATCTTATATTTTGTAGTTTGAAATAGGACTGTTCTGTTTGGCTGGCATACTACTTAATTTTTAACTGAATGCAAATGCTTTTTGGCTGGCTGTGAACTCCCTAGTTTTCCTTAGTGCTCACCATTCCCAATATTGCGAAGCCTACTTCATGCATTTATACACCATGCCTTGTCCCTGGAAGCATTTGAGCTTGATACAGAGATCAAATCACATGGAACACTTAGTTAGATGTGGACTGTGGAAGGAGAAGTGGCTGGAACCCAAAGTCATCACAGAGGTGCTTGAGCTAGAGATGGCAGCACAAAAACAGAAATTATGTTGAGAAGTTAACAGCAGAGGAAACTATAGCCTGATAAGAGCTCAGACAATTTGGTGCTGGTTCTGGTAACTGATGGCTTTTAGAACTTCATAGAGGAGATCTTGACTTACCTACCCACCTTCTCTTTGCTGTCTGGGAGGAAGAGGAACATAATAGCAATTTTTTCAGTGGCCTATGTGAGACGGAAGAAGGCAAGCCATAGATGTTTTAATCTGATGCTTCTGTGGCCTGAGATATCTTATATATAAAACATAAAACACATGTAGCAAATTTTCCTTATGTTATGCTGGCAATTCTGTTATGTACTATGTTAAACATTTCATAGATAGCTATAACTTATAATACACTCTAAACATATTTGCCATGAATTTTTTTATCTCTCTGTTTTGTTTTTTGGCATAATTTAATAAAGTATAGCAGTTGTCAAGAGTTTAATTTGATTTTTAGCCTATGTTATTCCTTATCTACACAAATGTTTCAAAATGAGCAACATTTTTGAAATGAGAATCCCAAACATATTTCTCTGGGAAGAAAAAAATCGATATTTATTAATAGTTTTTTCCTACTTCTTACCAAGTTAGCAGATGCAACCAGACTCCAAAGTGGGTAATATAAGTTTCAGGAGAATAGAAAATATAACTAAAAAGGGAGATTTCATTTAAACATTTGTAAAGTATAAAATTAGCATACCTGCGACTTCCAGAGAGCTTAAATACATGTCACTCTCTTAATCTTTGCATGGTGCACAATATATATTTTTGTCCTTTATTGCTTACTTACTCTATTAGGCCATTCTTGCATTGCTATAAAGAAATACCAGAGATTGGGTAATTTATAAAGAAAAGAGGTTTAATTGGCTCAAAGTTCTTCACTATGAAGCATGGTGCCATCATGTGCTCAGCTTCTGATGAGGCCTCAGGGACCTTTTACTCATGGCAAAAAGCAAAGAGGGAGCAGGAACATCATATGGTGAGAATTGGAGCAAGAGAGTGTGGGAGGGAGGTGCTACACACTTAAACAACAACCAGATCTCACGGGCACTCACTTATTGCAAGAACAGCACAAAGCCATGAGGGATCCTGCCCCCATGGCCCAAACACCTCCTACTATGTCCCACCCCCAACATTGGGTATTACATTTCAACATGAAATTCAGGTGGGGGCAAATATCCAAACAGTATCATAAACCTTTCCAGTTTTGTCTTTTCATAATACCCTCCCACTCTCTCCCCCACTTGTACTTTATGGAAAAATGTATAGTCTATAAATGTTCCAGCTGTCTCTTTAATTAGTTGCAAATATTAATTGACTTGGTCCCTCAACACTATTTCTATTTCCTCAAATTCCTATTCATTCTTCAGCAAACTCTTTGTAAGTCTGCATGCTATTTGTAAATTTGTTATTGTAACAAACCTAGACATTTGGTTTTTTGTGGAGAAGGGGGAGTAGAACTTATGGGGTAAGAGTAGTATTGAGTGTTGCTGTCTAAATGTTATTTTTAAAATTGTTATGATTTTTTAATCAAAAGCTTTAATAACTCAATAGACATAATGCATATTAAGTGTATTGATAACATCAAAACCAGGTTGAAAGTCTCATTTGGTTCCTGGAGTGAAATAAATTAAGACATTTAATTGACATTGGCAGAAGTATATCAAGAAGTTATGGTTAAATAGGAAAAAAGCACAGGGGAGTGTCACTATTTGCTTTAAAAAATTGACAAAATGAAAAATAATATCTACAACCTGGTACAGCAAGAACAGTTTCTATGGAAATAGAACAAAAAGTGATTCCATCACAAATGTAAAGCCTTTTTCTCCAAGATAATTAAAGGACAGAAATTCATTTGACCTGCTAAATTAAATACCTTTAAATATTCTCTTCTTCACAGTAGTCAGAGTGATGTATTAAGCTTCTCTAATACTATCTATGGAACTTAAAATAATGTCTTTCTATCATCCCATGCCCCACATCCCTACATGAACTGGTTCTGGTAGCTTCCGATAAAAATACCTTTCACCTTCCTTGCTTACAGAGCTACAGTTTCACCAGCCTTTTGTCTATTTTACAAACAAGGTATTTTCCACCTTAGGATTTCTTCATACTTTCTCTACTTGTTCAGCTCTTTTTCTGGATTTTTGAATAAAGGGCTCCTTCTCTTCATTCAGATCTGTGCTGACATGTCACCTTTTTTTAGAAGCCTTTCCTAACCACATGTTTAATAACCTCCACTTATACTGTATCCTACCCCCTACCGATTACTATTTTATATTCTTCATTACATGTATTAGTGATATCTAATGTTACATTAATTTCTTTACGTCGGTGTTTATTGCTTGAATTTCCAGATTGAATGTAAGCTCCATAAGCATCAGGAATTTTTCTCTCCTGATCTCTCTTTTCCTATTGCCGAGAATGTGACTGGCATTAGAGAAGACAAAATAAAAAATTTGTTGAAGGAATGACCATTTGCAAATTAGCCATTTGGTAAAAAGGAAAGCTCAGGAAGAAAACTCTCCCTTCTCCCGTTTAAACTAACTGTAAGAGATTAAATATATTGAAATGGATTGCTTGGGGACATTCCAGAAACATAATGAGCACTCAGTTTCTTTATGGTGGTTTATTCAATGAAAATGTGTAGGTTAGATGCCCTCTTCTTATAGCCTTGTAGATTTATTGTGTGTTTGTTTTCTCAGTAGCCACTCTTCCTTTCTTCTCCCAGATAAAAGCTCTAATTGTTATTATTATTTCTATTCTGAAACCCATTTAAAATGTCCAAAAATTATAGTCAAAACTGGCTTTTTCTCAATTTTTAAAAATTTTTATGAGATTATTTCAGAGTAAGACATAAAATGTTGAAGTCATTTTGTGACATTTCAGCTTAATACCAAAACATTTTTTTCCTTAATATGCTAAAAGATTATTTTTTAATACACTCTTACAGATATTAAACATTAAAAGCACAAGAACATTATGAACACAAGATCTGATGAAATAACTCATGAAGATGTTTTATTTTAAAATCATTTTTCTATGAGTTTGAAGCAACATATTTAAGATATATAAACTGTTCATTTAGTAAATTGGAAAAGGCTTCTGTTCAGTACCAGCATGCCAAGAATTCTAGCTCTCTATGTATTTCACTATTTGTTGGAAAATAACATACAGAAAAACAACAGTGCATTCCCTCTGCCATTCTACTATAGTAAATATCGACATTCTTGGAATGCTAGGATTTGTTAAAGCTCATTTAGGGCAGACTGTATTCTGTTTGAGATCAAGAGTATGTCTTCTACTTGTAGAATCTACATAGAATTCAGTAAATCTGTTCCCTAATTTATTTTTCTAAAGGCATATATTTCAAGATTTTCATTGCCTAAAAATCTAGTAAATCCTTCTTAAATGGAATTTATATCTGTATTAAAGTAGGTAGCACTTATTGTTGCAACCTATAATACTAGTAAAAGTAATATAAGTAACGTATCATAGTTCATGTTAGTATGGTAATAATTTACACTTCAGTTCTCACTAGGCATATGTGTAACAACCACCAAGGACATTTAAAGTAACAAGAGATTCAGTGAAATCACATGCAAAGAATTATTATTGAAGGACCTGGAAATGCTTCTCATTTTCAGTCAGTGATAAAGGAGATGTCTGCTGCCTTTTACTGTTTCAAAGTGGAATCTTTTAGCTAATGTTTCTCCCATCCTTTTAGGCCTTGCAATCTTCGTGCGTTCATTTTCTCAAGTTTTGTTTGAATATAAGCCACATCTTCCATAATACATGGTTTTAGTACCATTTGACTTTAGCTTCTAAACAGATTTTTTTCTTTTTTTCTTTCATTTTAATGACAGAAGACCTTCAAAAGCAACTAGAATTCCTTGATTATTTCTAGCTATCTAGTTCTTGCAGCAATCATGCGGATTGCTTTGGTCACACACTGAGAAAACCCCATAATTACAAGGATATTTATGATAGCAGCACTGCTATTTCAGGGAATTACATTATAGTTCACACTAAAAATAAAAGGGCAACACGTTTTACATGCTGGTAGCTGGTTTCCCTTGATAGATGCACTTGCTTTTTCTGCAGACTTAAATTTATCCTTCACCATCTGCTCTTCAAGTACTCCAGAAAATACAATATTGCAACTGAATTCCCTTGAAAGTAAGTTACTCTTCCTCCCTACAGACTTCCTTGTCAGATTCATAGTCTCTCTTTGTTGTATTCTAATTCTTACCTGCATACAAATGCCCAGTATTTGGAGAGCTCTAGTAATTTTGTACTTCGATTTAGAGAATACTTGGAGGAACAGCCAGGCAATCACTCCTATAACATTTTGGGCATGACTGGGGAGATGACATAGGCAATTGTGTTATTAAAATGATTGAAAAAAGTTGTTGCTCAAGTAGCAATATTTTTGTTTTTCTCTAGTCATTCTTTTCACAAAAATTCATTGAAATATTTTTGCTTTAAGCATTTTGGAAATAATTGTACTAACCCTACTTATGCAGAACACAACATAATCCTGTTGCATTATTTGCATGGTAGTGAAAGTACACTTATACACTCTCTGCCTAAAACAATCTCCCAGTCCAGGTGGCACCAACTAAAATTTGTTCATAGATACTTGGTCCTTTAGTTTCTCTTGAAAATGTCTTTAAAAATATATCCTGCAAATGGCCACGCTAATCCTTGTTATACAATTACTTCCCTAAGCAACAGAGTTTCAGGGCAATTATAAGATACTTATTATGGAGAAAAGGAAAGGAGCAGGAAAATTTTAAAAGGAAGATTCAGAATACTGGGAGGAGTAGTGCATTATATATAGTCTATATAGTCCATAGATACTATTTTTTAATAAATATGAAAGAGTGAACAGAAAATGTTAAAATAAGGCTGCCCTGTTGTAGGATAGTGCCTAGCCAGTCCTTCTAAGGATTCTGACTTTGCCTTTGGCATCCAAATTAATTTGAAATCCTACTTCATTTCAGCCACTGCATTCTGTTTTTCCCACAAAAGGAAAGAAGATACTTTGCCTTCATTTGATATTGATAATTTATCAAGATATCAGAACATTAAAAAATCTTGATGTGAGACCAACCAAGGAATTCCTCATGTATCTTTAATCAGTTTTAAAACTGATTGCTACAGAGTTGGTGAAAACAGAAAAGGTATCTAGCCTCCTTTATTTTAGAAAAATCCTTCCACATTCAAAGCAAACCAAGGGTGTCTGCAAAGTATGTAGAAACTTAGAAATGGTGCAATTGGTAAATAGATGAGAAAGTGAAGGTGTTTGTTGTAGTGTGTGCATATGGGCAGCTTGCCTAGGGATCAAATGGATCTGATTAAAACTTTTGTGATTGTTTATTTGTGAAACAGCAAGTCAGACTTGATGTTGTTTGCGTCACCTTTTGTGCCATCACTCTAATTGCAGCTCTCTTCTCTGTAGGCCTAGAACATGCAGGTGTTCAGTGCTAGGAGAGGAGGATACAAAAGCTCCCAATCACAGCTTCTGGTCATCTGAGAGGTTCCAGCATACGACCCCAAGATACTGACCTCACTTCCCTGCAAGTATACCACAGAGAGAAAATCTTCCTTTGTCGAGGACATTGTTTTAGGCAGAAATAATAGCCATACCTGACACAGTGTTTTATTTATCTTTTTTTGTGTGTAGCAAATTAGAAAAAAATGCACTATAGTATTTTCACATTATTTTTAAAGGGATCTATCCAGAATCATATAATTTTAAGGCTGAATGAGACCTCAAAAGCAATCTAGTCTTTTTCTAATGCATAAATCCCTTTATAATACCCACTAACATGATTGATTAGCTCAAGTCCTTTAAGTTATTGGAACTCATTGCCTCATCAGACAACCCATTTTACTTTATCAGCTTGGAGTGTTAGAATTTTTTTCTTATATTGAGTTGAAATCTGTAGTCCTTTCTTCTCTATAACCTGAACCCATTTGTCCTAATTTGGCTTCCCAGAAGGATGCAGAAAAAGGTAAGCTCTCATTTACTTGATAGTGTTTCATTGTTAAGCCACATATGGCCTAAGTCATTCATAGTCTTTTTGATTTTTAAAAAATAACAAATTATTTCAAATATCTTCAACTTCTTTCTAAAGATTCACAGATGCATAGATTTTTATAAAATGGAAGAAATTTTGGAAATTATCTATTTTTCTCTTGAAAACACAGTTCTATAACATCCTAATTCTAGAGATGAGAATAATAAAAAAAAAAAAAAAATCACCATAAGATACTTATCTTTGGTTCAGTCTCTGTATTAGTCTGTTCTTACATTGCTATAAAGAAATACCTGAGTCTGAGTAATTCGTAAGAAAAGAGATTTAATTGGCTCACAGTTCTGCTGGCTGTACAGGAAGCATAGCAGTGTCTGCTCCTGGGGAGGCTTCCAGAAGCTTCCAATCATGTTGAAAGGCAGAGAAGGAGCAGGCACGTTACATGGTGAAAACAAAAGCAAGAGAGGGGGCAGGGAGGTACCACACACTTTTAAATGAACATATCTCAGAAGAACTCACTCACTATCACAAGGACAGTACCAAGAGTGATGGTGATAAGCATTCATGAGAAATCCACCCCACTGAGCCAATTGCTTCCTACCAGGCCCCACCTCCAACATTGGGGATTGCATTTCAATACGAGATTTGGGCACGAACACACATGCAAACTATATTGGTCTCCTTATGCCTGTGATGCTTGAACTAGAATACTCCTTCTCCTGGAGTTAGGTGAAAGGAGTCATAGGTAAACCTGGTGAATCTTTTTTTTTAACATTAACTTTCTTTAAAGTTTTTTTCTCAAAGGAGTCTCAGGATTTTTATATTAAATAAAAACTTTGACATAATAAGAATTCAAATAAAAATTTGGCATGAAATATGAGATTTCGAATAATTTGTAATTTTCAGAGTGCTGCTTTAGTCTAGTCCAGTTGTTCTCAGCCATGGGTGGTTTTGTTCACTGAGGACATTTGGCCATATCTGAAAACATTCTGGGTTATCACAAAATACTAGAGTGCTACTAGAATCAAGTGAGTAGAAGCCGGGGTATGCTGGTAAGTCTGCAATGTACCTGAAAGACATCCACAACAAAGAATTATTTTAACCAAATTGTCAATAGTTTGGGTTTGAGAAACCCTGAATTTCTCAATCCTGGTTACCATTAGGGGTACCTCAATGGAATGTTTATTATTCATCATTAATTATTTCTCATCTTTTAAGTGCAGAATAGAAAGTACTATCATGATAGTATAAACCAAAAAAAATCTGAGACAGGTCTCAATCAATTTAGAGATTTATTTTGCCAAGGCTAAGGACATGTCCGGGTAAAAGGAACACAAAATCACAGAAACAGTCTGTGATCTATGCCTTTTTCCAAGATGATTTTGAAGGCTTTAATATTTCAGGGGGAAAATGAGCTGGAGGGGAAAAAGAGAGAATATTATATGGTCACATTACTGAATCCACACGTTGCAAGAGAAAGAAGCAGGTAGAGGAATAGTAAATTATGTATTTGTCTTGTGCTCTGTAAATCATCACTTTACATAAGATAAAGTGAATATGGAATTGTTACCTGTGGGAGACCTGGCCTTTTTAGCTGTGGCAATCTGCTTAGGAATACAAGGAAAGAGTTTTGTTTCTTGTATTACTCAGCTTTCAGCCTTTTTTTTTTTTTTCCTTTTGGCATAGTGATATGTGGTCCTGATATTTTACTTTCCTTTCACAAAAGGAAAGGTTTTCTCTTTTTTTTTTTCTTTTTTTAATAAAGGAGGCTAGATGCCTTTTCTGTTTTCACCAACTCTGAAACAATCTGAATGATCTCCTATCTTTTCTTTTGTTCTGGTCTTCTCTGTAGTCCCATGAAGAAGGTTAACTGCCTCCTATATTAAAAAACTGCATACAGGGCCTTAACACCGAGACTAGGTTTCATAGAGTGCTGTGTTTCTCAGGATTCTCCAAACAGAACCAAGAGAATGTGCATATAGAGAGAAACAGATTATTTTAGGAATTGGCTCACATGATTATGGAGGCTGACAAGTCCAAAATCTGCAGAGCAGGTTGGCAGGCTGGAGACCCTGGAAAGAGCTGAGGCTGCAGTTCAAGTCCAGAGACCATCTGCTGCAGATTCCTTCTTGCTCAGGGTAGAAAAGTTTTTTGTTCTTATCATGTCTTCAGGTGATTGAATGAGACCCACATACATTATGGAGGGCAGTTTGCTTTACTCAAAGTCTATTGATTTAAATATCAATCTTTCCCAAAATGCTTGGACAGAAATATCCAGAATCATATTTGATCAAATATCCAGGCACTGTAGTCTAGCCAAGTTGACATACAAAATTAGCCATCATAGTGCTTTTCTCCTAAATGCATTGTGTCTCATCCTGTGCTCACTCTGTACCTCTTTAAGAGTATTAGAAGAGTTCAACGATGCAGGGATGGCCATGGCTTCCTCAAAGAGCTTGTATCACCAGCCTCTCCTCAGCAAAACAGGCAATTATAGCAATTTTGGTTTGGTCCATGTGCTGCATGATTCATGTTTTACTTTGAATTTATTTGTAACATACCTATGTTATCATATTAGGGAAGGCTGACCTCTGCTAGAAAGTTCCACCTAAGTCAGGTAGACCTCTACAGCTTTCAGGTAATTCCAATTACTCTTTGAGTTCTTCCCTGAGCTCCAGTGAGTAGGGATTGGGGTGGGAGATATCTATGTGTGGTAGCAGTAATGACATGTCTTACTTGCACTCTTCTAGACAATAATGTTTCACTTTATCTTTTAGAGAGATTTTATTTGAATGTACCAAGAGTGCCTTAATCTTTCCCTCAGGTTGGCTAAACTTCAAGCTGTTTTCTTCCTGACTATAGGCCCCTGACTTATCTTTTCTTAGAGCACTTATTTAGAAAATCTGCAATTGTAAACTATTCTTCTGCCCATTTGAAATGTATGTAAATCTTCTTCCAGCCTCTTGTCAGTTTTATAACCCAGAAAATGGCTCTCTGGAGGACCTGGGAATTATTCTTGTGAAATTAATTCCTAATTAAGGAAGATAGCATCCCATTTCCCAGCCTCTATGGATAGCTAGGAGCCTAGTTAGATGGGCACTAATTATCAACACATATGGCCTAATCAAAGAGAAAAATGGTTTGCAAACTCAGCAATAACTTAATGTACTCAATAAATTTTATTTCAGCAAAGTTGATTTCAGTCTTTTTTCACTATCACAATAGGCTCGATATTCTTCCTTGCCTGTTTAACTTTGTCTGGTGCACATTTTACTTTGACAGTATTTTTTAAGTAACTCTCAACTTCCTATACTATAAGGATAAGTGATGATATTAATTTCAGGTACCATGATGTATCAGGAATCATAGGATAAGCAGTTTTCTGTGGTAGGCCGGTTTCACTGAGCTTTTCTAATTTTTCAAGGAGAAACTAGATAGCTATTATCTTTGAAGGGTGACATGCAGAAAAAAATGAAACTTTTCCCACATTTTCAACAGTAGGTGATTTGAAAACTGTGTTACCCTCAAACACCTCAAGGCATTATTCTGAAAAGTCTAACTTAAAATTAATTTCAATACTCTTCAAATGTCAAAAATATAAGTAATAGTAAGGATAGAGAGAAGAAAGCCAAAAGAAGCAAAAGCTGTGTAAATATATTTAGAAAGAACATAAGAAGCCGTTTAAGTTTTATTCTTCAAATTTGGAAAGATATCCATAGACCAAAGAAATAGAAAGATACATAACTTTTGCTTGTAACTTTTTATATTACTACTCAATGTATTTTCTTTTAGACCTATTGCCTACCACTTGTCTTCCTTTGAAACCTGAGATGCTAATACTGTAAAATAAAGATCAAGAAACAGTAGATTTTAGATTTTATCAACCCAATCCCACTTATCATATTTTTATCTAAATTTTTCTCCCAGGTTTCTCTTTAAAAACATTTGTGGGTATATAATAGGTATACATATTTATGGGGTACATGAGATATTTTGATACAGGCACGCAGTGTGTTTTAATACAGGCATGCAATTCCCACCAGTAATGTACAAGGGTTTCTTTTTTTCCACATCCTCATCAGCATTTGTTCTTGCCTGTCTTTTGGATATAAGCCATTTTAACTGGGGTCAGATGATACCTCATTGTAGTTTTGATTTGCATTTCTCTGATGATCAATGATGTTGAGCACCTTTTCATGTGCCTGTGTGCCATTTGTATGTCTTCTTTTGAGCAACATCTATTTAAATCTTTTATCTAATTTTTGATCAGATTATTAGTTTTGTTTTTTTTTTTTCCTTCACAGTTGTTTGAACTCCTTACATAGTCTGGCTATTAATCCCTTGTCAGATTGGTAGTTTGCAAATATTTTCTCCCATTTTATGGGTTGTCATTTCACTTTGTGGATTGTATCCTTTGCTTTGCAGAAGCTTATTAACTTGATGTGATCCCATTTGTCCATTATTGTTTTGGTTGTCTGTGCTTGTGGGGTATCCCTAAAAAAATGTTTGCCCAGACCAATGTCCTGGAGGTTTTCCCCAATGTTTTCTAGTTTCATAGTTTGAAAACTTAGATTTAAGTCTTTCATGCATTCTGATTTAATTTTTGTATATGGTGAGACATAAGGATCTAGTTTCATTCTTCCGTATATGAATATCCAGTTTTCCCTGCAACATTTATTGAAGAGACTGTCTTTTCTGCTGTGTGTTCTTGGCATCTTTGTCAAAAATGAGTTCACTATAGGCATGTGAATTTATTTGTGGGTTCTCTCTTCTGTTCCATTGGTCTATATATCCGTTTTTATGCCAGTGCCACGCTATTTTGGTTACTGTAGCTTATAGTATAACTTGTAGTCAGGTAATGTGATTTCTCTAATTTTGTTCTTTTTGCTTAGGATAGCTTTGGATATTTTGGGTCTTCTATAGTTCCATATAAGCTTTAGGATTGTTTTTTCTGTTTCTGTGAAGAATGTCATTTGTATTTTGGTAGGGATTGCATTGAATCTGTAGACCGCTTTAGGTAGTATGAACATTTTAACAATATTGATTCTTTGATCTACTAACGTGGAATTTTTTTAATGTTTTGTGTTCTCCTCAATTTCTACCACCAGTGTTTTATAGTTTTTATTAGAGGGATCTTTCCTTTCCTGGATTAAGTTAATTCCTACATATTTAATTTCATGTGTGGCTATTGCAAATGGAATTATTTTTTAAATTTCTTTTTCACATTGTTCACTGTTGGCATATAGAAATGCTACTGATTTTTGTATGTTAATTTTGTATCCTGCACCTTTAGTGAATTTGTGTATTAGTTCTAATAGTTTTATGTGGAGTCTTGTGGCTTTTCCAAATAAAAATCATAACATCTGCAAACAAGGATAGTTTGATTCCTTTGTTTTTAATTTTAATATCCTTTATATCTTTCTCTTGTTTGTTTCTCTAGCTAGGACATCTAGTACTAATGTTGAGTAACAGTGGTGACAGTAGTCATGCCCCTGGTGTTCCAGATCTTAAAGGAAAGGCTTTCAGTTTTTCCCCATTCATTTTGATACTAGCTGTGGGTCTGTTGTATATGGCTTTTATTATGTTATGATATATTTCGTCTATCTCCAGTTTTTTTAGGGTTTTTGTCATGAAGAGATGTTGAATTTTATCAAATGCCTTTTCAGCATTAATTGAAATGATCATGTGGCTTTTATCCTTAATTCTGTTGAGACAATGTATCACAGTGGTTAATTTATGTATGTTGAACCATCCTTGCATCTCAGAGATAAATACCACTTGGTCAAAATGGATAATCTTTCTAATGCATTGTTGAATTTGGTTTGCTAGTATTTTGTTAAGGATTTTTACATCAATATTTATCAGAGACATTGGTCTTAGTTTTCTTTTTTTGATGTGTCTTTGAGGGTAATATTAAACTCATAGAATGAGTTTGAAAGTATTATCTCATCTTTTATTTTTTGGAATAGTTTGACAGGATTGGTATTAGTTCTTGTTTAAATGTTTGGTATAATCCAGCAGTAAAGTCATCAGGTCCTGGGTTTTCTTTACTGAGAATCTTCATATGATAGCTTCAATCTCATTCTTTGTTATTGGTCTCTTCAGGTTTTGGATTTCTCCTGGTTCAAATTCGGTGGGTTGTATGTATCTAGGATTTTGTCCATTTTTTCTAGATTTTCTAATTTATTGGTATGTAATTGCTCATAGTAGCCATAAATTATCCTTTGAATTTCGGCAGTATCAGTTGTAATGTCTCCTTTTTCATTTCTGATTTTACTTTCTATTTTTTTTCTTAGTTCATCTGGCTAAAGGTTTGTCAATTTTGTTCAACTTTTAAATAAACTTTAGTTTCATTGATCCTTTATTCATTTCAGTTTCATTGATTTTTGCTCTGATCTTTATTATTTCTTCTACTGATTTTGGGTTTGGTTCACACTTGCTCTTCTAGTTCTGCAAGATGCATTATTAGATTGTTCATTTGAAGTTTTTATTCATTTTTGACACAGGCATTTATAGCTATAAACTTCCCTCTTACTATTGCTTTTGCTTTATCATGTAGGTTTTAGTATGTCATCTTTCCATTATCATTTGTTTTAAGAATTTTTTCACTTTTATTCTTAATTTCTTCATTGATCCACAGGTCACTGAGGAGCATATTACTTAATTTCATGTATTTTATAGTTTCAAAAATTCCTCTTATTATTAATTTCTAGTTATATTCCATTGTGGTCAGAAAAGATACTTGATATTATTTAAATTTTTTAACATTTTAAGACATGTATTTTAGCCCAAATATGGCCTATTCTTGAGATGACCCATGTGCTGAGGAAAAGAATGTATATTCTGCAGCTCTTGGATGAAATGTTCTATAAATATCTATTAGATTATTCAGTCCATTGTGCAGATTAAGTCTCATGTTTCTTTGTTGGTTTTCTAACTGGAAGATCTGCCCAGTGCTAAATGTGGTGTGTTGATGTCTCCAGCTATTACTGTATTGGGATGATCCAGGTTTTGATGCCTATACATTTAAAATTGTTAAACCCTCTTACTGAATTGACCCTGTTATAACTATATAGTAACCTTCTTTGTCTCTTCTTGAAGTCTTTGTCTTGAAATCTATTTTCTTTAAGTATAGCAACTCCTGCTCTAGTTTGGTTTCCATTGGCATAGAATGTCTTTTTCATCCCTTTATTTTTAGTCTATGTGTGTCTTTATAGGTGAAGGGTGTTTCTTGTAGACAACAGATCAATCGATCTTGTTTTTTCTTCCAGTCAGCCTCTCTATATCTTTTCATTGGAGAGTCTATTTCATTTTCATTCAGTGTTATTATTCATAAGTAAAGACTGACTCCTATCATTTTGTTATTTGTTTTCTGGTCTTCCTTCTTTCTTTTCTTCCTGTCTTCCTCTAGTGAAGGTGATTTTTATCTGGTGATATGATTATTCTCTTACTTTTTTTGTGTGTGTATACATAGTATGTTTTGTATTTTCCTATTTTTTTGGTTTGAGGTTAACATGAGGCTTCCAAATACTGTCTCATAATTCCTTATTTTAACCTGATAACAACTTAACACTATTTACCTGAACAAACAAGGAAAAAGAAAATTAATGAAAACTGTACACGTTAACTTCACATTTTGTTGTTTCTATTTATATCTTACTGTACTATGTCTTGAAAAGTTATTTTTTTATACATCTTTTTTTAATTATTATTATACTTTAAGTTTTAGGGTACATGTGCACAATGTGCAAGTTTGTTACATATGTATCCATGTGCCATGTTGGTGTGCTGCACCCATTAACTGGTCATTCAGCATTAGGTATATCTCCTAATGCTGTCCCTCCCCCCTCCCCCCACCCCACAACAGTCCCCGGAGTGTGATGTTCCCCTTCCTGTGTCCATGAGTTCTCATTGTTCAATTCCCACCTGTGAGTGAGAACATGCTGTGTTTGGTTTAATGTGAATGTGTGTGTGTGCAGATTACTTGTCACATCTCTACTGATGCCTTTTTGATTTGATTCTTTTCCTAAGCAAACTTACTAAATGCAGGAAATACATTAGGTTTTAATGCCAAGAATTTCTTGTTGGATTTGAATGACATTTGAATGACTATGAGTCTAATATATACTGCATATTACAGTTTAATACTCTATTATAGTTTTCAACCATTTCTATATATAAATCCTTTTAAGTTCCCAACATTTGGTACCTAAGTAATAATTACAAAACAAATTTTTTATGTCTCTGCTCCAAATCTAAGTATTTGTTAGGCTGCATAAGTTGAATCAAATATTTGTTTTTACTAAAAGAACAAATTATTCTCCAAAAAGTTATAATTTTTGTATACTCACATAAAACTGAGCAGCGGAAAGCCTTAGGTAATTTAGATTGTCTTAAATATACAGAGTAATGAGGAAAGATGCATACTGACTATATTCTTAAGAAAAACTTAAAATCATAGCATGGAAAATGATACTTAATGCATGATTCCTTTGGATTTCTTTCATTGTATGGGGAATTTTTTTCCCCAGTAAGAGATGTAGTAACTTTATTTTCCACTGAATTTTGTTTTCTCTGTTAGTCTATCCAGTTCCTCCTCACTGTAAATCATCCATCCAGTAACGAAACAAAGGTTCACAACCATCAAAATCAAGTAGAATATAAACTTCCAAACTACCATTTTGCCTCTGCTAATGATTAGCTGAGAGACAAGGAATATTTTTAACGAAAAAGTTTATATTTTAACTGTTTTGCTTTCTAATAAAATATGTAGATGACTGAGTGAAAAAAAAATATATATATATATATATATTTTTTTTTTTTGAGACAGAGTCTCGCTGTCTCCCAGGCTGGAGTGCAGTGGCGCGATCTCGGCTCGCTGCAAGCTCCGCCTCCCAGGTTCACGCCATTCTCCTGCCTCAGCCTCCCGAGTAGCTGGGACTACAGGCACCCACCGCCACACCTGGCTAATTTTTTGTATTTTTAGTGGAGACGGGGTTTCACCGTGTTAGCCAGGATGGTCTCTATCTCCTGACCTCATGATCCGCCCGCCTCGGCCTCCCAAAGTGCTGGGATTACAGGCGTGAGCCACCGCGCCCGGCCGAAAAATAATATTAAATGGCAGTTATTTGTCAAAACTTCTGTACCATTGATGATAATCTCCAGGAAGAGTGACCCTAATGAGCTTTATACACAATATTTAAAAGGATAAAGAGAAGAACAGCACATGATTTTTTTAATGATTTATAAAAGAAAGTATTCACCATAACTTTCACTAGAAAGAATTGTTTCTTCCTCTCCTAAAGGGAAAGTTACTGAAAATAATAAGTAGTTCAATTGTCTCTTTGAGACACATTGTAAATTGCTGTTTATGATTTTTTAATTATCATTAGTTGAAACTGTCTCAACAGCTGTCTTCACAGATTTAGCTATTGTAAAGGCAATGATTCATGCCCAATCATGAAGCTCAAGCACAGTTCATTTACTACCTAAAATATATCTTTGCCAAATAGAGGCTGATGTATTGAGCTAATTGTCAGGATAATAACAATCAAAAAGTGAGTGAAGAATGAAGAAGCTGTTTGTTTGCTTTGTTTTCTGTTTGTTTTGCTTTTGTCTTTGTTTTTTGTTTTTGTTTTTTTCTTTTGAGATAGAGTTTCGCTCTTGTTGCCCAGGCTGGAGTGCAGTGGTGCGGTCTCGGCTCACTGCAATCTCCGCCTCCCAGGTTTAAGGGATTCTCCTGCCTCAGCCTCCTAAGTATCTGGAATTACAGGCATGCGCCACCATGCATGGCTAATTTTTTTATTTTTAGTAGAGATGGGGGTTTCATCATATTCATTAGGCTGGTCTCGAACTCCAGACCTCAGGTGATCTGCCTGCCTTGGCCTCTCAAAGTGCTGGGATCACAGGCATGAGGCACCACAGCCAGCCTGCTTTGCTTTTAAAATTAGATTATTCTCTCTTATAGTGAAATCTCTTCCTTGTCTTTACCTCACAGAAAATTGTCTTCTCCAGGATTACCATAAAACAAAACCTAATATGTTATCAATTACAAGCTTTCTTTTTTTTTTTTTTTTTTTTTTGCTGCCATGTATTGGCTACAAAAATAAACCTTAATTCCATGTCAGTACAGAGTTATACAGGCTTTAGAGAATTAAAGATTCTGGGCAGGAATTAAAGTATTATGTCAGTAATGCATTTTTGTCATCTTAGTTTTCATGTTTATGCCAATGTTAGAAGCTGAAGAGAAATATATATATATATAGTTTATTTTAGCAACAAAGTTATATTAATTATTACTTGCTATTTAAAATATGAATATAAGTCATTTTAGCTGCATGCTTCCCATAACTATATGCAGCAATCTTGTGGATTCACTTGGTGAATATGAGCAGCACTGAAGATCAGTATGACATGCTCTGAAGTTTCATATATTCATCCAACAGAGTAGCTTACTTCTAATTAAATTATTAAGCTCCTTATTTATACTTCTTGTTATCCCATATTGCATTTTAGGTAATTAATCAATTAACATAGTGTTTCTTCTATTTCGAATATATCATTAGTTATTTTTTACCAAGTTTTGGAACCACTATTACAGCAAAACCATAGAATTAAACCTGACTTCATATCTAAATAAACTGAGTCGTGTTAGATGAATTTAATTAAATAACTATGAGTGATCTAAGTCCTACAGGGAAAAATAAGATAAATAAAACCTGTTTTTTTGTAATTTTTTGATTAATTGAAGAGTAGAAATGTACCAAAATTACCTAAGAAATTACAAATGAAGTGTAGAATCTGGTGTTAAATGAACAAAGCTATTTAGCAGCACTGATCTCCAACTATTCCTTGTAAAAAATACATCTCTGCTGAGAAGGAAAGCATTTTCTGACATAAAGATTGTAATTTTCAATTAGTGCTTCTCCCCAGGTCTTTCAGAGGCAGCTTGGAGGTTGTATTATAAACATATTTCCTCTATCTAATCATTAAAAACAAACTAATAGGCAACCCACCCCCAACACACTTAAACACATACCCCATCCCCACATGTATGTGCGCAGCAAAGATGGAAAGTGAATCACATGGGCATAAAGAAGAATTAGTTTTCTATAGGTGTAGCCTAACAACTGGGCCAGCTCCAAGCAGGTTCAATGGAATAGAAGGAGAGAGGCTTATGAATATGTCTCTGTGTTACGTGTCTACTTCTATCTAGGCTTTTGATATATTCTCCTAGGCTTTTAGTATATTCTCCCTTAGACCCTCTAGAGGATTTGTGTTTGTTTCTAAAATGATTGGAAATAACTGATTATCACATCCTTCAAGGATTCCTTTTTCTGTTTCAGTTATTTTATAATCTGTCTTTTCATAATAAGATGTTCTCTCTCTAAGAACTTCTGCTTCTAGTTATTAAGCTAACAGATATGCATACAACATCTATTTTTTGGAAATGTTTTTATGTTAGAGGCAGCAAAGGTTTATGTAATATCTACTATATACCAGGGGATACACAAGAAATGAAGATTTGAAGCTTGTAAATTACAGAGGAGAAACGAAATAAAAATAATAGAAAGCATTTGTGTGTAATAACTCATCTGTTGAGTACAAGGGATGCACTCAAATTATTAAATGAGCACCTGATATCTGGCAGGGATAGGATCAGATAGAAGAAATAGAGCTGAAGTTGATTCTGAAAGATAAGCTGTTTATTAGGAGACTAGAGGTGTTGGCCACTACAAGTAGAGAAAAACAGTTTAATATCAATGAATATAACATAAATTGAGGGTATGGCAGGAAATGAGATTTCATATCACATTATGTAGTCAGCTCTTTAAATTTCAGCTAATGGAATATCTTGTAAATGAGAGTGACATGATAGATTTTTATTTTAGTAAGACAAGTCTTGCCCTCTAAAAGCTGGGTGGCCGATGAAAAAGTTCAGGGCACGTATAGGGTCAATGAACATTTGAGTTTGACAGCCTCATCAGGTTCAAACAAGTCAAACTGGTCCAGGTAGATCAAACCAAAAACTGGGAAACATAGCTTTACTTTCATACTAAGTGGGAAAATTATACAATGTGTATTTTGTTGCCATTGGGTGGTATGTATTTTATGGTATATATACGGTATATGTGTGTGTATATATATGTTATGTGTATGCCATATATATATGGCATATATATATGGTGTGTGTGTATATATATGTATGTGTGTATATATATATATATGGTATGTGTATGTATACATCTGTGTATATATATGGTATCTGTGTATATATATGTATTCTGTTGTCATTGGATGGTATGTTTTATATATATATATAAACCAATATTATATATGTATAAAACATATATATATATAACCAATGTTATATATATATGTATATAGAACGTACCACCCAACAGCAACAGAATACACATTCTTCTCAAGTAAACATGGAATATTTTCCAGGATAGATCATATGTTAGCCCACAAAACAAGTCTTAAAAAATTTAAGATCAAAATCACATCAAATATCTTTCCAACCACAATGCTAGAAACTAGAAATCAATAACAGAAAGAGTCATAAAAAATCAACATCATGAAAAATGAAAAAGTAACAAATAACGTATAAATTCAACAAGATGCTCCTAAATGACTATTGACTCAAAGAAGAAATTAAAATATAAATTTAAAAAACCCTCTTCAGACAAATGAAAATGGGAACACAATATACTAAAACTTACAGGATGTAGCAAAAGCAATTCCAAGAGAAAAATTTATAGCAGTAAATGATCAAGTAAGATTTATTCCTGGGATGTAAGGATGGTTTAAAATGTGTAAATCAATAAGTGTGGTTCACCATATTAACAGAAAGAAGAATAAAAACCACATGATAATTTCAATAAATGCAGAAAAAGTATTCGACAAAATGTAACATCCTCTCAAAAATAAAATTCTCAAAACTTAGATACAGAAGGTATGTGCCTCAGCACAATAGAGGCCATACGTGAAAAATCCACAGCTAACATCATACTCAATATTTAAATTTGAAAACTATTTCTCAAGATCATAAACAAGACAAGGATGCCCACTTTTAACACTTCTGTTAAACATAGTACTGGAAGTTCTAACTACAGCAATTAAGCATGAGGAAAAAATAAGAGGCACTCAAATAGGAAAAAAATGAGGTGAAGTTATCTGTTTGTTGATGATATGATATAAACCCTGAAGACTTCACCAGTAAAATTTGAACTAATAAAGGAATTTGTTAAAGTTATAGGATGCAAAATCAGCTCACAGAATTACTAGCAATTCTGGACACTAAAAATGAACTGTCTAAGTGAAACTAAGAAAACAATTCCATTGCAATAGCATATAAAATATAAAATACTTAGGAGTAAATTTGACCAATGAATTGATAGATGTCTGTACTGAAACTGATAGAACATTGATGAGAGAAGAAATTACACAAATCAATGGAAAAATATTCAGTGTTTGTGGACTGAAGAATTAATATTGCAAAAATGTCAATATTATCCAAAGCTATATAAAAATTTAAAGCAATTCCCATCAAAATTCCAATGTCTTTCTTTAAAGAAATGTAATACAAAATCCTAAAATTTGTAAGGAACCCTAAAGGACCCTGAATAGCCAAAACAATTTGACCAAAAAGAACAAAGCTGGAGGCATCACACTACCAGATTTCAAAATCTATTACAAAACTATGACAAACAAAACAGTATGAAACTGGCATTAAAAACAGTCATATTGACCAATCGAATCGAAAAGAATATAAAGTCCAGAAATCAACCTACACTGTTACAATTAATTGATTTTTGACAAAGGTGACAAGAACACACATTGGGGAAAGGACATCCTTTTCAATGAATGGAGCTGGCAAAACTAGATATTCACATACAGAAGAATGAAAATGAGCCCTTATCCCAACCCTTGTATAAGAATCAATTCAAAATGAATTAAAGACTTGAATGTAAAACCTCAAACTATAAAACTACTGGAAGAAGAGATAAGGAAAAAGCTCTGTGACATTAGTTTGAGTAGAGATTTCTTGGAAATGACTCAAAAAGAACACACATTGAAAGCTAAAATAGACAAATGGGATTACATCAAACGATAAAACATTTGCACCACAAAAAAATAGGATGAAGATAAAACCCATGAGTTGGGACGAAATATTTGCAAGTCTTACATTGGATAAGGGGCTATGTCCAAAATATACAAAGAACTCAAACTACTCTATAACAAGAAAACCAATAACCCTATTGAAAATGGGCAAAGGACTTGAATAAAAATTTCTGAAAAGAAGATATATCAATGGCCAATAAATATATGAAAAAATGCTCACTATCTCTAGTCATTCAGGAAATTTATATTAAAACTAATGAGATATGCCCTCACCATGTTATAATGGCTACTATAAAAATGTGAAAGGTAACAAATATTGGCAAGGATGTGGAGAAAGGAGACCTCTTGTATATGGTGGTGATAACGTGAATAATTACTGTCAGTTTGGAAAACAGTGTGGAAATTTTTCAAAAATCTAAAAATAGTATGACCATATGATTCCGCAATCCCACCATTGGGTATATGCCCAAAGGAAATGAAATCAGTATGCTGTATGTACATATGTACTCTCATGATCTTGGCAGCATGATTTATGGTAGCCAAGATGTAAAAACAACCTAATTGTCTATCAACAGATAAATTGATTGAAAATTGTGCTATATATACACAATAGAACACTATGCAGCATAACAACAAAAAAAGAAATTCTGTCATTTGCAATATCATGGATAAATTTAGAGGACATTATGTTAAGTGAAATAAGTCAGGCACAGAGAATAATACCACGAAATCTCAGTTACATGTGGAATTTTAAAAAGTCAGGCTCATAGAAGTAGAGAGTAGAATGGTAGTTACTAGAGGATCAGAGGGGTGGTGAACAGGGTACAAAGTCACAGACAGGAGGGGTAAGTTCTGGTGTTTTATTGCACAGCCAGATGACTATACTTAATAGCAATGTATTGTATATTTCAAAATAGCAAAAAGAAAGGATTTTAAATGTTCTCACCACAAAAGAAATGAGGTGATAAATATGCTAATTACTCTTATTTGATCCGTGTACACTGTATACATGTATTGAAATATGACTTTATACCCCACGAATATATGCAATCGTTGTCTGTCAGTTAAAAAAAAATTAACTAACTAAATAGATAGATAAATTCTAAGTGGCTCCAGAGCTGGAACTTCTTGCATGATACTGCATTGTCCCCTGTGATCTCCATCCTCTACCATGTTTGTATGAAAGTTGACGAATATTGCCTTCTTGGACTTCAGCTGGGAAGGTGATCATTAGATAACTCAAAATTTTTCACAGCCCTGTGCAAGTTCCCGAATAGCTGCAAAAGTTTGTCAGGAATATTGATTTGGGAATTACCAATAAATTTAACAAAGGCGCATTCGCAAATATAGAATCCTCAAATATGGACTCTAATTTGCATCGATTTTGCTTATTTTTATGCATATATCATAATAACTAGACTTTTATGTCCTGGAATATTGTGTCTCAGTCAATTTAGGTATTTGATGTTAATAATTTGAGAATAAAAAATAAGTTATATTCCTATCTAATGTAGTAAGACAAGAAAGGGCAATAAAAGATATATATATATCTTTTATATATATATTATTTATGTGTGTGTGTATATATATATATGGAAAGAATAAACAAAACTCTGTTAATAGTGCCAT
The DNA here is from genome assembly GCF_009828535.3 of Hylobates moloch. Lineage (NCBI taxonomy): Eukaryota > Metazoa > Chordata > Mammalia > Primates > Hylobatidae > Hylobates > Hylobates moloch. Next base: position 67,959,954 of record NW_026652290.1, on the reverse strand, counting down.
GATTATATATGTAGGAAATCCAAAAGCATGAACACCAGCAAAAAAACTCTTGAGTGATTATAGCAAGGTTGAAGAATATAAAGTTAATATACAAAATTTAATCACTTTACTTTATATCATTGTAAGAGTCCTCCAGAGAAACAGATGCAACAGAAGATACACACACACACACACACACACACACACACATACAGAGAGAGAGAGATAGATAGATATAAATATACATGAAGAGGTGAAAAGGAGACTTATAATGGGAATTAGCTTGCATGATTATGAAGACTGAGAAATCCTACAATATACCATTGGTAAACTGGCTAGCCGGGAAAGCCAATGTTGTAATTCTTTCTGAATCAAAAGGCCTGAGATCTAGGGGAGCCCAGTGGTGTAATTCCCAGTCCAAGACCAAAGGCCTGAGAACCAGAGGGGCACTGGTGTAAGCCCTGGAGTGGAAAGGTCTGAGAATGAAGAGTGTTATTGCCCAGGGACAGGAGAAGGTGAATGTCTCAGCTCAAAGGGAATGAGAAAGAGATTTCACTCTTCCTCTCCCTTTTTGTTATATCCAGGCCTTCAACAGATCATGTGATACCTGCCCACATTGGTGAGGGTGGATCTTCATAATGTAGTTACTGATACAAGTGCTAATTTATTCTGAAAACACCATTACAGGAACACCTTTTTTAGCAGCTATCTGAGCATCCTTTGACCTCGTAAGATTGACACATATAATTGACCACCACAACCAGATGAACAAATAGGAATTGAAATTAAAAATACAATATCATTTATATTAGCACCACAAACATGAAGTAATTAGGTATAAATCTAGCAAAATATGTACAAATTATATATAAAAAACTATAAAACTGATGAATAAATTAAAAAACTAAATAAATGGAGAAGTATTTTATATTCATGAATAGGAAGGCTCAATATTAATAAGATGTCAATTCTTCACAACTTGATCTGTAGATTCAATGCAATCCCACTCAAAATACCAGGAAGTTATTTTGTAGATATCAACAAATTGATTTTACAGGTTATATGGAGAAACGAAAGACCTGGAATAGTGAACACATTATTGAAGAAAAAAGTTGAAGGACTAAGACTACCAAATTTCAAGACTTATGATGAAGCTACAGTAGTTGAGACGGTGTGATATTGGTGAAGAATGGGAAAAAAATGGAGGAGAATAGAGAGCCCAGAGAAAAACCTACATAAATACAGTCACTGATATTTGACAAAGCAACAAAGTTAATACAATGAAACAAAGATAAACTTTTCAAGACATGGTTCTAAAACAATTGGAAATCCACATGCCAAAAAAAAAAATCTAGACGCAGACCTTATATCTTCCACAAAACTTAATTCAAAATGGATCATAGGCCTAAGTATAAAACACAAGTTGTACCACTCTAAGAAAATAATTGGAGAAAATCTAGATAACCTTGGATATAGCGATGACATTTTAGATACAACACCAAGGGCATGATCCATGAAAGAAATAATAGATAACCTGAACTTTACTAAGATTTTAAAAGCAAACTCATGCTCTATGGTAAACAATGCTAAGAGAATAAAAAGACAAGCCACAGAATGGGAGAAAATATTTCCAAAGGATACATTTGATAAAAAACTGTTATCCAAAAAGTACCAAAACTAGTACCACCTCAACAATATGAAAACAAAAATCCTAATGAAAATTCGACCTAAAACCTTAACATACACTTCATTAAGAAAACATACAGATGACATATAGGCATATGAAAAGTTAACCTATGTCATCAGCAAAATGTAAATTAAAACAATGAGATATAATATGGTTTTGATCTGTGTCTCCAACCAAATTTCATGTTCAGAGTTGGAGGTGGGGCCTGGTGGAAGGTGATGGGATTATAGGGGTGGCTTCTAATAGTCTAGTATCATTCTCCTAGTGCTGTTCTCATAGTACAGTTCTCGTGAGATATGATTATTTAAGTGTGTGGCAGCTCCTCCCAACTCTTCCTCCTGCTCCAGTCATGTAAGACATGGGTGCTTCCCCTTTGTCTTCTACCATACTTCTGAGTTTACTGATGACCCCCAGAAGCTGCTATGCTTCCTGCATAGCCTGCAGAACTGTGAGCCAATTAAACCTTTTATTTTTTATAAATTACTCAGTCTCAGGTATTTCTTTGTAGCAATGCAAGAATGGACTAATACAGAAAATTGGTACTGAAGAATGGGGCATTGCTGTAAACATACTTGAAAATGCAGAAGCAATTTAGGAACGTGGAATGGGAACAGATTAAAAGAGTATGGAGCACTCAGAATAAGACAGGAGGATGAGAAAACTTTGGAACTCCTTAGACTGCTTAAATAGTTGTCACTAAAATGCTGATTGTGATATGGACAATAAAGTACAGACTGATTGGGTGTCAGATGGGGAAATAAGGACCTTATTGGAAGCCAGAGTAAAGGTCACTTTTGTTATGTGTTAGCAAAGAGACTGACTGCATTGTGTCCCTGCTGTAGGAATATGTGGAACTTTGAACTTGTAAGTAATGATTTAGGGTAACTGGTGGAAGAAATTTCTGAGTGGCAAAGTGTTCAGGAGTTCACCTGTGTGCTTTTGAAAGCCTATTCTCATATGCATGAAAAAGAAATAACTTGAAATTGGAATTTATTTTTAAAAGGAAAGCGCAGCACAAATGTTTAGAAAATTTGCAGCCTAGTTATGTGGTATAAAAGAAAAGCCCTTTTTTGGGGGAGGACTTCAAGTGGGCTGCAGAAATTTGCATAACTAAAAGGAAGGCAAATTCTGATAGTCAAAACCAGAAAAAAGCCTCAAAAGCATTTCAGAGACCTCTGCTGCAGCCACTCCCATCACAAGCCCAGAAGTCTAGAAGGAAAGAATGGTTTTGTGGGCCAGGCCCAGGGCCCCACCACCCTGCACAACCTGGGGACACTGCTCCCTGCATCTTAGTCCTAGATGCTCTATCTCCAGCCATGGCTAAAATGGCCCCAGAAACAGCTTGTGCCTCCACTTCTGAGGGTGCAAGTCATAAGCCTTGGCTGCTTCCATGTGGTGTTAAGACTGTGAGTGTACAGAGTACAAGAGTTGAGGCTTGGGAGCCTCCACCTAGATTTCAGAGTATCTAAGGAAAAACCTGAATGTCCAGGCAGAAGCCTATTACAGGAGTGAAGCCCTCATGAAGGACCCCTACTCAAGAAGTATGAAGGGGAAATGTGGGGTTGGAGCCTCCACACAGGGTCCCCACTGGAGCACTGCCTAGTGGAGCTGTGAGAAGAGGGTCACTATCTTACAGACCCCAGAATGGTAGGTCCATCAACAGCTTGCAATCCACACCTGGAAAAGTCAGAGGTGCTCCACACTAGCCTGTGAAAGCAGGTGCAGGCCTTGTGCCTTGCAAATCCTCAGAGGCAGAGCTGTCCAAAGCCTTTGGAGGCTACCTCTTGCATCAATGTTCCCTGGATATGAGGCATGAAGTCAAAAGAGGTTACTTTGGAGCTTGAAGATTTAACAACTGCCCTGCTTGGTTTCAGACTTGTGGTAGGGCTGTAGCCCCTTTCTTTTGGCCAGTTTCTCCCTTTTGCAACAGGAGTATTTATGCAATGCTTATACCTCCATTGTATCTTGGAAATAACGAACTTGTTTTCATGAGAACCAAAGTCTCATCAAAGTTCAAAGTCAGATGAGAATTTAAACTTTGGATTTTTGAGTTAATGCTGGAATGAGCTAAGACTTTGAGGGACTATTGAGACGACATGATTGTAATTTGCAATGTGAGAAGGATATGAGATTTAAAGGGGCCGAGGGTTGGGGACATGATATGTTTTGGATATGTGTCCCCACCCAAATCTTATGTTCAATTGTAATCCTCAGTGTTTGAGGTGGGGCCTGGGAAGAGGTGATTGGGTCATGGGAATGGTTTCTAATGGTTTAGTACCACCCTCCTGCTACTGTCCTCATGGTAGAGTTCTCATGAGATCTGATTGTTTAAAAGTTTGTGGGACTCCCCTCTCTCTTCCTCCTGCTTCTGTCTTGTAAGACATGCCTGGTTCCCCTTTATCCTTCTGCCATAATTGAAAGTTCCTGAGGCCTCCCCAGAAGCCACTATGCTTCCTGTACAGCCTGCAGAACCATGAGCCAATTAAACCTCTTTTATTTGAAAATTAGCTATTTCTTTATAGCAATGTGACAATATCCCACTACATACCTACTAGAATGGGCAAAATCCAGAACACTGTCAATACCTGAATCTGGTGAGGATGTGGAATAAGAGGAACTCTCATTAATTTCTGTTGGGACTGCAAAATTGCACAGTCACTTTGGAAGGCAGTTTGGCAGTTTCTTTCCAGAATAAACATACTCTTACCAAATGATCCAGTAGTCATGCTTCTTAATACTTACTCAAATGATTTAAAACTTACATCAGTGCAAAAACCTGCACTCAGATGTTTATAACAGCTTTATTCATAATTGTCAAGACTTGGAAGCAACCGAGATTTCCTTCAGTAGGTAAATGAATAAATAAACTGTGGTACATCTAGAGAATGGGATAGTACTCTGTGCTTAAAAGAATGAGTTATTAGGCCGGGCACGGTGGCTCATTCCTGTAATCCCAGCACTTTGAGAAGCCACGGTGGGTGGATCACAAGGTCGAAGTTCAAGACCAGCCTGGCCAACATGGTGAAACCTTGTATCTACTAAAAATACAAAAATTAGCTGGGTATGGTGGTGTATGTCTGTGATCCCAGCTACTTGGGAGGCTGAGGCAGGAGAATGGCTTGAACTCAGGAGGCAGAGGGTGCAGTGAGCTGAGATTGTGCCACTGCACTCCAGCCTGGGTGACAAAGCAAGACTCTGTCTCAAAAAAAAAAAAAAAAGAATGAGTTATTAAGCCATGGAAATAAATGGAGAAAATTTAAATGCTTATTACTAAGTGAAACAAGCCATTCTGAAAAGGCTGCATATGTTATAATTTCAACTATATAAAATTTTGTAAAAGATAAAACTATGGAGACAGTGAAGATTAGAACTGGGAGGAGGAGGATGAATAGGCAAAGAACACAGGACTTTTAGGGCAGTGAAACTACTCTATATGATACTCTGATGGTGGACACATGTCATTATTCACTTATCCAAATTCATAGAATGTGCAAAACCAAGAGTGAACTCTAATGTAAACTATGGACTTCGGGTTATTATGATGTTTCAGTGTTGGTTCTTCAAGTGTAACAAATGTATCAATCTGATGGGAGATGTCAATAATCGGGGAGGCTGCACATATTTGGGGAAAGGGGGTATATGAAAAATCTCTGGACCGTTCGCTCAATATTGATGTGAACCTGAAACTGCTCTAAAAATAAGGTATTTATAAAAATAGATATAACAATTATTACTGTGCACTACCCTAATAGATTTTTTGTTGATTTGACTAACTTATCTTGTGACTATGACTCCATATAAAACCGTTAAAGTGATGTATTCTTCTATATTATTTATTTTCTGTATTTTCTTTGTAATTTTTTTATGTCAGATGAGCAATGTGCTGACATGATAAAGAGGTTTGAGGGGGGCACATCTCACACATGAATATGAAAACTCCATCATTATACTTATGAATCACAAAAACATATATTTTCTTAATTGATTTACTCTGTCAACATTGTCCCTCTGCACCTGTCCTTTCATAATTTTCTCTCAGATTCCTTAATGTATGGCTTCAAACGTAATTCATAATGCCTGTGTTCAATTATGTTTTAAAATGTACAGTTATTTACCGCATTATTGAAATTCCAAATAATTATGAAATTTTAAATTAAATTTTAGCTATGATAGTATGTATCTTTTCAAGTCAAAACATACTCTCAGGAAATTACCATGTAGTCTACACAAAATCAGAAGTATTTTAGCTAATAAAGATGAAGCATAAAGCATACATGCAGAGATCACTCAAAAGATTTTCAAAGTGCTTTTAAAAATACTATTCACTAACATCTTAATTTTGAATCAATACTCTACTTCCCTTTAAAAAATAATAAAAATTTTATTTATTTATTTAAAAATTACCTTCAACGACACACTACAGGTAATTTTTAACACTGGAACTTGGGAGGGGTAGTTTCTGGTAGATGGTGGTGTGTGGCATTCATTGACATAAAGCCAAGATGAATTGTACTAAAAGGTTACCTTTTCTGCCATGGATCAGCTGGAGCTTTTAAGGACAAGTGCAGTATCTGTCAACAGCACATCACAGTCAATTCTCAACTGTTGTTTTCAGAACAAAAATGAGGATAGTGGTGTCTTTTATATGAGACAAATGAACTGGTGAATAACCAAATTAGACCCAGCTTTCATGCTTTCTTTTTAAAAATATATTCTTTCTTCAACTTTTATTTTAGATTCAGGGTATATATGTGCAGTTTTGTTACCTGGATATATTGTGTGATGCTGAAGTTGGCACTATGAATGATCCCATCACACAAGTGCCAATCAGAGTACCCAAAGGTCAACTTTTTAACACCTACTCCCCTATACCCCTCCTCTAGTAGTCCCCAAGGTCTATAGCCATCTTTATGCATACTCAAAAGTTCAGCTCTCACTTATAAGTGAGATTCTGCTATTTGGTTTCGGTTCATGAGTTAATTCACTTACGAAAATGACCTTCGGCTGCATCTGTGTTGCTGTAAATGGCATGATTTTGTTTATTTTTATAGAGCCATAGTATTTCATGGTGTACATGTACAACATTTGCTCTATACAATCCACCATTGATGGGCACATAGGCACCTAGTTTGATTCCATGTCTTTGCTGTTGTGAATAATGCTGCAATGGACATGCAGCATTATCTATCAGTCTATCTGTCGGTCTATCTATCTATCTATCTATCTATCTATCTATCTATCTATCTATCTATATACACACACATGTGCATGTGTATTGAAGATATAATTTATCTCCACAGGAAGATAAATTATTCTACAATTATTCACAAGAAGACACACACACGCATACACACACACACACACACACACACACACACAGATACATAGTAATGGGATTTCTGGGTCCAATGATAAATCTCTAAATTCTTTGAGAAATCTACAAACTTCTTTCCACAGTGACTGAACTAATTTACATTCCAGCAACAATGTATAAGCATTTCCCTCTTCCTTGCAGCCTCACCAACATCTGTTGTTTTTATTTACTTTTTAGTAATAGCTATTCTGACTGGTGTGAAAGAATACAAATATGTAAGAATGATTATTAAGAACATATGCTTTCCTAGAAATGGAGTCTAAACACACATACCAATTGATAGAAATTGTGATAAGAAATGTAATTATATATTTCGTACACACCTCTGAGAAACTCTTACATAAATCAGATTAATCATTTTTTAAAATAGAAATTTTAATGACATAATTATTAACTAATAAGAAACTCTAAGAGAGGGCAGTGAAGAAATTTTCCATTATGTAAATACTAAAGTGTGTCTGGCAATCAACAGTAATAAGAAATTAAGATAAAGCAAATCATCTCTACAATGAATGTGAATGTCAAAATTAAACTGAGAAGCCAAAACATTTGCTTATATATTTGTTTTTATACAGAGAATTTCAAGAAGCATTCTGTTTCACAAAATAAGTGATACTTGTCTATTTTCTGCTAGTGCCATTTCACTTACTTATGGCTAGCTTTGTTTTTCCATGCGAAATCACTCTTGCAGCCAAGCAAGGATATTTTCAGTGTTATTTTTATCAGTCTATAAATTTTTAAGCACCAAGGACATCCCAAACAGTATTCTAGACACTACAAAGAAAAGTTTCAAAGAAATGCTATTTTCTTAGACATGGTTACTATTTTAAAAATTTAGTACTACTGCTGTTATTCAGTAACAATAGACAAAAATACAGAATTATGTCTTTGCCCATGATTTAACCATTCAGTTATTATTCTTTATTTTACCTAGAGTTCTATGATATGGTGATTTGTTAGATTGATAACGAAATTCTTCTTTCTAACTGCCTGCTTTCTCATTCTGACGTCTTTTCAACAAATTGCTATTGTTTTACATCACTTTCTATTTAAGTAGGGGTTTTTATGTTTACTCACCTGCTTTCCTATTGTTCCACATACAGTTATGTAGATTCAATTGTATTATTTTAATTGTTGTGGATACATAATAGTTATACATTTTTGAGGTTACTTGTGATATTTCAATACAAGCATACATGATTCCATTCTTAAGCTACAGATTTGCACATCTGTCCTCAGCTCTGAAATGATGTCACAGATAACTTTGGGATATATCAGTTTTGTAAACATATCAGAGAGAAATGAGTACAATTATTTCCCAAATGTCACTTAAAGTGTTGTATTCAGGTCCTCAGTAACTCACCAGTAATATTGCTAGGTAGAAAAATAGTATGTACAGAAAGGCTTAGACTTGTAGCAATCCAAGGTCAGGGCAGTAGGAGTGACCCTTCCAGGGTGCAGGCAATAATTCAAATGTGAAGACAATAACAATTAAACTGATGAAGATCGGTCAGTTTTCCGTCACTGTAAGCATATCTTTTTTATATATACTTTAAGTTCTGGGGTACATGTGCAGAATGTGCAGGTCTGTTACATAGGTATACATGTGCCATGGTGTTTTGCTGTACCCATCAACCCATCATCTATATTAGGTATTTCTCCTAATGCTATTCCTCTCCATGTCCCCCACCCCCCAACAGGCCACGGTGTGTAATGTTCCCGTCTCTGTGTCCATGTGTTCTCATTTTTCAACTCCCACTTATGAATGAGAACATGCAGTGTTTCGTTTTCTGTTTTTGTGTTAGTTTGCTTAGAATGATGGTTTCCAGCTTCACCCATGTACCTGCAAAGGACATTAACTCATCCTTTCTTATGGCTGCACAGTATTCCATAGTGTATATGTGCCACATTTTCTTTATCCAGTCTGTCATTGATGGGCATTTTGGTTCCAAGTCTTTGCTATTGTGAACAATCCTGGAATAAACATACGTGTGCATGTGCCTTTATAGTAGAATGATTTATAATCCTTTGAGTATATACCCAGTAATGGAATTGCTGGGTCAAGTGGTATTTCTAGTTCTAGATCCTTGAGGAATCACCACACTGTCTTCCACAATGGTTGAACTAATTTACACTCCCACCAGCAGTGTAAAAGTATTCCTATTTCTCCACATCCTCTCCAGCATCTGCTGTTTCCTGACTTTTTAATGATTGCCATTCTAACTGGCATGAGATGGTATCTCATTGTGGTTTTGATTTGCATTTCTCTTGGTAAGAATAAGATATTCTTTCCTCCAAAAAATGTTTTGGGCCTCAATTCTAAAAAATTTTAGCTGTTGTGTATGTATAGGCACACATGTACACACACACACATACACACACATATTTTTGTCAAATTTGCATATTTGTTATCCTTTAATGCCGTCCTTTAATAAACATTTTGTTATACATTAAAGGTCATTTGGAGAGTTTCCAGTTATACGATTTGCCCATGCCACTTGCAGACTTTGCTGCATACATTCCTTTGAAAATTAGTATCAGGTTTTGGGCAAAGTCACCTTCTTCAACTCCTGCAGAGCTACAGGAGTTGTAGTGGGCCCTTCAAGGTATAAAATTATATGTGAAGTGACCCATTAAGGGGCTAATTACTCTTAAGCATTTCAATAAATCAATTTATTATATTTAATTTAATCCCATTCAAATGATATTAACTAAGTGCCAGCTCTATATTAAGCTGCGGAAGACATAGCAACAAAGACTTTTAGCTCCTTGCTTAAATTATGGATTTTGAGGTTTAATGATTAGTGATGTTTAGCATTTTTTTCTTATGCTTTTTGGCCGTTTGTATGTCTTCTTTTGAGAAGTGTCTGTTCATGTCCTTTGCTCATTTTTTAGTGAGGCTGTTTGTTTTTTGCTTGCTAATTTGTTTCCCATAGATTATGAATATTAGAACTCATTGAATGCAGAGTTTACAAATATTTTCTCCCATTCTGTAGGTTTTGTGTTTAATCTGTTGATAACTTATTTTGCTATAAAGAAACTTTTTCATTTAATTGGGTCCTATTTATCAATTTTTGTTTTTGTTGCAATCTGCTTCTTGAACTGATACATTTATCATTATGTATTGCCTTTTTTGTCCTTTTTGATCATTGCTTTAAAGGCTGTTTTGTCTGAAATAAGAATAGCAACCTCTACTCTTTTTTGTTTTCTGTTTGCTCAATAGCTCTTTCTTCATTCCTTCACTTTGAGCCTGTGGATGACATTGCACGTGAGACGGGTTTCTTGATGACAGCATATAGTTGGGAGTTGCATGTTTATCCAATTTGCCATGCTGCACCTTTTAAAGGGGGCATTTAGAAGCAAATACTAAGGGAATTTATAACCACCAGAGCAGCCTTACAGGAGGTCTTCAGGGGCACGCTAAAAGTGGAAATGAAAGGTTGTTACCAGCCACCACAAAAACACACTTAAGTACATAGACCACTGACACTAAAGCAACCTCACAGTCAAATCTGCATAACAACCAATTAACAACATGCTGTCAGGATCAAATCCATACTAATCAATATTACCTCTGAACATAAATGATGTTCGTAGTCTTAATGTGACTATTGAATCTCTCAGCTCTTGAATTGTTTTACTGGATTCTTTAGATTCCTTGGATTGGGTTTTTAATGTTCTCCTGAATCTCAGTCTTTGTTGCCATCTAGATTCTGAGTACAATGTCTGTCATTTTAGCCATTTCAGCCTGATTAAGAATCATTCTGGAAAGTGACTGCAGTCACTTGGAGGCAGAAAGACACTTCGGCTTTTAGAGTTGCCAGGGTACTTGCAGTAGTTCTTTGTCTTCTGTATAGGCTGAAAAAAAAAAAAAGATATTTTCCTTTAATCTTTAAAGTTTCTGTACTTCTTATAGGGCTCTTTGCTTTTATATTGTTTGATGGTCCTGAGGTTTTCACTGTGGTATAAGTTGGATATAGTCAATTGGCTTCCTTTCTGAATGATTTCAGCGGGCCAAGGCTCAGTTCAGCACTCCTGTGTTGCTTCCTCTAATGCTGGGTGCCTGAGATTAGGCCTATGACTTTCTTCTCCAGCCCCTTTACCTCAAGCACTGCTGTGCTGTAGGGACCAAGGTGTTCCTGGTCTGCTGGCAACACTTTGATTGGGGTGCTGACAAAAGCACTTCACTGGGGCAGTGTCAGCAGGTTCTGTACTCATGCATATGTTCCAGTGGCAATAGGGTGGTGGTAGGACAGCAGGGTTTGTTCACACTTACAAAGTGGTTGGAGGAGACTGTGGTTGAGTACATGCTAGCAAAGTGGTGCGAGGAGGCTTTGGGTGGCTGCAAATTGGTGGAGTCTCATCTGCAAAAGCCCTCTAACAGTTAGGTGGGATTTGCTGGTAAAAGAACTATGGTGATGTACACTGGGAAGCTTTCCAGCTGGGCATCTAAGCCTGTGCTGCAGGTGGGTGTGGCAAGGCAAGGACCCTGGAAGAGGCCAACAGACAGGGGGACCCTCAAAACAGACTGCCCTGCTCTCACATGCGAGATAGCCCTGTTCGGTCCAAATCTAACAGTTAACAAATGCTAAAGCCACCTAGAGGATGATGGCTTTGGATCTCTCAGATATGGTTTTCCTTTCTAGAGCTGCAACCCAAAGTTTGGAATTGAGTTTGGGACAAAAAGGTGTCTCAGGGGATGCATGGATTCAGATGGGCCTTGCCAAATTTGCAGTCATCAGCCAGCAGGGGTCATTCCTCTGTTGCCTCCCTATCATAATGTACCATGTATTCATTATTCAATTCACCATTAATGGGTACTTAGGTTGATTCTGTGTCTTTGCTATTGTGAATAGTGCTGCAATGAATAAATCAATGCATGTGTAGTTTTGGTAGAATGATTTGTTTTCCTTTGGGTGTATATGCATTAATGGGATTGCTGAGTTGAATGGTAATTCTATTAGTTTTTTTGTGAAATCTCCAAACTGCTTTCCACAGTAGCTGAATTAGTTTACATTCCCACCAACAATGTAGACATATTCCCTTTCTCTACTGCCTCACCAACATCTATTTCCTGACTTTTTGGTAACAGCTATTCTGACTGGTGTGAGATAATATCTTATTGTGGTTGTGATTTGCATTTCTCTGATAATCAGTGATGTGAATAATTTTTCAAATGTTTTTGACCACTTATATGTCTTCTTTTGAGAAGCCTCTACCCATTTTCTTTGCTCTCATTTTCATGGACTTATTTGACCTTTGCTTGTTGATTTTTTAGAATTCCTTATAGAATCTGTATATCAGACCTTTGTTTAGTGCATAATTTGCAAATATTTTCTCCTCAACCTATAAAAGTCACAGAAGAAAACCTACCAAATACTCTTCCAGATATCAGCCTTGGCAAAGAGTTTATGACCAAGTTCTTAAATGCAACTGCAAAAAGAAAAAAAAAAAAGACAAGTGGTACCTAATTAAATGAAAGAGCTTCTGCACAGGAAGTACTATTAACAGAGCAAAACAGACAACCTACAGAAATAGAGAAAATATTTATTACATTTTCAGTTTCATTACTCATTATTGGTTTGTCTAGATTATCTATTTCCTCATAGTTCAATGTAGGTAGTTTTTATGTGTCTGTGAATTTATCAGTTTCTTCTAGATTTTCCAATTTGTTGGCATATAGCTGTTCCTAATAGTCTCTAAAGATTTCTTGTTTTTTTTTTTTTTTTTTTGAGATGGAGTCTCGCTCTGTTGCCAGGCTAGAGTGCAGTGATGATCTCGGCTCACTGCAATCTCTGCCTCCCAGGCTCAAGCCATTCTTCTGCCTCAGCCTCCCTAGTAGCTGGGATTACAGGCGTGTGCCACCACACCCAGCTATTTGTATTTTTAGTAGAGATGGGGTTTCACCATGTTGGCTAGGATGATCTCAATCTCCTGACCTTGTTATCCACCCGTCTTGGCCTCCCAAAGTGCTGGGATTACAGGCATGAGCCACCACACCCAGCCCAGATTTTGTGTTTCTATGGTCTCATTTGTTATGTCACATTTTTCATTTCTGATTTTATTTGGGTCCTCTCTCTCTTTTTCTTAGTATAGCTAATGACTTGTCAATTTTGTTTATCATTTTAAAAACCAACTTGTAATTATGTTGCTCTTCTGTATAGATTTTTGGTCTCAATTTTATTTACTTCTGTTCTGATCTTTAATATAATGTATTTTTTCTTCTACTAATTTTTGGTTTCTTCAGTTTTTGCTGACCTCATTTCTTGAGGTGCATTATTAGGTTGTTTAATTAATATATTTCAATTTTTTAATGTGGGAATTTATTGCTACAAACTTCTCTCTTACTGTTGCTTTGGTTGTATTGCATAAATTTTAATATGTTTCATTTCCATTTTCATTTGTTTTAAGAAATTTTTAAATTTCCTTCTTAATTTCTTCATTGACCCATTTGTCATTCAGGAGAATTTTGTGTAATTTCCATGTGTTTGCATAGTTTCCAAGGTTCTTCTTTCTAGTTTTATTTCTAATTTTATTCCATTTTGGTAAGATAAGACATTTGATATAATTTCTACTTTTTGAATTTTTTGAGACTCATTTTGTGGTTTAACGTATCGTCTATATTGGAGAATGTTCCGTGTACTGATGAAAATGATGTGTATTCTGCAACAGTTGGGTGAAATGTTCTGTAAATATCAGTTAGGCCTGATTGGTGTGTATTAATAGTTTAACTTGGATGTTATTAGTGTGTATTAATAGTTTAACTTGGATGTTTCTGTGTTGATCATCTGAATGATCTGTCCACTACTGACAGCAGGGTGTTGAAGTCCCTAGTATGATTGTATTGCAGTCTTTCTCTCCCTTTAGATCAGTTAATTTTGCTGTAAATACTTGGGTGGCCTGGTGTAGGATGCATATATATTTATCATTGTTAAGTCCTCTTGCTGAATTTACCTCTTTATCATTATGTAGTAACCTTCCTTTATCTCCTTTTATGGTCTAATACAATTATAGCTACTGTTGTTCTTTTTCAGTTGCCGGTTGCATGAAATCTCTTTCTTCATCCATTTCAGTCTATGTGTTTTTATAGGTGAAGTCAGTTTCTTGTAGGCAGAATACAACAGGGTATTATTTTTGTCCATTCATCCTTCCAGTCTTTTTATTACCAAATTCAGTCTATTTACATTTATTGTTATTGATTAGTAAGGACTGAGTAATGCCATTATATTGCTTATTTTCTTGTTGTTTTTTAACTCTTCCTTTCTTCCTTTTTTAAAAATTATATTTCTTTGTGATTTTCTCTGGTAGTATATTTTCATTTATTGCTTTTTTATTTTTGGTGAATCTAGTATAGATTTTTGCATTGTGGTTACAATGAGTCAAAACATCTTACAGATATTACAAGTTATTTATAAGTGATGATCACTTACTATAAATTAAAAATAAAATAATATAAACAAAGAAAAAATGAGAAAAAATCATCTACACTTTAACTTCGTTCTTCCTGCATTTTGACTTTTTGTTATCTCAATTTATATATCTTTAAATTACCTATCTCTTGACAGTTTTCTGTAGCTTTTACTGTTTTTTATGGCTTTGTCTTGTACACCTCATACTGGAGTTATAAGGGGATTTCATACCACAGTTGCTATGTTAGAATATTCCAGGTTTGTCTGTGTATTTACTTTTACCAGTGGGTTTTAGACCTTCAAGTGTTTTCTTTTTTGCACATTAGGGGGACTTTCTCTTCTTTCAGATTAAAGAACTCTCTTTAATGTTTCTTGTAAGAAAGTCTGATGGCAGTGAATTTTCTCAGCTTTTATTCGTCTGGGAAAGACTTTATGTATCCTTCATGTTTAAAGAATAGTTTTTCTAGTTACGGTGTTCTTGGATGACAGTTTATTTCTTTCAGCACTTTGAATATGTCATCTCACTCCTTCCTGGCCTGTATTGTTTCCATTGAGAAGTCTGTTGCCAGATGAATTAGGGTTCCTTTATATTATTTGCTTCTTTTTTCTTGTTGCTTTCAGAATCCTCTTTTGGTCCTTGACCTTTGAAATTTTGATTATTATATGCCTTGGGCAGTTTTATTTGGGTCAAATTTGGTTCAGTATTCTCTGACCTTCCTGCACCTAAGTATTTATCCCTAAAGTTTTGGCATGTTTCTGTTATTATTTCTTTGAATAAATTTTCTACCTTTTGTTCTTGCTCAACATCCTCATGAACCCCAATAATTCTTAGGTGTGGTCTTTGGAGGTAATTTTCTATATCTTGTAGATGATCTTGTACCTTCTTTTTTTTGTATTTTTTTTCCTCCTCTGACACAGTGTATTTTCAAATTGTCTCTAATTTCTCTGGTTTATTCTGCTTCATGCTTTCTGCTGTGGTGAACAATTAACACTTTTTTTAGTTTAGCAAATACATTTCTTTTTTTTTTTTTTTTTGAGACAGAGTCTTGCACTGTTGCCCAGGCTTTACAGCAGTGGCACAATCTCAGCTCACTGCACCTCTGCCTCCCAGGTTCAAGTGATCCTCCTGCCTCAGCACCCCCTAGTGTCTGGGATTACAGGCATGTGCCACCACGCCTGTCTAATTTTTGTATTTTTAGTAGAGACGGGGGTTTCGCCATGTTGGCCAGGCTGGTCTCGAACTCCTAACCTCAGATGATTCCACCTGCCTCAGCCTCCCAAAGTGCTGGGATTACAGGCATGAGCCACCGTGTCTGGCCAACAGCATATATATTTCTTAGGTCCAAGATTTCTGTTTGATTTTTTAAATCATTTCAGTCTCTTCGTTAAGTTCCTCCAATAAATTTCTGAATTGGTTTTCTGTGTTATCTTGGATATCATTGAGTTTTCTTAAAACTGCTATTTTAAAATCTTCATCAGAGAGCTCACCTATCACTATCTCAAGGCCAGACATTGGTTCTCTATTTGTCTCTCTGGGGAAGTTGTGCTTCCCTATTTGCTGTTGTTTCTTGTGAACATATGTTTATATCATTGCATTGAATGATGAGTTATTTATTCCAGTCTTCTCTGTCCAGATTTTTTTTTTTTTTTGAGACAGAATCTTGCTGTGTTGCCCAGGCTAGAGTGCAGTGGCGCAATCTCAGCTTACTGCCAGCTCTGCCTCCCGGGTTCACGCCATTCTCCTGCCTCAGCCTCCCAAGTAGCTGGGACCACAGGCGCCTGCCACCATGCCCGGCTAATGTTTTGTATTTTTAGTAGAGATGGGGTTTCACTGTGTTAGCCAGGATGGTCTCGATCTCCTGACCTCGTGATCTGCCCGCCTTGGCCTCCCAAAGTGCTGGGATTACAGGCGTTCTCTGTCCAGATTGTTTAGGTTTTTATCAAATATATTTGCTTAGAGAGTCTTTGTAATTTACCTTTTGAATTTGTTTTTATTTTTCTGCTAGCTTGTCACCTTCTTTTTGGCACTTGATGCTGCCTTAAGCCCAGGTTTGTCTCAACTCTGGTAAATGATCAGAGTACTGCTTGTCATGAATGAGAGAGGTCCTTTTGTGGATATCCAAATATTGTGTGAAGGCTGGTTAGGGATTCATATGAAGAGGATCTGTGGAACATACCTTCTATAGTATAGTACTACTGAACAGCTATTCTGATTTGATATCTCCTTTGGCTAAGTTATAGAGAAGAGTTTCCAGGGCTGGGGATGGTAGTCTTCCCCCCTTCCCTTTGTCTCTGGCTATTCTTTAGAACATTTCTGTCTTGAGGCTCTTCTGATGCTTCCTGTAGGTTGAGGGAGGAACTGTTTTCTTGCCAGGAAATCCAAGATGATGGGAAGGCTGGTTGTCCACATCACTCTTGCTGTTTTCAGTATAGACACCATGAGTCAGAGATAAATTTTCTGCACACTTAATGCTGGGCAGATTGAGAGGTGGAACACTGTGGATATGGAAGTCCTATTCATTACCATCTGCTTGGAGTTCTTTGAGTTCTGAGATATTGCTGATAATCTCAGCACTGTATATTTGTTTCTGATTTTCTGTGCATGGAGGAGTAAAGCCAACTGCCTTATATGTCATCATTTTGGGAACAAAATGGCCTATAATTTTTTTTGATGTATTGTTGAATTCAACTTGCTAGTATTTAATTATTTTTGAAAGTATATACATATACTGGCCTTGCAGGTTTTTTTTTTTTTCTTGTGATGTCTTTGTCTGATTTTGATGTAAGGGTGATGCTCACCTCGTATAATAAGTTTGGAAATATTCCCTCTACTTCTATTTTTTGGAACATTTTAAGATAGATGGGTATTAATTTTTATTTTGTTGTTTGATATAATTCAGTCATGAAGTCATATGGCCCTGAGCTTTCCTTGTTGGATGGTTTTTGATTCCCACTTCAATGTCTTTATTTGTTATTTATCTTTTGGGCTTTCTATTTCTTCTTGATTAAGTCTTCAGAATGTATGTTTCTAGAATGTTATCCCTATCTTTCAGGTTATCCAAGTTTGTGGCATACTATTGTTCATAATAGTCCTCTTTAACATTCCTCATGGAACTAGAAGAAACTATTTTAATATTCATATGGAACCAACAAAGAGCCCGAATAGTCCAGGCAGTCCTAAGTAAGAAGAACAAGGCAGAAAGCATCATGCTGCCCAACTTCAAATTGCACCACAGGGCTATAGTAACCAAAACAGCATGGTACTGGTACAGAAACAGACACATAGACAAATGGAACAGAATAGGCAGCCTGGAAATAAGCCTGTATACCTACAACCATCTGATCTTTGACAAAGCTGACACAAACAAGCAGTGGGGACAGGACTCCCTTTTCACTAAATGGTGCTGTGATAACTGACTAGCCATATACAGAAAGCGAAAACTGGACCCCTTCCTTTCACCATATATAAAAATGAACTCGGCTGGGCGCGGTGGCTCACACTTGTAATCCCAGCACTTTGGGAGGCCGAGGCGGGCGGATCACGAGGTCAGGAGATCGAGACCATGGTGAAACCCCATCTCTACTAAAAACACAAAAAATTAGCCGGGCGTGGTGGCAGGCGCCTGTAGTCCCAGCTACTCGGAGAGGCTGAGGCAGGAGAATGGCGTGAACCCGCGAGGCGGAGCTTGCAGTGAGCCGAGATTGCGCCACTGCACTCCAGCCTGGGTGACAGAGCGAGACTCCGTCTCGAAAGAAAAAAAAAAAAAAATCAACTCATAATGGATTAAATACTTAAATGTAAAACCAAAACCATATTAAAAAAAAAAAAAAACCTGGAAGACATCCTAGGCAATACCTTTTTGGACATAGGCGCTGGCAAAGATTTCATGACTAAGACACCGAAAACAATTGGAACAAAAGCAAAAATTGACAAATATAAACTAATTAAACTAAATAGCTTCTACATATCAAAATAAACTATCAAAAGAGTAAACATCCTACAGAAATGGGAGAAAATATTTGCAAACTATGAGTTTGACAAAGGTGTAATATCTAGCATTTATAAGTAACTTAAACAATTTTACAAGAAAAAACTAAACAACCCCATTGAGAAGTGGACACAGACATACACAGAAAATTGTCAAAAGAAGACACAGATGCAGCCAACAAGCATATGAAAAAAGTTCACTATCACTGATCATTAGTGAAATGGAAATAAAACCACAATGAGATATCATCTCACACCAGTCAGAATGGCTATTATGAAAAAATAAAAAATAAAAAAACAGATGCTGGTGAGGTTGCAGAGAAAAGAGTGTGTATACACTGTTGGTGGGAGTGTAAATTAGTTCAACTGTTGTGAAAAGCTGTGTGGTGATTCCTCAAAGAGCTAAAAACAGAACTACCATCCCACTCAGCAATCCCATTCTTGGGTATATACCCAGCAGAATATAAGTCATTCTGTTATAAAGACATATACATGCATATATTCATAGCAGCACTGTTCACAATAGCAAAGACATATAATCACTCTGAATGCCTATCAATAGAAGGCTTGTAAAGAAAATATGGTACATATACACCATGGAATACTATGAAGCTATAAAAAAGAACAAGATCATATTCTTTGCAGGAACATGGATGGAGCTAGAAGCCATTATTCTTAGCAAACTAATACGAGAACAGAAAACTAAAATACTGATGTTCTCACTCATACATGGGAGCTAAGTGATCAGAACACATGGATACAAAGAGGAGAACAGACATCATGGCCTACCAGAGGGTTGAGGGTGGGAGCATAGAGAAGAGCAGAAAAACTAATTATTGGGTACTAGGCTTAGGAACCTGCTGATGAAGCAATCTGTACATCAAACCTCCATGACAATAGTTTACCTAGCTAACAACCTGTGCATGTACCCCTGAACCTAACATAAAAGTTAAAATAAAAAACATGCTGTATGTCTTAAATATATACAAGAAAAATAGCTTAATAACAAAATGAAATAACAACAAAAACAGTATTTAGCTTAGGTCTTGATATTTCATGAGAAGTTATTACATATAAAAATATTTTATTTCTCATTTTTATTAGTAGTTTCAATGTACTTTTTCTTAACTGAATTTGAGATAGTTTGTGAAGAAGCAAAATTCACTTATTAAGTAGATGGCGAAAGCACCACAGTCCCAGAGGAAAACACTTTCTTCCTGAAATCTTACTTCTAGCAGAGTAGCATTGTTATAAGGCATGTCTTTGAGAGGTACCTTGGAAAGTGCCTCTGTGGAAAACTACTCTTTTTTCAGTATCAACAAAAATTTGACTGATTTTTCTCTGTTGGGCAGGTGGACTATCTTTGCATATTATGTTACCTCCAGAGCTCTTTTCTTGTGATAAGTGTATACTTTCTAAAACTGAAGCCAAAGTTGATGAAAATGATGAGGAATAAAGTATCATTCCAGTGTCAATATCTAAAGGCACATCCTTCATCAGAATTATATTTTAAATATCCATGAAGAAAAATATAGAGACTTACATATGCATGGATTAGAAGTTCTGATTCATCCAATATTGACTGGATGCTCATATAGCAAGTAAAACAGCTTATTTGGCAAATACAACAAGTGTTTTTCTTTTGAATCTCTAACATGCTGTTCTTAGCAGAATTAACTGTCGACCTATCAGAATGTCATTGAATCATATAAAAGCAACCTTGTTTGTAGTGTGTCACATGGAAAACCTCTTAAACGTCCAAAAAGAATGTTTCCAAAAAAATATTTAAAGACTTCTCAAATACATAAATGTTGTATGAAGGAAAATATTAGACCATATGTGATTTACTTTGTAAGTCTGGAAACGGTTATTGTAGTTGTTATAAAATTGCTTTTCTAAAAAGCTGCTTTTTACCTAGACTGTGAACTCCTTATGAATCAGAACCTTACGGTTTGTTCACCACTTTATCCCTGCCTCTAGTTGCCTACAACTTGATAGGCAAATAATACATGTTTTGGGGAAATTAATGAAAAGTCAAAATAAAAAAGTAAAATAATGATTAATATATACTGAATGAGGTATCTCTGAAAAAAAAAATATGTATATATCTGAGTTCTATATTGTAGAATTCATTTTTATTCTACTTTGTGATTGACAAGCATAGGTTTTAGTAACACATAGTCCTTCTACAGATGTCCTGTAAGCAATGTAGCAGGTAAGAATGTGGTGTGAGTCAGCATTGCTAAGTGGGTCATTACTGAGGGCAGGTCTGATCTAAGCTTTTGTTATCACTTCTGCAAAACAAATCTTTCTGTGGAGATGTTAGATAAGTGTTTCCTAGGAATCACATTTCCGTATCTTTTGAGTTCAGATGACAAAGAGCAATTCATCTTTTCTCTGAATCCCAGTTCAAAATACTTGGAAGAATTCAAACTTGGGTCACATGTCTACTACTAATTGAAGGCTTGGGAGACGGCCTAGCAAAGCACTGCACACAGGCCAAACCCAGCTTTCTGCTGCCTTTTATAAATAACACTCTGTTGGAAAACAACCGCACATATTTACACATTTTCCCTGGCTACTATACACTACCATGACAGAGTTGCGGAGTTATGACAGAGATGATATCACCCAACAGACTAAAAGATTCAGTAGCTGGCCCTTTACAGAAAAAGTATGTCAATCCTTGCCTTTGGATTTCATAGATCAGTTGTGTCTCTTTGTGGAAGAAGGGCAGTTCTAAGAGTAAAACACTGAATAGATATCCAATAAAGCACCTTGTATAGTTGGTGAGGGACTTGGTTCTTTGTTGTATGACCAGCAATCCAAATCAGACTCCAAAGAGAACAAGCTACTAATATCCTAAGGAGGTTTTGTGGGTAGTGGGGACTTAAGACACAGCACAAACAACATATTATACTGTGGTGATGTCAGAACCACCACAGTAATACAGTGAAATCTATTCTTTTAGGTGGCCAAAGTGGTTTGGGATTGGACTTTGGCTGCTGACTAGAGGTGAAAACAGAATCAAGACTTACGGAGGAGAAAAATAAGAGCTCTGCAGTGATTCCTAGCGAAGGGGTTCAGGACAGATGAAAGATTCTTAAAATTAAGATTTAATTAAAGAAACAAGCACAAAATATCATCATATGGACCTCAAAAATGTATTAGATGTTAGGAAAAAAGTCAACAAATGTTTGGCACATGGATACTCAAGGCACAAAACAGTTGGATAACTGCCTTAGGACAGAAAAGGTAACCTCAGGTTTCTCTGGCTGGTGAGTCTGAGTTCTTGGAAATACTTGCTTACGAAATTATTCTGAAACTGCATGGTGACCCTATGATGGTTCCATGTCTCCGCCACTGAACATATCTTGGAGAATGCAAGGAAAGGGGATTGTATATTACAAAAAGAAAAACTAATAAAAACAAGAGACATGGATGATGAGTAGATTCAATGTACTAAAATCAAGTGTCTATTTTTCGTTCAGATTTTCTGAGTTGCTGAATGTAAAGATTAGATTTTTTTCACTGACTTGCTTGGTTAAAAATCACAGAGTTTGAATCTAGTGGGCAAGTGCCCTGGCTGGTTATGAATTTAGAAGGGTTGGTAAGAGAGACATATATTCAGAAGGACAGTGTCTGTGTGGTGTCCCAAGGCAAGAAAAGAACACACTGTGTTCTAAGGGCAAACACTGATTGTACTTATAAAAGGAACAAGGCATGAATGAAAGCCTTCTGTGCAAATAGTTATAGTTGCATAAAAAGAAGTGATTGTGACAAAAGTAAATAAATAAAAAAAATCGCTATAAAGTGTTTTAACAGTGTAAAGCAAGAGAATAAAAAGGTAGAGGGGATTTCACAGAATCATTTCTCTAAGCATCGCTCCTTTTATCTTTGATGTCTCTTCTGTACCCAAGATACTGTCAAACCCGGAAAGAAGAAATCACAGGTTAGTGGAAAGGAAGAATTAGTGGAAAGGCTTCATAAATCCGGTTGCTCTTATCTCATTTTATGGAGGAAGAGACTGAGGGCTACAGAGATGAATTAACCTGCTTAACGTCACAGCCTCCTCTTTCCAACTGCAATGTTATTTGTACTTTCTGTGTTCCAGTTACTCAGGGGTTTTGTCTCTAGGTTTTCTCACATTTCAATTGTTAATTTGCATTTTTATAAGCTGTGGAGAAAAAGGCACAGTGGCTACTGGCTTTTAGGGTCAGAAACTTCCATAAACCAGCCCCTAATCCTGCCTAAACTTGCTGGCCTCTCTCATTACCTATCTGCCTCTTGCTTTATGCCATGATTTGTGTTTTTGTGTCTGAAGCCACTGCTACCTAGTTTTGTTGACATCGTTTTGGATATGGTAAATCAGTGTACATGGTTCTCCTTCTCAACTAACCTTTCATATGTGGAAATCCAGAACAGACTTTTTTATTTATAATTGATCCCAGACCTTGAGTATTCTTGCCTTTGGTATCAATTTTATTTCTTGGAGAATTTATAATGAGCGTCCCATCCCCACATTGAGTTTGACAGATCTTTTGTGTGCTGAGACAAAGATTAGGATTAACCATAAATGACCCATTCATCTGAATTCTAGATTCTCACTTGCCTGCTATATGCAGCAATGTAGTGCTGATACGTTCTTAGAATAGGGCTTGTGGTTGACCAAAATAACAAATTAACCTTAGCTCATTATATTTTGGAAGACTTTAGAAATGATCTAATGCATACAAATTTCTTAGTATAGAGTAGGGTTTCTCAATATTGGCACTATTGGTATTTTGGTTTGTATAATCCTTTGTTGTGGGGTGCTGTCCTGGGTTTAGCAGCATCCTGACCTCTATGCACTAAATGCCAGTAACACCTCACCCTGTTATGACAATAAAAAAAGTCTCCAAATTATTAAAATTTCCCAGAGGATAAAACTGTCCTTTAATGAATATCACTAGTATAGACTATGGCACATAGGCAGTTCAAAATAATTAGCTATATTTTTACCTAAATATAAATAAATTTTATATAAATACATTTTTGTGTAATTTTTAAATTTTTTCTTTTTATTTATAATTTTAGATTCAGGGGATACATGTGCAGATTTGTTATATACATATATTGCATGATGCCAAATTTTGGGCTCCTCATGTTTCTGTTGCCCATGTAATGAACATGGTATCCAATAAGTAGCTTTTCAACTCTTTTCCTTCTCCCTACTTCCCCGCCTTTGGAATCCCAGTGTTTACTGTTCCCGTCTTTGTGCCTGTGTGTACTCAATGTTTCACTTCAACTTAGTAAGAACATGTAGTATTTGGTTTTCTGTTTCTGCATTAACTCACTTAGGATAATGGCTTCCAGCTGCATCCATATTGCTGCAAAGAACGTGACTTTGTTGTTTCTTATGGTTGCGTAGTGTTCCATGGTGTATACCTACCACATTTTCTTTCTTTTCACTGTTACAATAATTGATCTTGTGTTTTACAGAAATCTATGAACGATTTTTAAAAAGCACCTCCTTATCCCGTATTACATTCTTCTGACAGCTGTCAAGTAGGCAATAAGTGTGTCAACAGCTTGAACAACAGCATCTTGCAAGGGTATCAGACCAACCAACCACTCACCAAAGAACTTGGCACCTTTTTAATCTTGTTTTTAGTGCAAGGGTATATCCACTCTGAAGGCAATCCTGTCCAGGCAAATCTCCACAGCATGCTTTGCAAAATCAGTGATTAGCAAATTAGCTTTGGCGCAGAGCTGTGTTCACTTGCCCATGACAACCTGGAAGCTGATTTTGATGCTGGCAATAGAATCTCTAGAATGACACATTTCTCTCTGTAAAAAATAGAGTTGGATGTGCTTCTACAGGGTTGTGTTCCATGTTCGGCATGTGTGACAAGTGATGTATTCATTGATGTGCCTTCTAAGACAATCTCTGTTTCTTTTGTAATCTTCCTTTGATTACAAGTTGGTTATTACCAACTAGAGAACCATTTGTACCCAGTTCAGCCAACAAAAATGCGGGGAGGTGTTTGGGGAGACAATACATTTGTTTATAGATATCTGTAAAGTTGACAAAACAAGTCTTCTTGGTTCCTACTCAGACAACATAAGGAGATTTTGTGACAAATTTCCTTTTCTCTCCAGAAACCATAACTGCATTGTCCCTACATGATGTGGAACACTCTATTCAGTAGCTTCTCATATGTGTAGTCTCTTTTTGAGCTTGCCCAAGTAGAGCCTGTCTGATTACTGAATGAGATAACATCGTCTTTTCTTGCTGTCTTTTATCTTTTAGGCTTCATCTTTCTCTAATATTTTATTCTCATCTGTGAACTTGAAATTCCTCTTTTCCCTCTTTTTATTGACAAACATAATGTCAAGGTCATCCCCTGGTTCAGCTGGTTCTTAAATATCACTTTCAATCTTAAGAACCTTTACATCTTTTTCACCTCCTTCAATATGAAATATCTTTTTTGTTTATCTCTTATTTTTCTTTTGATTAAAGAAGATCAAGTCATCTGGATCATCATAAGCATCTCTTTTCCTGTTGTCCTCTTCATCAGCTTCCAAATCTTTGTCTTCAGTTGGCTCTGGCTCCATTTCTTTTATTTCTGAGGGCTAGCTTTCCTCTGTTTAGGTATCCCCACTATCATCTAACATAAATGGCTTCTTCTTTTTCTTCCTTCTCATAGTAGGATCAAAAATCATCTTGTCCCCAGATGTGGCTCTAGTTCAAGTGGGCTCGGCACGAATGGGAAGTCAGACAGGTCAGCCCCAGGACTTGGCAGCAGCTCTGCTCCCATTGGTATCTCTCCCACTGCCACACTAGGCTCTTCCATCAGTGAAAGGGCTGCATTTTCTTTATCCAGTACACCTTTGATGGGTACCTTGGTTGATTCCACATCTTTGCTATTGTAAATAGTGCTGTAATCATCATACAAGTGCTGGTGGTTTTGTTTTGTTTTGTTTTTGTTTTTGTTTTTTTTCGGTAGGACAATTTATTTTCCTTTGGGAATATAACCACTAGTAAGATTGCTGGATCAGTGATAATTCTATTTTTAGTTCTTTGAGAAATCTCCAAACTGTTCTCTAGAGGGCCAAATATACATTCCCACCAATAGTGTATGTGTTTCCTTTCTTCTGCCACCTTGCCAGCATTTGTTATTTCTGACTTTTTAATAGCCATTCTGACTGGTGTGAGATGGTATCTTATGGTGGTTTTGATCTGTATCTTTATGAAGATTAGTGATTCGAAGCATTTTTTAATGTTGGTGGGCCCCTTGTGTGTCTTCTTTTGAGAAGTGTATGTTCATGTCTTGTGCCCACATTTTAATGGAGTTATTTGTTTTTGCTTGTTAAGTTTCCTTTTTTTAACTTTTAGGTTTAAGGATACATGTGCAGGTTTTTTATATGGGTAAATTGTGTGTCACATGGATTAGATGGACAGATTATTTTGTCACCAATGTAATAAGCATAGTAACCAGTAAGCAGTTTTCTGATCCTCTCCCTTCTCACATCCTCGTCCCTCAAGAAGGCCCTAGTGTCTGTTGTTCCCTTCGTTGTGTCCATGTGTACTTAATGTTTAGTTCCCACTGATAAGTGAGAACATGTATTTGCTTTTCTGTTCCCGCATTAGTTTGGTTGAGATTATGGCCTCTAGCTCTATCAGTGTTGCTGCAAAGGACTTGATCTCATTCACTCTTACGGCTGTGTAATGTTCTATGGCATATATATATATATACACACACACACACACACACACACGTATACATTTTATATATATACACATAAACTGTGTGTGTGTGTGTGTGTGTGTGTGTGTGTATATATATATATATATATATATATATATATATATGTGTGTATATGTCACATTTTCTTTATCCAGTCTACCTTTGATGGGTATATAGGTTAAATTCATGATACTGCTATTGTGAATTTCACTCTGATTAATTTTTGTTGAAAATATTTTCTTCCATTCTGTAGGTTGTCTGTTTACTCTGTTTTTTCATTTTTGCTACCTCGATCCAGCAGCTGTTCTTTTCTGATGTATGGTCTTCATTTTATCCACTGTTATTCTATTAGCTACCTCATACTTTATTAAACAATAATTTCTGTCTTATTTTAGACAGTGTTATTGCTTGTGTCTTGCAAACAAAAATCCTGATTAATACAAAAATTGGTTATGAGGTAAGAGATCTTCAGGAAAATGCTGAATTTATTCCCGGCTGGGATAAGATGAAATGCATGAGCTGGGATGAAAAAAAAGAAGATTGCTTCTGATGGCATAGAATAATATATAAAGAGAGAAGAAAAACTAAAAACATACATTATTTTCTCAAGGTCCAAAATGAAATCCCCAGCCTTTTGAGGATATATTTGAAAATACTAAAATAATTTCTTAGACCTTATGACCCTGGGCTAAGATCAGTAAACAACAACAAAAACAAATTAATATACCAGCACTACTGCCACCACCAAAGAAAATAATTCTCTGGAATGCTGGGTTAAAAAATTATGTGAATTTGTCAGACCTAATGTGAAAGTTCATACATTAATTAACAAAGAAGCAAATTACAGTAATATGACAGGGGTTATAGAAAGATTCATGGATTTGTATTACCTCAAACTCATAAACCCCCAGAAACCCTTGGTGAGGTTTTTTCAGACTTACAGAAAACGATGCCATTTCTTCTTGCCTCAATCCTCATATTAGGCCATTATTCAGATCCCAAATTCATCATGTTCTAGAGGTTGAAATGCTACCTGAGAAGAAAAAACAAATAGAAAGATTGCAGGGATTTGCTAATTTTATCACTCAAAACCTGATGAGTATTTGTAGAAATGGATTTTGAGTTTGCAGAAATATGGAAGTGAGGAACAAAACTTTAGCTCAGGCTGAATTTTCTCATAATGGTGAACTAATTAGAGACTTTGGCCATTATGTCTTCATGTAAATCTTAATATAAGATTGCTGGATTTATATATCAGCTGGGTATATCTCACTTATTTCTTCATTATATCCCTCAAGAAATTTCAGAAGTTGTTCTTTTCAAAAAGTTTTAGGGATAGGTTAATTAAGGAAAGTATAGTGTTATTTAAAAGGAGGAAAAATAAGAAAACATGTATTATTGGTTGCTCTCTTTCCACTAAGAATGAGTTAGAAAGGATTTAAAATTTCATCTCAGTGCGATTGGGAGGATCACAGGTGGTTGAGCCAAGAAATGATAAAAGTGTATGTGACTGTTGTAATAGGCAGCAGAATAGGTGGGTATTAGAACTCCCTTACACCGATAAAGATCTCTACCTATGGTTAATTATTATAGGGTTCTTAGGAATAAAATAAATGTTTCTCCAAGGTCTTACCTGATTTACAAAAGCAAAACACTCCAGACGTGGCAGACAAAAGAACAGAGAGCAACCTGAGAATCATGGATCCGCAGCCATATTTTAAACTTGAGTCAGTTTATCAACCCAAGGGCCTTGAACATAGACAGGATTACCTATCTTGGGTAGGGTGACCCCATTTGAAATCACAGATAAACACAGTGAACTCATCCCTAGTCTTTCTGAAAGGAGCCTAGAGCAATTTGGGCAACTGTGCTCTAAGAAAATTGGTTTATTCATCTGTAAAATGATATAATTATGGTAGCTAACCTACAAATTGTTGTATTTAGGGAAAGAAAATGCCTAAAACGTATGGAGAATAATACCTAGTACATACTAAGTACTTAATAATGTTAGCTATTATTATTATTAAATGCAAGTTCTTAACAACACTTATCCCCAGGAAATATGCCATACTTGTATTTTATGGATTCTGTTGTTAACTGTTATGAACAGTAGTTATTTAAGCTATACAGACAAGTAAGAGGTCATCAAGTGTGATTATATAAGGTAATCTGAAGCACCAAAGTAGAACAGTGTGAAAGTTGTCAGTCATGGAAGTTTTTAAAAGTCCTTCAATTTGTCCCCTGTTTAATCAGATGTCTAATTTCCTTGAACTTGCGATTGGCTCTGTAGGTAAGGTTTGGCCACATACCCCTGACTTTGAGCAAGAGGTACTCTTCTTTCCCTAAAATTTAGTGGTGCCTTAGACATACTCCTTATATCATTGATTGCATTGCACTGTAGTTTGTTGATCCTGTGTATTCTAACCCTGAAGAAGAACTCCTTATGAGCCAGGGGAAAATATTATAGTACACTTGGTGGCAGGAAATTGGGACAAAAGTCTGCAGTCTTCCATTTAATATCCATTGCATTTTACCCCTTAGGTAGCATTTTTTCTGATTTTTCAAGCCATATAACCAAAATTCGTGTCTGTTATTGCACTGTTGTATGGTAAAATGGTAGGAGCATGGAGCGTAGGGTCAATCTTCCTGAATTTAAAACCCAGGTTCACCATGAATGACCAGGTGAGCTATCAACATTCTCAGTGCCTCTGTTTTCTTCTTTCTAATATAGAACTGATATGAAAATTAAGTAGCTCAATTCACACAAATCATTAAAGCAGTGCCTGACACATATTAATGGCTCAGCATATTTTAAATTACTACTGAAATATTCAAATAAAAAATAATAAATATGCTTCATTCACTGTTAATACAGATATTTGTTACTAGCATGAATTGTTTTACAATGTGTAAACAAATGAATGAATGAATTAATTAATAACTTTTTTCTAAATATATGATGTGTGTTGATTCACATTGTTTTTTTTTTTTAACTTTAGAAGACTGGAGTATTAAAAGGTCACGTCTGATTTCACTACTATTTATTTTTAAGACTTACATGTGAGCTAGAACTTCACATTTGAAGAAAATAAAAGACAATTACATGTAACCTCAAGAGATTGCTGTCCCTCAAGGTGGACCTTGGCCATGCTGAGTCTTTGTTTATAAAAAGGAAGAACAGGTCCTTTCCTCACCATTTGCTCTCCTACAGCAACTATGACTGCCTCTCCCCATAGTTCCGAGCAGGAAACGTTACTTCTCTGAGTCTTTATATAGTTGAATGCAAAGGCTTTTCTTCCTTAAAAAATATAACATTTGTTTAAAATGCCTGCTGTCTTAGAGATAAATTTAACATTGCAGTGAAAGTGTCCTTGCATATTAATATTTCTAAAATAATTATTCCTTAAAAAGCTCTAATTTATATTCTTGAAGACCGCATAATTTTAAGTAGCATTTGCAATATAACACTAAAATTGTGTTTTATATTCAACTTAAATAACTTTTTATGTTTTATTTCATGGTTTTATATAGTGTCTTACTGACATTTGCTGTCCATATTTGAAATCTTATATTATTGTTGGTTTAATAGAGTGCATCTATAAAATAGTATACAAGATTGAACATTTACCACAAATGTCAAAAAGTTGTAGGAGAAAATGGCTCCAAACTATAATGTTTTAAAATGGCTTAGTGAAGCAGAAATTTCACTACATTTCTTTTGCTAGAAAACTGTTGCTGCAAAAACCAGCACTTAGAAAAGCAAGTAGAACTAGACATTTGTAATTAATAGTCAATTTTGAAAGAATTAAGAGCACTGTTATTTTAGGTGAAGTACTTTGAAATGTAATTATATCTCCTTCTATTGGAAATTGTGATATAAATGTTCCAATTAAATTTACTTGATTTTACTTCTATTAAAAAAACAGACATAATTAATTATGTTATAGACTTAATATAGCCATGAGACCATATTATGTATCGATATTCTGTCTCTCAAATGCTTTTTTAATGGTATTTTTTATTAGTATATACAAGTATTTTTGACTCATATCAGTAAAATCAAGAAAAATCAGTAAAAATTTCATAAAGTGAAAGAAAATAAATTATTTTGAATTTTTCAGAAGTATGGTTTCAAAGTTTTAAGTTAAGCTTGCTTTTATTGCAAATACATATTTTAGGGTTGAATAGTCAATTCCAGTATAGGATTTCATAGAGTGCATCTCATCCTACATAGGATTTGACTATTAAATCCTAAAATTTTCTTTTGTAAAATGGTGAATTTCACAATATATATACATATATACATATACATGCATATAAATATATATATACACACATACATGCATATATATATACATATACATGCATATAAATAAATAAATATATATATACGCAAACACACACACACACACACACACACACACACACACACACACACACATATATTTATATTTTCATAGCCAGAGTATTTGGCTATTCAGATAAATAAGAGGTCATCAAGTATGAGAGTATAAAAGCTGCTTTTCAGCATTAATGTTGTGTCTATAATTCTTTATGGAGCAGCAAAGCTTAAATGACTAAAGCATAGATGAAAGTAAATGATTAAAATACACAACTACTATTTAGACTAAATATGAGGCTTTAGGTTGTTCTTTTTATTTTTATTTTTTAAAGTTTTGTGGGTACATAGCAGGTGTATATATTTCTAGGGTGCATGAGATATTTAGGTATAGGCATGCTATACACAATAATCACATTATGGAAAATTGGGTATTCATCCCTTCAAGCATTTATTCTTTATGTTATAGACAATCCAGTTACATTCTTTTAGTTATTTTTAAATGGACAATTAAGTTATTATCGACTATAGTCACCCTGTTGTGATATCAAATGTTAGGTCTTTTTTATTTTTTCTACTTTTTTATGTGTGTACTCATTAATAATTCCCACCTTCCTCCCAGCCCTCCACTACCTTTCCCTGCCTCTTGTAACCATCCTCCTATTCTCTGTCTCCACGAGTTCAATTGTTTTGATGTTTGTATTCCACAAATAACTGAGAACATGTGATGCTTATATTTCTGTGCCTGGCTTATTTTGCTTAACATAATGACCTCCGATTCCATCTATGTTGTTGCAAATGACAGAATCTTATTCTTTTTGATGGCTGAATAGTACTCCATTGTGTTTAAATAACACATTTTATGTATCTATTCATCTGTTGATAAACATAGGTTTTACTATATCTTGGCTACTGTGAACAAACATGAGAGTGCAGATATTTCTATACACTTATTTCCTTTCTTTTGTGTATACACCCAGCAGTGGAATTGCTGGATAGTATGGAAGCTCAATTTTTAGTTTTTTGAGGAACCTCCAAAACTGTTTTCCATAGTGGTTATACTAATTTACATTCCCAACAGTGAACAAGGGTTCCTTTTTCTGTACATCCTCGCCAGCATTTGTTATTGCCTGACTTTTGAAAAAAAAAAAAGCTGTTTTTACTCGGGTGAGATGATATCTCGTTGTAGTTTTGATTTGTATTTATCTGATGATCAATGATGTTGAGCACTTTTTCATATGCCTGTTTGCCATTTTTTTCTTCCTTTTAGAAATAGCTATTCAAATCTTTTGACTATTCTCAATTGGATTATTAGATTTTTTCCTGTAGAGTTGTTTGAGCTCCTTATATATTCTGATTATGAATACCTTGTCAGTTGGGTAGTTTGCAAATATTTTCTCCCATTCTGTGGGTTGTCTCTTCATTTTGTTGCTTGTTTCCCTTTTATGCAGAAGTATTTTGACTTGATCCAATTTGTCCATTTTTGCTTTGGTTGCCAGTGCCGTTGAGGTATTATTCTAGAAATTTTTGCCAAGACCAATGTCCTGGAGAGTTTCTCCAATGTTTTCTTGTAGTAGTTTCACAGTTTAAGGTTTTACATTTAAACTTTTAATCTATTATGATTTGATTTTTATATAAGGTGAGAGAGATAGGGATCAAGTTAAATTCTTCTGCATATGGTTATGCAGCTTTCCCAGCACTATTCACTGACAAGACTGTTCTTTCAGGTGTATGTTTTTGGAAACTTTTTGAAAAATGAGTTCATTATAAGTGTATGAATTTGTTTCTGTGTTCTCTGTTTGTTGAACTGGTTTATGTGACTGTTTTGATGCCAATGCTATGCTGTATTGGTTACTATAGCTCTGTAGTACAGTTTGAAATCAGGTAATGTTATTCTTCCAGTTTAGATCATTTTGCTCAGGATAGCTTTAGCTATTCTGGGTCTTGTATGATTCTATATACAGTTTAGGATTGTTTCATCTATTTCTGTGAAGAATGTCATTGGTAGTTTAATCGGAATTACACAGAATTTGTATATTTCTTTGGTAAGGACATTTTAGCAGTATTTATCCTTTCAATACATCAACATGGAATATCTTTCCACTTTTGGTGTCCTCTTCAATTTATTTCATTAGTGTTTTATAGTTTTCATTGGAGACATCTTTCAATTCCTTGCTTAATTTTATTCTCAGGTATTTAATTTTATGTGTGGCTACTGTACATGAGGTTAATTTTTTGGTTCCTTTTTCAGATTGTTCACTGTTGGGTTAAAAATGTCACTGATTTTTGTATACTGATTTTGTATCTTACAACTTTACTGAGTTTGTTGATCAATTCTAATAGTATTTTTGTGGAGTATTTTATTTTTTCATTCCAAATATAAAATGTCATCTGCAAACAAGGATAATTTGACTTCTTGCTTTCCAATCTGCATGTCCTTTATATCTTTCTTGTGTCTGATTGCTCTAGCTCAGACTTCCAATACTATGTTGAATAACAGTAGTGAAATTAGGCATCCTTGTCATGTTCCAGATCTTAAAAAAGTTTTCACTTTTTACCCATTCAGCATGATACTAGCTATGAGTCTGTTGTATATGGAGCTTTTATTATGTTGAGGTATGTTCCTTCTATACACAGTTTTTGAAGGTTTTTATAAAGGAATGTTATGTTTTAACAAATGGTTTTTCAGCACCAACTGAAATAGTCATATGGTTTTGTCTTTCATTCTGTTGATGTGATGTATCACATTGATTGACTTGCATATGTTTAACCATCCTTGCTTCCCTGGGTAAATCCCACTTGGTCACGATGAGTAATCTTTTTAATGAATAGATGAATTCAGTTCACTAGTGTTTTGTTGAGGATTTTTGCATCAGTATTCATCAGATATATTGGCCTGTAGTTTTCTATTTTAGTGTGCTTCTGTGTGATTTTGGTATCAGGGTAATACTAGCGTCATTGAATGAGTTTGGCAGTGTTCCCTCTTCTAGTTTTTGGAAAAGTTTGAGTAGAATTGGTATTTTCTTTAAATGTTTGATAGAAATCAGGGCCGGGTGCGATGGCACATGCCTGGAATCCCAGCACTTTGGGAGGCCGAGGTGGGGGGTCACTTGAGATCAGGAGTTTGGGACCAGCCTGGCCAACATAGTGAAACACCGTCTCTACCAAAAATACAACAACAAAAACAAAAATAGCTGGGCGTGGTGGTACGTGCCTGTAGTTGCAGCTACTTGAGAGGCTGAGGCATGAGAATAGCTTGAACTTGGGAGACAGAGGTTGCAGTGAGCTGAGATGGTGCCAGTACACTCCATCCTGGGTGATAAAGCGAGACTGTCAAAAAAAAAAAAAAAAAAAATGTTTGGAGAATTCAGCAGTGAAGACATCGGGTCCCGGACTTTTCTTTTCTTTACTGGGAGCCTTTTTATTATGACTTTGATCTTGTTACTTTTATTGGTCTGTTCAGGTGTTAGATTTCTTCATGGTTTAATCTTGTTACCTTGTATGTGTCCAGGAATTAATCAATTTCTTCTAGATTTTCTAATGTATTGGCAGGTAGTTGCTCACAGTAGCCACTAATGAGCCTTTAATTTCTACAGTATCAGTTGTGATGTCTCCTTTTTCATCTCTCATTTTGCTTATTTAGATCTTCTCTCTTGTTTTCTTACTTTGCCTAAAGGTTTGTCAATTTTGTTTGAATTTAAAAAAAAACAACTTTTTGTTTTATTGATCTTTTGTGTTGCTTTATTTATTTTAAATTTATTTATGTTCTGATCTTTATCATTTCTTTTCTTCCCTAGATTATGGGTTTGGTTTGCTCGTGCTTTTCTTCTTCTTTAAGATGCATCATTAGGTTTTTATTTAAAGTTTTTTTCGATGTATACACTTACAGATATACATTTCTCTCAGTACTGTTTTCACTCTATCTCAGAGGTTTTGGTATGTTGTGTTTCCATTATCACTTGTTTCAAGAAATTTTTCAATTTCTTTCTTAATTTATTTATTTGCTCACTGGTCATTTGGGAGCATATTGTTTAATTTCCAAGTTTTTGTATAGTTTCCAAAATTCCTCATCATTTATATAATTTTATTTCATTGTGTTCATAGAAGATGCTTGATATTGTTTCCATTTTTAAAAGTGTTTTAAGACTTGTTTGTGACCTAACATATGGACTCGAGAATGATTCATGTGCTGAGGAAAAACAAATGTTTATTCTGTAGATGTTGGATGAAATGTTCTTTAAATATCTATTAGGTCTATTTGGTCTATAATGCAGATTAAATCTGATGTTTCTTTGTTGATTTCCTGTCAGGGAGATCTGTCCATTGTTGAAAGTGGGGTGTTGAAATCTCCAGCTATTATTATATTGGGGTCTAGCTCTCTTTAGCTCTAATAATATTTCCTTTATATATCTGGGTGCTCCTGTGTTGAGTGCATATATATTTAGAATAATTACATCCTCTTGCTAAATTGACCCTTTTATCATCATTAATGACTTTCTTTGTCTCTTCTTACCATGTTTGTCTTGAAATCTATTTTGTCTAATTCAAGTATAACTACTCCTCCTTTTTGGTTCCCTTTGGCATGGAATATCTTTTTCCATCCCTCTATTTTATAGGTGACACTGTTTCTTGTAGGAAACAGATCATTGGCTCTTGTTTCTGACCCATTCAGCCACTCTGTGTCTTTCTTCACAGAGTGTAAAAATAATAATATTGAATGTCCATTTACATTCAGTATTTTTATTGATAAATAGGGACTTACTAATACCATTTGCTATTTGTTTTCTGGTTATTTTGTGGTGGTCTCTTCTTTCCTCCCTCCTGTCTTAGTTTTAGTGAAGGTGATTTTCTCTGATTGTATGCTTTAATTTTTTGCTTTTTTCTTTGTGTGTCCCTTGTTTGTTTTCTGACATTAGGCTTGCAAATACTATCTTATAACTCATTATTCTAAACTGATGGAAACTGAACACAGATTGCCTAAACAAATAAGCAAACATGCAAA
This sequence comes from Hylobates moloch, assembly GCF_009828535.3. Taxonomy (NCBI): domain Eukaryota; kingdom Metazoa; phylum Chordata; class Mammalia; order Primates; family Hylobatidae; genus Hylobates; species Hylobates moloch. Next base: position 67,924,446 of record NW_026652290.1, on the reverse strand, counting down.
AAGCAACTAATAGAAATCTACATTTTAACATTGCCCCCTAGTTTTTAACTCGTTGTTTCTCTTTATGTCTTGGAAAGTGGTTGTGGTAATCATTTTTGATTGTTTCACTATTTAGTCTTTCTACTTAAGTCAAGAGAACTTTACAAACCAGTTACTGCATCCTACTATTCTGTGTTTCTCTGTGTGCTTACAATTACTAGTGAGTTGCATACTTTCAGATGATTCCTTCATGTTCATTATCATCTTTTTCTTTCAGATGGAAGAATTCCCTTTAGCATTTTTTGTAGGACAGGTCTAGTGTTGATGAAATGCCCCAGCTTTTGTTTGTCTGAGAAGGTCTTTGTTTCTCCTTTATGCTTAAAGGATATTTTCACCAGACATACTATTTTAGAGTAAATTTTTTTCTCACTTTAAATATCTCATGCTACTCTCTCCAGGCCTGTAAATTTTCCACTAAAAAAATCTGCTGCCAGATGTATCTGGGCTCCATTGTATAGTAATTGTTTCTTTTTCTTCACTGCTTTTAGGATCCTGTCTTTTTCCTTGATCTTTGGGAGTTTATTAAATTCCTTGAAGTAGTCGTATTTGGATATTGGTATCTTTCTCTATGTTTGGAAAGTTCTCTAATACTATCCCTTGGAACAAACTTTCTACCCCTATCTCTTACTCTTAACTCCTCATTGAAGTCAATAACTGTTAGTTTTGCCCTTTGAGGCTATTTTTTAAAACTTGTGAGCATGCTTTATTATTTTTTATTCTTCTTTTCTTTTTTGTCCTTTTACTATGTACTTTATAGTAGCCTGTCTTTAAGCTCATGAATCTTCCTTCTGATTGATCAATTCTGCTATAAAGAGGCTGTGCATTCCTCAGTATGTCAATTGCATTTTTTCCACTCTAGAAATTCTGCTTGATTCTTTTTAATTATTTTAATCTCTTTATTAAAATATCTGATAGAATTCTGAATTCCTTCTGTCTGTTACCTTGAATTTCTTTGAGTTTCCTCAAAACGATTATTTTGTATTCTCTGTCTGAAAGGTAAAATATCTGTTTCTCGAGAATTGGTCCCTGGCATCTTATTTAGTTCATTTGGCTGGTAATGTTTTCCTGGATGGTGTTGATGCTTGTAGTTGTTCTTCAGTGTCTGGGTGTTGAATAGTTAGGTATTTATTGTACTGTTCACATTCTGGGCTTGTTTTTTGTTTGTCCTTCTTGGGAAGGCTTTCCAGATATTCAAAGGGACTTGGGCCCCAAGCCCCAATAACATGGTTTTTGGTTGGTTGTTTGTTTTTTCCAGACTCATAGAGGTACCAGCTTGGTAGTCTTGGATAAGATCCAGAGGAATTATCTGGATTACCATGCAGAGACTCTTGTTCCTTTCCCTTACGTTCTCCCAAACATATAGAGTCTCTCAGTCTTTGCTGAGCCACCGGGAACTGGGAGTGTGGTGATGCAAGCACGCTTGTGGTCACCACAGCTTAGACTGTGCTGGATCAGACTGGAAGCCAGCACAGCACTGGCCCTTGCCCAAGGCCTATTCTTTTTGGGTGACAAGTTCCCCCAGGCCCCTAACATATCCAGAGATGCTGTCTGGGAGCCAGGGATTAGAGTCAAAACCTTTCCAATTTACCTGATGTTTATTCTACTGCAGCTAAGCTGGCACTCAAAGCACAACACAAATTCCTTCTCACTCTTCCCTCCCCTTTCTGCAGCCACAGGAGCCTCTCCCTGTGGACACCACCACCACCAGTCTGTGGTGGTTCTGCCAGGCCACTACTGATATTCACTTAAAACCCAAGGGATCTTCCATCAGCTTTTGGTGACTGCTACCAGGCCTGGGACTCACTTTCAGGGCAGTGGGCTCCCCTCTGGCCTGGGACAGTTCCAGAAATGCTGTCTAAGAGCCTAGGCCTGGAATCAGGGACCCCAGAAGTCTGCTTGTTGGTCTACCACACTGTGGCTGAGCTGGAGCTTAGGGTGCAAGACAAAATTTCCTTTATTTTTTCCTCTGATTTTTTTCAAACAAAAGAACTTTTTCTTCATAGCGATCACAGCTGAGAATGTGCGGGGTCTCCTCTGACGCCAGCATGTCTCAGAGCCAAAGGTCCATGGTATAGTCCCTGGGTATTGCTTGTGGTTATTCAGGGCCCAAGGGTTCTTTATTCAGCAGGTGATGAATCTTGCCATGACTGGGTCCTTCCTTTAAAGGCCCTTTTGAACAAGAATATGTCTAAGAAATGTTGTCAGGGAGCTAGGGCCTGGAATGGGGTCCTTAACAACAATGCCTGGTACTCTAGTCTACTGTGCCTGAGCTAGTATTCAAGATGCAAGACAAAGTCCTCTTTATTCTTTGCTCAGAATAAATGGAGCATCAGTGGGAGGGGTAGCATCAGTGACTCAAGGCTGCCTCTCCAGACTTCCTCAATGACTCTTTTCATGATATGAAGTTAAAACTGGATACTGTAATTGCTCACCTGATTTTGGGTTCATGTGGAATGCTTTTCTGTGTATAGAAAGTTGTTAAAATTTGGTGTTCCAGCCGGGGTGATAAACAGTGTAGGCTTTTATTCAGCATCTTGCTCTGCCCCTCCTATTTTATTCTCATTTTCCCTCTGAATCTGATGATAACTAGATCGTATTCAAAGTTTTTTTCACTTTAAAAATTAGAAAAATACCTTTTATATATCTTCATATTACAGAATATTTAAATTGGACTTTTAAGCTTTGCAATATTAAAAGATCTAATTCAACTAATAGGTTAATCAGCTTTCAAGATGGTGCCCAATATTCCATACCTCCCAATATTCACAGATTTGTATCACCTCATCTTCACATTGTGCCAAGTTGGATCTGTGTGACCAAAAGATACAGTAGAAGTGATGGTATGCCACTTCTGAGATTAGGTTAGTAGAGCATCGTGGCTTCCTTCTTGAGCAAGTTATCTGGTTTCCCCCTTAGATAGCTCACCGTGAAGGCTGTGAACTACCATGTCATGACTAGCCTATGAAGAGGCCCATGTGAAAAGTAATAAAAATTTCCTTCCAGTAGCTGTATGAGTGATTTTAGAAGCAGATCTTCCAGTCCTAGAAGATCTCTATCCAAGCTATTAACTTGAATACAACCTCATGAAAGATTCTGACCCAGAATCACCTACTTGAGCCATTCTCAGAATCCTGACCCTGAAAACCTGTGGGGTAATAGATATTTGTTGTTGTAAGTGGCTATGTTTGAGGTCAATTTGTTAGCAGCAATAGGCAAGAAAGAAAAGGACAAGACCTTCAATTTCACACCTTTCATAGTAAATCAGGATCAGTGTCTAAGTGTGAATAATTAATGGCATCTGGTCCAGGAACAAATCATTTTGCTATCAAAGACTATTTGTTTCTCGTATAGATGTCTGTACCCAATCATATAAGGGTAGCTAAATTATAAAATTAACCTCAGGAAATTATTGAGCCTTTCTAAGTGGCTCGCGGAGTCTTCTATGATCCCTGGTCCCAATAGGTACATTCTACCTAAGGTATATTACAGTTATTCTTTGTCTATTTTAATTGCTAGATTGCAGTTTCTTCAGGATAGGGCCTGTCTTTTGTATTCCTGAAGATAAGTACTCAATGCAATTCCTGGTATATAGTAGTTACTCAATATATGGTAGCCAAATACATGTCTGAGTTGTTACATTGTAGGTTCAATTAGATCCAAAAAATAGAATTTTTGTTTAGTAAAATAAAAGTGTTATAATAAGTGCAGGTGAGATTAAAAGAAAGTGGACAGTCTTGAAGGATATCTTCCAGACTCAATGTCACGTTGTGCACATGTACCCTAAAACTTAAAGTATACTACTACTACTACTACTACTACTACTACTACTACTACTAATAATAATAATAATAATGAGTTAAATCCCCAGGTGCCAAGTCTCCCTGCTTTGGACAGTCCTGAATATATATTCTGAAAAAATTTACTTTTCAGTTTTCTACTTTGCTCTCCCTATCACTCTTCTCTTGATATATTTCTTTAGCTATACCTGTGTGACTCAAGAATGCATTTAAAGAAGCCCCTTTATGCCAGTCCACATTGCATAAGAGAATACTTTAGAGACAGAACTATATACATTCCTGCTGGGCTATCCAGCAGTGATTGTGTAAAACATTAATGAATCCTTTTTGCTTTTCACCTTGGAAGACCAAATGCACATCTGCTGCCAGACACCTTGGTGTATGGCACATTTAAAGTAACTGCACGAGAAAAATGGAACCATTCCAGCTGCTCTCCACCTTTGCCAAAAACGTGCCAATCATTTTGCTTAATGTGGTAGTGAAAAGACAGATATACAGATGTCAAGATCAAAATAAGTTGAAGCTGTATTTTATTTATATAGAAAAAAATAAGATTTGATACATTCCACAATGTTTTTGATAAGTTACTTTGTCCTAAGTAGATTCAGTGGTTATCTGACCATGTCTTTCCAAAGTTGGGTTTTATTATCTATTTTATTTAATAATTGACAGATACTTCCATTTATAATCAATTATCATCATCTTCTAAAGAATTGCAGTTTCCTACCTTAACGGAAAGAGTTAAAGCTTGTGTTCCAGTTAATAGCTGCTTTCTGTGTTGGATGCAAAAATATTACACCAGTGACTTATTTCATCATTCAGATAATCTTCACCTGCAATAAACTTTAGTCCAGGCAGCTAATGTTCCCATAATATTTTCTGAGAGAAGCTAATGTTAGAAGCCTCTAACCATATTTGCAAATAAGTCCATGTATCATGACACTCAAATGATTGGTCCAGAGAAGCCAATGACTTCGGTGACTTTTGTGGCATAGATTTCAGACAGTAATTTTTAGAGAGCATAAAGATTAAGAAGAAGAGAAACTAATCACCTATTCCTACAGTCTTGTATTTTTAAAGACTTTGAAAGATAATGTTCTGCATACCATACAACTACAGTGATCCTAAATCTCATATTTTTAAAGACCTTGAAAGATAATGTTCTGCATACCATACAACTACAGTGATCCTAAATTACTTCATCTAAAGTCAAGGTGGTAACATTAAATATCAGATTTTATTTTTATTTGTTTTACGTGTTATTTAAAATCAGCATTGGGGGAGTAGATCACTCATTCTGAAAGAATAATGGAGGACAGAAAATTACATAGAAATTATTTTCAGAATGTTTTAAACTCATTGGTTCGATATGTATAAAAATTGCTCTCCAAGCAATTAACTGAATGTGACATGGACAAACATTTGGTAAAGGTAGAATGAATGCCTGTTTTTTAAAAAAATGCAAATAAGCCTGCATTTCCCACACTGTCTTTGCCTTAAATAGTGAACCAAATATGTTTAGTATTTCCAAATTAAAAGTCACAATTATTTTCTGTATGGTTTAATTTCTTACCAGAATTATTATTATTATGAAAACAAACACTTTTTCTTCTTCACACAACCAAAGGCAAATGGAGGCCTATTTCAGTGGGATTTAGAAATCAGTTATAGTGTCTGAGCCCTTTTAAGTTTGTGTGTTTCTGTGTGTATGTTTTTATGCTAATGGTTTCTCATATAAAATGGAAAATTGCTTATTGTGACACTTGCATTGAGAATAAATCCATTATATTGAAAAGATGAGGTCATTTGGATACTAATTACCTGTAACTTCATTTTTGATCCAAAAATGTCCTCTGAATTTCATACAAGCAACTGTGTATTTGGCATTGTCAACTAGATGCTTAAGTCCACTTCAAACTAAAAATACCAAAAATAAAACATCTGCCGCCCCTGCCCACCATTCTCCTTCTCTAATCAAAGCTGTCAGACAACTGTTATGTCTTCAAAGTATTCTCTCTGCCTATATACTCATGCTGCCTTCCAATTTTTTTCACTTTCTACTGTCTGAACCATCTTTTAAAGATGGAACTCTCCTTGAAGAGGCCTTTCACGTCCCTTGTAACTTGTATTCCTAGGTATTTTATTCTATTTGTAGCAGTTATGAATGAGAGTTCACTCATGACTTGCCTCTCTGTTTGTCTATCATTGGTGTATAGGAATGCTTGTGATTTTTGCTCATTGATTTTGTATCCTGAAACTTTGCTGAAGTTGCTCATCGGCTTAAGGAGTTTTTGGGCTGAGACGATGGAGTTTTCTAAATATACAATCATGTCATCTACAAACAGAGACAATTTGACTTTCTCTCTTCCTATTTGAATATCCTTTGTTTATTTCTCTTGCCTGATTGTCGTGGCCAGAACTTCCAATACTATGTTGAATAGGAGTGGTGAGAGAGGGCATCTTTGTCTTATGCTGGTTTTCAAAGGGAATGCTTTCAGCTTTTGCCCATTCAGTATGATATTGGCTGTGGGTTTGTCATAAATAGCTCTTATTATTTTGGTTTATGTTCCATCAATACCAAGTTTATTGAGAGTTTTTAGCATGAAGGGGTATTGAATTTTATCAAAGGCCTTTTCTGCATCTATTGAGATAATCATATGGTTTTTGTCACTGGTTCTGTTTATGTGATGGATTACATTTTTTGAAGAAAAAGTCCCTTCCATATAATCCGTGTGTACACTTTTATTTTTTGTTTAATCATACTTATTAGTTTGTAATACAGTTACTCTTTGATCAATTGTATATTACTAAAAATTATAAGGATAACTCTACCCAGAAACATTTTTAACAGCTGAATCTTTAGAGTCACAAGAAAGAAAACTTATATAAATATGTGGTTATAATGTCTGTTGTGAAGAATGATGTAGTAATCAATAAAAATTTTTCAAGCATGAAAAAAAGGTGCAAATCTGATCACGTGTGGTATTCTGGGTTTTCAGGTGTTCCTCATTAATCAGTTTCCCCAGGAGTAACCTTTTCTCTTAGATTTTCAACAAAGATGAATCTTAGGCACTATCTGAACTTCAAGCAGTCTCTTCTGCAGCACTCTTACAAAATTGGTAGCAGAAGCACACCGGATACAGTCAGAATATCAGATGATTCATGATTTGGCTCTCTGTCTGTTATTGGTGTATTAGAATGCTCATGATTTTTGCACATTGATTTTGTATCCTGAGACTTTGCTGAAGTTGCTTATCAGCTTGAGATTTTGAGCTGAGACAATGGGGTTGTCTAAATATACAATCATGTCATCTGCAAACAGGGACAATTTGACTTCCTCTTTTCCTAATTGAATACCCTTTATTTCTTTCTCCTGCCTGATTGCCCTGGCCAGAACTTCCAACACTATATTGAATAGGAGTGGTGAGAGAGGGCACCCCTGTCTTGTGCCAGTTTTCAAAGGGAATGGTTCCAGTTTTTGCCCATTCAGTATGATATTGGCTGTGGGTTTGTCACAAATAGCTCTTATTATTTTGAGATATGTCCCATCAATACCTAATTTATTGAGAGTTTTTAGCATGAAGGGCTGTTGAATTTTGTTGAAGGCCTTTTCTGCAACTATTGAGATAATCATGTGGTTTTTGTCTTTGGTTCTGTTTATATGCTGGATTATGTTTATTGATTTTTGTATATTGAACCAGCCTTGCATCCCAGAGATGAAGCCCACTTGATCATGGTGGGTAAGCTTTTTGATGTGCCGCTGGATTCGGTTTGCCAGTATTTTATTGAGGATTTTTGCATCAATGTTCCTCAGGGATATTGGTCTAAAATTCTGTTTTTTTGTTGTGTCTCTGCCAGGCTTTGGTATCATTTTATGGCTTCATAAAATGAGTTAGGGAGGATTCCTTCTCTTTCTATTGATTGGAATAGTTTCAGAAGGAATGGTACCAGCTCCTCCTTGTACCTCTGGTAGAATTCGGCTGTGAATCCGTCTGGTCCTGGACTTTTTTTGGATGGTAGGCTATTTACTATTGTCTCAATTTCAGAGCCCGTTATTGGTCTATTCAGGGATTCAACTTCTTCCTGGCTTCGTCTTGGGAGGGTGTATGTGTCCAGGAATTTACTCATTTCTTCTAGATTTTCTAGTTTATTTGCATAGAGGTGTATATAGTATTCTCTGATGGTAGTTTGTGTTTCTGTGGGATCAGTGGTGATATCCCCTTTATCATTTTTCATTGCATCTGTTTGATTCTTTCTTTTCTTCTTTATTAGTCTTGCTAGCAGTCTATCAATTTTGTTGATCTTTTCAAAAAACCAGCTTCTGGATTCACTGATTTTTTTGAAGAGTCTTTTTGTGTCTCTGTCTCCTTCATGTTTTTGTAGTGGCTGGTACCAGTTGTTCCTTTCCATGTTTAGTGCTTCCTTCAGGAGCTCTTTTAGGGCAGGCCTGGTGGTGACAAAATCTCTCAGAATTTGCTTGTTTGTAAAGGATTTTATTACTCCTTCACTTATGAAGCTCAGTTTGGCTGGATATGAAATTCTGGGTTGAAAATTCTTTTCTTTAAGAATGTTGAACATTGGCCCCCACTCTCTTCTGGCTTGTAGAGTTTCTGCGAGAGATCCGCTGTTAGTTTGATGGGCTTCCCTTTGTTGGTAAACCAACCTTCCTTTCTGGCTGCCCTTAACATTTTTTCCTTCATTTTAACTTTGGTGAATCGGACAATTATGTGTCTTGGAGTTGCTCTTCTCGAGGAGTATCTTTGTGGCATTCACTGTATTTCCTGAATTTGAATGTTCCCCTACCTTGCTAGGTTGGGAAAGTTCTCCTGGATAATATACTGCAGAGTGTTTTCCAAATGCTTCAAAGAGAATAAAATACCTAGGAATCCAACTTACAAGGGACATGAAGGACCTCTTCAAGGAGAACTACAAACCACTGCTCAATGAAATAAAAGAGGATACAAACAAATGGAAGAACATTCCATGCTCATGGATAGGAAGAATCAATATTGTGAAAATGGCCATACTGCCCAAGGTAATTTATAGATTCAATGCCATCCCCATCAAGCTGTCAATTACTTTCTTCACAGAATTGGAAAAAAACTACTTTAAAGTTCATATGGAACCAAAAGAGAGCCCACATTGTCAAGCCAATCCTAAGCCAAAAGAACAAAGGTGGAGGCATCATGCTACCTGACTTCAAACTATATTACAAGGCTACTACTATACTATAAGGCTACCCTAACCAAAACAGCATGGTACTGGTACCAAAACAGAGATATAGACCAATGGAACAGAACAGATCCCTCAGAAATAATACCACACATCTACAACAATCTGATCTTTGACAAACCTGACAAAAACAAGAAATGGGGAAAGGATTCCCTATTTAATAAATGGTGGGGGGTAAACTGGCTAGCCATATGTAGAAAGCTGAAACTGGATCCCTTCCTTACACCTTATACAAAAATTAATTCAAGATGGATTAAAGACTTAAATATTAGACTTAAAACCATAAAAACCCTAAAAGAAAACCTAGGCAATACCATTCAGGACATAGGCATAGGCAAGGACTTCATGTCTAAACCACTAAAAGCAATGGCACCAAAAGCCAAAATTGACAAATGGGATCTAATTAAACTAAAGAGCTTCTGCACAGCAAAAGAAACTACCATCAGAGTGAACAGGCAACCTACAGAACAGGAGAAAATTTTTGCAGTCTTCTCACCTGACAAAGGGCTAATATCCAGAATCTACAAAGAACTCAAACAAATTTACAAGAAAAAAACAACCCCATCAACAAGTGGGCAAAAGATATGAACAGACACTTCTTAAAAGAAGATATTTATGCAGCCAACAGACATGTGAAAAAATGCTCATCATCACTGGCCGTCAGGGTAATGCAAATCAAAACCACAATGAGATACCATCTCACACCAGTTAGAATGGCAATCATTAAAAAGTCAGGAATCCACAGGTGCTGGAGAGGATGTGGAGAAATAGGAACACTTTTACACTGTTGGTGGGACTGTAAACTAGTTCAACCATTGTGGAAGACAGTGTGGTGATTCCTCAAGGATCTAGAACTAGAAATACCATTTGACCCAGCCTTCCCATTACTGGGTGTGTACCCAAAGGATTACAAATCATGCTTCTATAAGGACACATGCACATGTATGTTTATTGTGGCACTATTCACAACGGCAAAGACTTGGAACCAACCCAAATGTCCAACAACAATAGACTGGATTAAGAAAATGTGGCACGTATCCACCATGGAATACTATGCAGCCATAAAAAAGGATGATTTCATGTCCTTTATAGAGATGCGGATGAAGCTGGAAACCATCATTCTCAGTAAACTATTGTAAGGACAAAAAATCAAACCCCGCATGTTCTCACTCATAGGTGGGAATAGAACAATGAGAACACATAGACACAGGAAGGGGAACATCACACACCGGGGCCTGTCATGTGGTGGGGGGAGGGGCGAGGGATAGAATTAGGAGATATAGCTAATGTAAATGATGAGTTAATGGGTACAGCACACCAACATGACACATGTATACATATGTAACAAACCTGCACGTTGTGCACCTGTACCCTAGAACTTAAAGTGTATTAATAATAACAATAAAAGAATGTCAGATGACTGCCTGAGAAGGGTGTTCATCCAGGGACCATTTTCAGAGTTTTGCAAACTCTTCCCCCTGTTTTTATGTCTGTACTCAGTCATGATCAGTTGCCAGCTCTTTAAAAATATATATAATAAGTGCTTTGTTGTACTCTATACCAGAAATTGCACCTTAGCATTTGTGTTGAAGTGGTCTTGTCTCCTTGAAATTCCCCAGGCCAGGGTCAGAAGTTCCCAGGCCAGGTTGCATCATACTGCTCAGTGACATATAATGCTAGCCCTGCTAGATGTTTGACTGACCCCTATGGCTATCATTAATCTCATAATCATGATATGCCTCTTATAGTTTACCAACTACCTCGTGCTATTAGCTCAGATACCGTCACTCAAGTTTGAGATGTATTTCTTGACCATTCTTAGGTTCTTTTACTGTTGCTTAGTGCCTAAAATAAAAACCATGCATGTACAAGTTCAGAATAGCAGGCTTACCTTTAAGTCTCCCTCACTTTATCTTTTGGCTCGTAAAGGGGAGTTGGTAATAAGTGGGGAGGACTTTGCTATTATATTAGGGTTGGCCTCACAATCTCCCTCTTTTAGCAGGAACCAGTACATCTTAGGGAGGATAAGGAAAGTAAGATCTATTCTCATAGCAGACTTAGAGTTATCTGCAAATCAAAGAAGAGATAGCTTTGACATAAGCTAATTCCTGTGGTGTCAGCAAAGACCAGGGAGGATACTCCCAATGGGACAAGATTCTCCATAGAAAAGGCACAACATATTCTCTGTACGTGAGATTAATTTACTGTAGCTGAAGTTCAAGAAGATTTTACTGGATATTCCCAGCTTTTTGAGTCTCATCTTTATTATGAGTAATTATTCAGAATTCCTTCCTCAATTTTATGCCCAGAGATTTCTATTAATTAGTTAATAGTCTGGGGGTTTATTTACCTGATATAAAAAAAGCCAAGCAACTCAGTATTAATCTTTTCTCCATGACTGTATCATATCTAATGACTTTAAATTGCTCTTAAGACAAGAAAAATCTTACGATGCCCATAACCTTTTAAAATTTCTAAACAGTTTTATGCTTCCTTTAGCTTTCACACCCTTGCAAATGCCATTACACTTTACCTATGATATCTTCCTCTACTTTCATCTAGTTAGTGCATCATTCAGGTCTCAAGTTTAAGTCATTTCCATGTATGACACCATGTTTCCGTATTGTATGTGTCAGAGCACTCTTCTACAACAAATCATTCACTGCTATGTTTATATATGTGTCTTCCAATTGATGTCCCTCCCTACCATTAGAATGCAAATTTCATGAGGCACAAGCCATGTATATTATGTTCATGGTGCCTTGTACAAACCAGTGATCACTAAATATTTCTTAAATAGTTCAATTAATTTAAACAAAAGAACAAAAAATAGCTGGATACTATAAATTTTTAAGCATACTTATAAAATGCAAAAATGTAATATCTGCACTCAAACAAAATTTATTATAGGCAGTTAAATATTTTAAAAAGTGCCCTATTAACATTTTAAAAATGCTAATTATAATATGAAACAATAAAATGGGAATTATCAGAATTGTCCAAATAATGAAGCACCCTAATGTTAGCCTTCATCTATAAAGTTATATTAACGGTTTTCACTTTTGAAGATAAAATATGTTATAGGGATAAAATGTTTCTACCACATCCAACTGTTTTCAAAATGTTAGTGGTATCCATGTCTTTGTTTCACAGGTTTCATCAAAGACTGAAGTGACTGAAATATTTATGTCATTTAAGGGGCATTGATAGAGGACTCCAGTCAGGGCTTACCATTATATTAAAATTTTGCAAAGGAAAATATTTTTATAAAAGATGTGTAAATCTGTATTAGAGAGACACATAATCTGAACTTCAGATAATCCACTCTGTGAATCATTATTTTTTTTAAAAAGGCTGTTTTCATGAAATACAGTTTTGAGCACTATTCTCTCCCTCCAATGAGGAAAAATTAGATAAATATATGTAGGGCATTTGAAAAGCTAATTCATGTGGACTATTTCAGTTTTATGATAGCAGAAGCCAAAAGGGATTTAAACAAATAGTACTTTTTTTCTGCTTTCCTCTTCTGTGTTAAGGATTCATTTCACTATACTATTGAAGCCTATTTCAGTACACAACCAAATGCTCAAGTGACTTATGAAGTAAGACACAGCCATTGTAATGATCTATTTCCATGACATTTAATGTCAAAAAAAATGTCATTATCCAGTGCAAAATCAACAGCCTGGTCGAGTTAAAGACATATTTTAAATCTGATTACATTAGATGGCAACTCTAATGAGAACATGTAACAGCTATTATCCTGTTAGACATAATTTCAATCATGAATGTCAAACATCATTAGTTTTGATTGCTTGGGGATTTAGAAATTCATTTTTATGAAATACTGTTTTGTGAAATACTGGGAAGAGTTTTTTATTTATTTCCCATTATTAGCATTAGGAAGGGGAGAAAGGTGTTGCAGTCTACCGAATTATAGAAAATAAGAAAGGCCAAGGTAACAGCTCTGCCAATAGCAAACTGAATCCTAGGAAGATATAAAATGGCCTTTAAGAAGAAGTTGAGCATTATATCAGAAATAAGGTGATTATTTTGTCATATTATAATATAAGAGAAATCACTTAGATTAAAATATGCAACCTAGATTCATTCGTAAACCAATACTTAAAATGATGTCTGTCTTTTGGCAAGTAGTCAATAATACTTTTATGAATGAAATGAACATTACAGATGTTATAATATTTGTATCTTCGAATGTTAAAGCTACATTAATCCTGCCAAGCCAATAGAATAACAGTTTTGTGTTTTTCAAGAAAAAATAATTTCTTATAAATACAAATACTAATATAATTTGTTATATATGATTTCAGAATTTGACCAAAATGCTTCTACCTAATAATTTGGCACTATTTAAAGATATAGAACCTTGGAGTTTTTATTTCTTAAGTGTTTGAATTTGTATAATTCTCAAATCTATTGGTGTTTTACTTTCTCTTACTCTTTTCTATGGACTTTATAGGTAATAGCATTCAATTTATTTTTAGGAACAGCTATAAATTGCCTAACAATTTGTGCCCACATATTTTTTATTACTAAACTAGAATCTTTCCCACAGAGAAGGATACTGTGTTATGACTAAGTGGTGTGTGAAACAAAAAATATGGATATTGATTTTTGAACTTCAAACCCACCATTTTAGAAAAGTAAAGAGGCTGACATCTAAGCACAATATATTCTCTCATTGCTGGTGACCACAGCTCCCAATTACAAAATGAGGTTGTCCCAGGTTCCATTATAAATTTCCTTCAGAGTTTATAAGTCAGCTATAAAACATACTCTGAAGCAGAAACCTAACACATAGGGATTCGGCTTGGGAGTGCTTTATTTTTAATTCAAATTTAGTTTGAATTTGTTCAGCTATTTCTAAGTGACAGGACATAATAAAAGTGAATATGGGAATGCAGCATGCTTTTTTTGCATTTCTATAACTAGAAAATTAATTTCTTTTATAAAATATATTTTTTCAGGTCGTTGATTGGAGACATGATTTTATTGTTTGAGGGAGAAATATCAAAAATTGTTATTAAATAAATAAGCAAGAAACCAAAAGTTAAACACAGATGATAAAAAATGAGAATATGTAGTGTCTCCCCATAGCATTTATTTTTATGATTAACAAGTCCCTATATAGCCACTGTCAGTATATCAGGTAGATAAATAAAGTTTCTATTAAAATAACTTTGATTGCAAAAAATGTATACCAAACCTAGAAGAAATGCAAAATTCTCACTAACATATATTTTCAGGGTTTTGTCCTTAAGATAATTTAAAAGTCAATTTACTAAGGTCACTCAAACTATGTAATCCAGCAGCAATGTCAGCATAATAACTCATCAATGTTATACATATTATAATTTTATGTATGTGATACAATTGGCCGTTGAACAACATAGGTTTGAACTGCACAGGTCCACTTATACACAGATATTCTTCTGCCTCTGCCACCCCTGAGATGACAAATTCAACCCCTCCTCTTCCTTCTCCTCAATGTTAAGACAGCGAAGAATAAGACCATTGTAATGATCTATTTCCATGAAATGGATAGTAAATATATTTTATGTTCCTTATAATTTTCTTAGTAACATTTTCTTTTCTCTAGCTTACTTTAATGTAAGAATGAAGTATTTTATATATATGTATATATATATATAATGTACAAAATTGTGTTAATTGACTATGTTGTGGGTAAGGCTTCTGGTCACCAATAGACTATTAATAATTAAGTTTTGGGGAAATTAAAAGTTATTTGTAGCGATTTTACTGCACTGGAGGTTGGTGCCATTAATTCCTGTGTCGTTCAGGGGTCAACTGTATAATATTATGCTTATGGATGTATATTTCTTCAACTTTACATCTGTATTGGAGTTGTCAATTTGGAAAAAAATAATTACACAAATTACAAAAGTAAAAATGCAAATTATAATTTCTCTTTCATTTTGAAGTTGCATAATAATATATCATTTATTTTTTTCTAGACCTAAGCATAATAAAGGAACTGTTTTGAATTATTTATTTAGGAATTGAAGGTAGTTTAACTGTGCCACACTCTCTTTTTCTCACCCAGTAGTAGTTGTGTCTAATTATGAATAATGGGTTAACATTATAGTCACTGACTGTGAAACAGAGAAGGTTTCAAGGACTAAGAATTCAGCTGATCAGTTCGGTCTCTGAACCTTGAATTTACTGTTTATAATCTTCTAGACGCTAACATTAATGCCTTTTCAGGTACCACATAAGTTAGAATTTTGCCTGGGTTTTTGTGGATCTACACTCTTGCTGCCCCTCCATTTCCTGTACTACCTGCATTATCAGCTTATATCTAGTTTTCTGCTTCATGATTTTAGACACAGCCTGAGATGTATTTAAAATTTGGCTTGGATAACTTCTGCCATCTAATGTTGCCACAGGTGCACTGGTTACAATTTCTGCCCTCCCACATTCAGTCAGTAGAGTTTTCTCCTCGTCAGCATTGGTTCTGTAGCTTTAACTTGACATGCATCAGTACAGTGCCTGACCCAAACATCTAAGTCTTCTTGCATCACTTATATCTGGATTTACCCATGAAAAGCCAGTATGTTTTGAGAAAAGCAGAGGAAAAAAATATTTATGTTGGTGTTTTAACTTTTTGGTACAACAGTAGAATCCTAGGACTTTGTCAGCCTTGATTTATATTTTGTGTGGGATTTTTCATGTATTCTTTTGAGTAACAATAGCTGTAATTATTTTTTCCACAACATCTTTGTACAATTTTGTAACCAAGATAAAGAAGCTATAAGACAAGTTGTCAACTATTTCCTGTCTATTCTCTGGAAGTATTTATCTAAGATTAATATTAATACATTCATAAATGGTTGATAAAATTGTTGTGTGAAATCACCTACTTTGGAGTTTTCTATGTGGATAATTTTATTATTTAGTTTGATTTGCTTCTTTGTTTTTATTAAGGATTTAATTTTCTTAGAAGTTATGGAAGAATTAAGATTTCCTACTTCTGTTAAATTTGTTAAGTGCGCTTTTGTTGGACCAATAGAAAAAATAAAATGAGTTCAATTATATTGATTTTCTGTAAAGAAAACATTCCATTGTGAATCACAGTTTAAGCTAGCAAGTATAACCAGTTAAATTGTGATACACTATTTTTAGTGCCAACTAGGAAGTATTGTCTTAAGCTAGTAATTTATAATATCTAAATATATGCATGACCAAAAAAGTTGTAGGTACAGACCTAAAATACCTATATATAAGAAAGGCAGCTGTGGTGGAGCCAGGTTGTACAATTTTTTGCAACCCGTATGCTTGAGACATTTGAAGCACTCGCCAATAAATATGTTATTAGGCAATTAAAACACTTTATAAATGGAATGGTAAATGTGTCTATATCTGAGGTTTTCAACCATACTCCAAAGCAATTAAACAAGGATCTTATGAGTAGAGGCTTGCCATCTGTGTTTGTGGAAATTCCCAGATTATATTAAGGTAAAGCCAAATTTGAAAAACATTGATATTGATGGATCGATAAGTGATTACTGTCAAGACAAAAATGTATAGGTTTGAAGCACCAGGTGTTTGTTCTAGACTATCACAAGTTCAAATTAAAGTATGGAATGGGAATTCAATCTTCATGTTTCATTAATACTGTTATTGAATACTTACTATTATCTGAGACTAATCAAAACACTGGGAATGAAGCAGTGAACAGTCTTCGCTCCTTGTTTCACGGAGTATACATTTGGATTATAGTAAAGAAGGAGTAATAAACAGGAAAATTTGGCATTAATAAGTGCTATATTACACATAGAGATATTTGAGTGAAGAGGTGTATGCTATAGATGGAAGAGGAAGGAAGCCTATCTGAGTGGTTAAGAATTTATGTTTAAGCAATGAGAAAGCGAATGTAGTGAGAGTGGATTGTAGCAAGAAAAGATGGCACAACAGCAGGCACAAGTTACCCTATAACAAGACTGTTCAAACTAATGTGAATTTAGGTCTCATTTGAGGTTTTCCCTTTGGGAGAGGGTACAGTTTCATTTGCACCAAAACCATGAGGCCATCTTGGGTATAATGCAGAGAATAAAGAGAAATCAGAAAAGAAGGAAGACTATTAATTGACATGATATTCATGTGCTCATATGTGGTTTTGCCTTGTGTTAGGGTGAAAAGCATCAGTGATGAAAATAGATGTGTTTTAGTCCATTCACATTGCTATAATGGGATACTTGAGGTTAAGCAGTTTAATAAGGAGGTTTATTTGGCTCATGGTTCTGCAGACTGCACAAGAAGCAGAGTACCAGCATCTGTTTCTTGTGAGGGCGACCAGATGCTTTCACTAATGGTGGAAAGGGAAAGTGAGCCTGCGTGTGAGGTCACATGGCTAGAAGGGAAGCAAGACAGAGATGGAAGGGAGGTGCCAGGCTCTTTTTAACAACCAGATCTGGTGGGAGCCAGAATTTACCCATTACTTTGAGGATGGCACTAAGCATTTATGAGGGATCTTTCCTCATGAGCCAAACACCTCACATTATGTCATACATCCAACATGGGGGATCATATTTCAACATGAGGTTTGGAGGGGTCAAGTATATAAATCATAGAAAGGAGGAAGGGTGCAGAGTATACTTTGGAATTTGAGTTACCAGAACTTGCTGAGGAATTTTACACAGAGACTGGAAAAAAAAAAAAAAAAGAAATATGGAGTGACTTCTTAGTTTTTAAAATTGTATTTGTTGATTTTTATTTTTCTTTCCTTCAGCAACAAACAGAATAGGCAAGAAGATGGTAAAGACTAGAGAGGAAAATTAGGTGAAGAAGGTGAAATCAGGAGTGGAATTTTGTTTTGGCTAGTGTCAAGTTTTTTTGTTTTGTTATGTTTTGTTTTTTTGAGATGGAGTCTCGCTCTGTCGCCCAGGCTGGAGTGCAGTGGCATGATCTCAGCTCGCTGCAACCTCCGCCTCCTGGGTTCAAGCGATTCTCCTGCCTCAGCCTCCCTATTAGCTAGGACTACAGGTGCATGCCACCACACCCAGCTAATTTTTTGTATTTTTAGTAGAGACGAGGTTTCACCGTGTTAGCCAGGATTGCAGTGTTAAGTTTGAGATGCCTAATAGAAACCCAGGCAAAAGTCTCCAAATGACATTGGATATACAAGTCTGGATCTCAAACAGACAGAGGCAGGCTAGAAGTAGAACTTATTGAGTCAGATATATTATGCTAATTGAGGCAGACTGCCACTGAGTAAAAGAGTAAGGGTCATGGAGAAACTATAGGTCTTGGGGACTGTGATGATAGGATTGTTGCCCAGAAAATGCAAAGACAAGGCAAAACTGATAGTCTGGGTTCAGGCTTAGGAGCAAACCCATTCTTGGGAAAAGTTTTGGTAGACTCAGAAATTAAATGTCAAGAAAGTGTTGGAGAAAAATAAGTAACCAGTAAAATTTTGTGAAGCAACAAAATGTTTAGGTTAAACAGTGAGCAAACAGAAAGACTGTGCCTCCTTATGTGGTCTGGGACTTTCCCTTCTCTTTCCAATGGGGCTGCAGTCAGTTCTGGAGTGTGACAAATCTGTGGCTCAAAAATGAAATAGGGAGCTATCCAAGAGGTTTGTTAACTAAGTTAATATAGAAATAAGGCTAGACATTGACAACGGATTTAGTCACGTGGAATATGTGGGCTGGTCAGATATTCCAGTAAATATTCAACTTTTCCACTTCATAGAATTCTGTAGACTTAAATACAGGAATATGATTGATTTTGCTGATCAACCAGAAAAATATTTTCTTTAGAGGAAGAGTGCTTACTAAAAATGCAAATACACACACACACACACACACACACACACATTAGCAAAATATAGTGATCCAGCGCTAGTAAGCAGTGTAATAAAAAACAGAGCAATTAAGTAAAATCAAATTTTCTGCACAATTTGAACTCATTGGCATGTAAAGTCTACTGTATTTTTCCCAAGCTGTGTTTATGTAATTAAAATGAAGAAAGAAGATTATATTGCAGAGTATGTTTGTGACAGTAAAGGGAGTAAAATGTTTTATGAAAACAAATACATAAGAAAAATTCTTTCAATCTAGGATTTTGTATTGTTTTTGGCATAGTTTCTTTATATAATAAACAAGCCTTCTGCAGACAGCTGATTGGTTTCTACATTTTTCTTCAAGAAATATCTTAAGAACATTCTTTTTGCACATCTGCAGCATTTTTGAAGTATTTCTGATTTATTTCTTGTGAATTACATAGAATCTGTTGCATCATCAGAAAATATTCCAAGCAGAAAAAATTGTTACTTTGCAAGTAGGTGGATGACTGTAGTTTTGAGGAAATGTTGCCACTTCTATATCAGGCCATTTTGGAGGAAGAAAACTTACCTGTTGTTTTTCTTTAAATTTTCAGGAAACACCAAATGAGTTTTCAATTAGTATTCATGAATTGTCTGCACAGGTCAGTAATCAAATTATTTTTTATGTGTCAGCATACTGAAGAAAAGTAGAAAATCAGTGCTTACTTTGATGTAATATAAAGTCAATTGTTCAGAGGATTGATAATCTACTTGGGAAGACATAAACCATTCATTTTTTTAATTCTTGTCTGCTGGTTATTAATGCTTCCATTACAGGCAAGAAAGTGAGCTATTTCTCCAGCTCACAGTTACAGGAAGAGGTATAAGGCACAAAAGAAGCATTATTAAAAACTTCCCACATGAGATTAGATTTTTTTAAGACTTCTCTTAGCCTATATCATGACCAGACATCTCAGAACTTTTAAATTCATAATCACCTGTATACCATTACTAACATAATTTAAATATGGGTCTAGGGACAAATGAAGTAGAAATATCTATTTACTTTATCCTGATTTGAGGGAGACATAAAGTCAAATGTAATTGTAGCAACCAGCAAGAAAAAGGGCTGATAAAAAAGCAGTGCACTGAAAGGTGTGTACCGGGTAATCACAGGCCAACCACTAGTTCAAACTGTGACTGGAGGCATTGCAGAGGCTAATGAAAAAAGACTGACCTCTGTGTAATCCACCACCTACCTAACCTCTCTCTTTGTTCCAGCCTTCCTTGTTCAAATGTCACCTGCCATGAATGTAGTTGGAGCCATAAGGCTTCCCTTTAGGCTCCACCAGTGTCAATGTACATTGCATTTGCCAGGCTTCTTGGATCCTTCAAGAAGCTCTCACCTCTGCCTTGGACCCCCAACTGTACTGTTGTCCCCACCAGAAATATTAAAATAATTGTCCCCTGAAGGACAATGGTGGCAATGCTACAAAGACCTTAGTAAGGTTGAAGTATAAATGGTTCCACTTCCTTGTCCTATACTATCTTTAAACTCTCCATAATACTATTAACAAAGTAATTATAGTTGGATAACCTTTACTTATTATCTAGAGGTGAATGGCTATTTACATGCAAGCATAGCATAAACAAAACAAAAGAAAACAAAACCCCAAGCAAGCCAAAATGCAATGTAATAATTACTACTGTATACCAATATCCCTGCTCCGTACACAGGTGCTTGCTGACTCCACTCTTTTCTTAGATCTTGATCCGTTGCTATTTTCATAGGTCCCTTATCTTTCTAAAATTTTTGCAGATCTATTCTCTCTTGGTATTTGCCTGGACCCTCATAGCTTTGCAAGAACATGAATTATTATTCTCTTTTTTATTGTACAAAATAATCCAGATCTCTCTTCCTTATTCCATTCATTTAGGTTATGTCCAGAAGGCATCATTTCTCTTCATGAAAAGTTCCATCTGGGTGTTTTCCTAAATAATATAATCTATCTAAATGTTGTCACTCCCTTGAAGGTAGAAGATGCTATAGATTGCATTCAATTCTTTTTCAAATAATTACATACACATGCAGATATATCTATATCTAGGTCTAGACAGATACAGCTATCGATAATATGTGTGTGTAGTTATCTGTAAAATAATACATACAGATATGAAGAAACTCTTGTTCATATTCAAGTACAAATTGCTTCATAGTTGAATGCTCATGTGTTTGGGTGAACTATAGGTAAACTTATGTGGAGGACTCTTCTTATTGGGCTTCCCACATTTGGAGCAGTTTTTACCTTAGAGCATCTTAAACATCAGTGTTTGTCCCCTGAAACTGATGGCTAATAGAAGCCTAATTATTCCCACTCTGAGCTCTTTATATGATGTCTTTATGACAATGCACCAACTGATAATGGTTTGGCTCTGTGTCCCCACCCAAATCTCATATCGAATTGTAATCTCCATGTCAGGGGAGGGGTCTGGTGGGAGGTGATTGGATCATGGGGACAGATTTCTATCTTGCTGTTCTCATGAGATATTATCATTTAAAAGTGTTTGGCACTTCCCCCTTTTCTCTCTCTCTTGCTCCGCTGTGGTAAGACACGCTTGCTTCCCCTTCAACTTTACCACGATTATAAGTTTCCTGAGTCCTCCCGGTCATGCTACCTTAACAGCCTGTCCAATTAAACCTCTTTTCTTCATATTTTCTTCATAAATTACCGAGTCTCAGGTAGTTCTTTATAGCGTGTGAAAACAGACTAATACATCAACTATGCAAGCTTTAGGAAGGGAACATATTAACTTTACAATAATTTTAATGACTTCAAATTAATATATTAAGTATCCATTCTGTTGTGTAAAATGCTTTCATTAAGTGTTTATTGAGAACAAAATGAAAGAAGGGAAGAAGAAAAACTGTTTCCACCTCTTTAGATATTTTGGCTAAAGTGTCTCCAAATTATAAGGATTGCATTGTTTCTTCAATAAGGACATTTGACATGTATTTAGTATTTCAATCATGGTTTTGCTGTCTTTGGCATACAGTCAATTTTTTAAGCTCCCTTACCAAACCATCAGCCACGTCAATTATTATGTCCAGGGGGATGTTTCATGATGTTTAGGGACAAGGATTTTCTTTGAGAAATTTTGCACTCCTGAAAAAGACACAGGCATAGTAGATAGCTTCCTTCAAATCTTTATTGTTTTTATGATGAAAATAATGCCTGCGTAGTCATCCTCATTCTGCACCTACAAGGTAACAAACAGCAGACAAGTCAATGTCTGCTAAGTCTAGCAGAGCAGAAAAAAAAGCATAGATAATTAAATAATGCTTTCAGAATTCTATCTCCAGACTGTTATTTTTTAGTAAAGTGTTGTTTAAACATTCTGAGTGTGATATCCCATTAATGCACCAATTTGAATTCCTAACTGATATATTCTGACAAAGGGATTTTTCAAGTACAGCTATAGAACTGTTCAGTTCCAAGTTTCTATTCAGGACATCTTGGGAAATATAGAAAAATAAGCAACCATCCTTTAATCTTGGTTTGCTTTATTATGATTCATAAAGTCCAGTGAAGTCATGACTGACTCATCACTTTCTAGTCCTATGATGAAAAATGAGGTTCAGTTTCATTAAACATAATTTGTTTCTTCACACACTATAAACTAGCATCTAGAATTGGTTTATTTGCCAAGAGAAACTGTTACTTTGATATATTTTAATTGGAAGCAATTGTAGCATTTTTTTCTGCAAATAATAATGAACATTACTTTCTATTCATGTGATTACAATATCTTTGTTAATATTGATATAAATATTGTTTGGATATTAAAATATACCATATAAACATTTTTTCAGGTGAGGAAGAATCAAGAATGTACCCTGTAATTTTTGCTGGTTTCATAGATGATCAGAGTTAGAACTCTTTTAACGATGAGATTGGAAACATCATAAAACAAATGAACAATTATGCAGATAATTGCTGTTATATCATTTTAACAATTCAAATTGATATGGGAATTTGTCATTTCTTTGCTTGAATTGAAGTTTCTTCATCAGTTGGTTAAAATCAGACTTTATGCATTGTACGATTTAATGGCTGTAGATGACATTCATATAGAAAGCAAGATGTAAAATTGAAGGAAGCTGCTGTGTATTTTGATTATGTCAAAAATAATGAAAAATAACCACTTTTCAGTGATTGTTCTAAGTATTGTGTTATACATATGTAACTTATCATAGTCTACTGATGTCAGTATTTTACCAGTTCAGTAAAGTATCTTCTAATGGCCATTTATCCTCTGGTTTATAGTATAATTGTCTTAATCATTTCCTCTATATAAATTTAGAACCACATTGGACAATGTTATCATTTTTGCTTCAACAATCCAACACACAATAGTTTCCTCTTGTCAAAGGGGGATATCTTCCATGACTACCAGGGGATGCCTGAAACCGTGGATAGTACTGAACCCTACATATACTATATTTTTCTTTCTTATACAATCACAACATATAGGGCAGGTAGCACGTACAATATGGGTACACTGGACAAAGGAATGATTCATGTTCTGGCAGGATGGAGCTAGATGATGGGAGACTTCATTGCATTACTAAGAATGACACAAAATTTAAAATTTATGAATTCCTATTTCTGAATTTTTTTCATGTAATATTTTCATAGTGTGGTTGACCAAAGGTAACTGAAACCATAGAAAATGAGACCTTAGTTAAGAAAGAACTGCTATATAGATGCGGCTTGACTTATGATGTGACTTATGATTTTTCTGCTTTACCATGGGTTTATCAGAACGTAACCCCATAATAAGTTGAGGAGCATATGTTTTTTTTTTGAGACGGAGTCTCGCTCTGTCGCCCAGGCTGGAGTGCAGTGGCGCAATCTCGGCTCATTGCAAGCTCCGCCTCCCGCGTTCACGCCATTCTCCTGCCTCAGCCTCTCCGAGCAGCTGGGACTACAGGTGCCCGCCACCACACCTGGCTAATTTTTTGTATTTTTAGTAGAGACGGGGTTTCACCATGGTCTCGATCTCCTGACCTCGTGATCCGCCCGCCTTGGCCTCCCAAAGTGCTGGGATTACAAGCATGAGCCACTGCGCCCGGCCAGAGCATATGGATTTACAGTGTTTTGAATTATGATTTTTTGACTTTATGATAGGTTTTTTTAGATATTAAATACATTTCGGACTTGCAATATTTTCAACTCACAATGGGTTTATCAAGATGTAACCCCATCATAAGTCAAGGAGTATCTGTACTTTAGAAGACTCAGAAGGAAAAGTCTTTTCTTGTGTTGTCTATTTTTTTGATTACCATGTTCTTCCTTCCTGGCATTCCAAAATTTCTACTACTATTATATATACAAGAAAATGTAAAAATATATATTTTATATATTCCTTCTTTTATCATTTTTCTGTTTAGATAGCTTCCTCTGGCCATTATTTTATGGTAGGTCTACTGTAGATGAATTCTCTTATTATTCCTTTATCTGAGAATGTCTTCATTTTCCATCATTCCTGAAGAATATTTTTACTGGTTATAGGTTTCTAGATTGACAATTCTTTTCTTACCACATTTGAAACATGATGTGTTTATTTATGCCCTCCATGATTTCTAGTGAAAAATTCACTGCCATTCACACTGATTTCCTCTATACATAAAGCATTCCTTCTTTCTTGCTATATTCAATATTTTTTCTTTGTCTTAGTTTTCAGAAGTTTTACTATGACATGTCTTACTATGGACTTATTTGGGTTTATTCTGCGGCAGTTCACTCAACTTCTTGAATCTATAGGTTTATGCGTTTTTCTGAAATTGACTAGCATTATTTCTTCAAGTACTTTCTCAATTCCATCCTTTCCTCCTCCTCCTCCTCTCCGTGTGCAACTCCAGTGAAAGGAATGATAGATCTTTTCTTGTAATCCTAAGGTGTCTGAAGCTCTGTTCATTATTTTTTGAATCGGTTTCCTCTCTGTTACTTGGACTGGGTAATTCTAATGTTCTGTCTTCAAGTTTCTGGCTCTTTCATTATGCTGTTTAACCCATACATTGAACTTTATTTTTGTAATTGTACTTTTCATTTCTAAATTTTTAATTTAGTTTTTACTTTTTTTTAATTTCTTTGCCGGAAATCTCTATACTTTGTGTTTTGCTAAATGCTCATTCACATGTTTTTATGGGGACTGCTTTAAAATCGTGTTAGCTATACCTAACATCCCTGTATTTAGTGTTTGGACTTATTGTCTTTCTCTCAATTAGTTGAGATACTTCTGGTTTTTAGTATGATGAGTCATTTTTTATTGAAACCTGGGCACTTGGTTATTATTTTGAGACTCTGGATCTTACTAATTTTCAGTTTACCTGATTTTCTCTGACACTACTGCAGCGGAGAAAGAGGGAGGTGCTGCCTTGTTATTGCCAACTGGAGATTGAAGTCCAGGCTTCCCTCTTTAATCTCTGTTGACACCGTTAGCCTTCTCTGAAATCATCCTAGAGGTGGGTAGAAGATGGAGTGCTTGTGAGTCTCATCTTAGCTGAGTGCAAGTAGAAATCTAGGCTACCCATGGAAGCTGCTGGTGGTGTGGGTGGGGTTGGTCCTACAGGATTTTTGCTGTTGTTGTTGTTGTTCTTTTCCTGTGGCGTTTTGTTGAAGAAGAGTAGTTAATGTCTAAAACTTTAATGCTAGGCTTCCCCTGTTCTAGTTTTTTGGTAATAAAGAGCTAGACATCATACTTTTTTTTGTTTTTTGTTTTCGTTGTATTCTTCTTGTTGGTGGTGGTGGTGATGGGGTGTGTGTGTGTGTGTGTGTGTGTGTGTGTGTGTGTGTGTGGTCTCATTAGCATTTCTGCGTGGCTGGTTTATTTAACATTCAGCCTTAAATTTTAAGGAAGAAAGCAAATCTAGGAAGCTCACCGTTATGGGATTTTTGGGGTGTTGCTTTTCTGGCTGGAAACCTCTGTGACTGCTTGTGCTTTTGCCCAAGTTTTGCTCAGCTCTGCCTGGTCCACTCTGGCTGGCAAGCTACACTCAGCTCTTGCTACCGGCCTGGATCTCATACTTCTGAAGAGACTGGAGTGGAGTGGCAAGAGGTGTGTGAGTGAACAGGCATGGGGTCCAGCCACTGCACACAGTCAAGCACACTGGCTGCTGCAGTGGGGCAGGCAGCTCCAGGTGCCAGCACAGGTGCCAGCTCATTACAAGGCTGTGGCTCGACCAGGCGCACCAAAAGCACCTTCCATGGCTGGCACTGGGGAACGTAATGGTGCCTGGAAGCTTGAGGACTCCAGAAACTGCAGGGGTTCAAAGGGAGAGTCACAGCCCTTGCTAGGGGAGCTTGCAGGTCTGGGCTCCACAAAGAGCCACAGCTCTTCTCTCCTTCTCCCTTCTCTCCTTCTTGTCACCCACAATGTGATGAGCAAGAGGCTGCTTCAGCTCTGTTTGTATTACAGCTCTTTTTGTATTACAGCTCTTTTAACCCCTCCATTTGGTGGGTCCCAAGTTCTTGTCCTGCGTCCAGGAAGAATGAGGTATGCAGACCAGTGGAGGGTAAGCAAGACAGCAGAGTTTTCTTGAGTGATAGAACAGTTCAGAGAAGACCCAGGGAGGCTAGCTCCTCTCCATAGGCAGGTCATCCTGTTGAGTATTCAGTTTTCAGCACAGAGGTAGCTCTTCTCTGCAGCGGGTCATCAGCAGATGGGAGACCCTGGAGTGGGAAGCTCCTCTCTGCAGTTGGTCGTCCCATTGTCTTCCAGTTGCCTCTCCATCCTCTCCTGGATTCTTGCTGAGTCTGGGGGTTTCCATGGCCTCAGAGGGGAGGAAGTGCATCCTGATTGGTCCATGAGCAGCCATGGGTGGGCCCAGGGAAAAGCATCGCACATTCCCACTCCTGTCCTTGGGACTGGCAGCCTGGCTCCAGGCTTCAGACCTTTCCTGGCTTGAAGGTGGGGCTTCACCAGAGACCCACACTTTTCTACCCTGAAGCCTTTCAGTCTTCTGCTGCTGTTCATGGAGCCCAGGCTGTTTATGTCAAGGGCCACCTGCAGCCCAGGACTAGGATGTTTTCAGCCTCCCCACCCCTTCATTCTCCCTCGCGTACTCATCAGTGCCCAAAGTCTGGAGGGGGCTGAGGTAGCAGGCGGCTGGTGTGTCAGTGCTGCCTGAGCATGCGCACACCCAGCTGGGCTGCAACAGCACCCGGGCTTAGCCCCATTTTTGCTCTGAGATTGGAGTGAGCGCTGGGAGCAGGGAGAGGCCAGGCAGCCAAAGCAGACACCTCTGAGCCTATAGGAGGTAATGGGGAGGCTTCCTGTCCCCCAGAGTGCAGAGATGCCTGGGTCTGCTGCCGTAGCTCGATAGCTGCAGCTGGGAAAGCAGGGCTCTTGCCTGCTTCCGGCACCCAAGAGGGAGGCCCATGTCCACAGTCACGTTGGGCTGCTGGAGCCATGCCTGGGAGGGTGGGACTGCTGCCTACCCCCGGCTCCTGCAGGCTTTGTGGAGGGCGGTACCCCTCAGGCCCAGCTCCGCCTCAGGGCCCCTTTCTGCCCACCCATCCGTGCCCGACTGCACTGCTCCCCAACTGGCGGGCAACTTGGCCCAGCTCCATCATGGTAGACTCTGGGAAGATCCCAGGTTGGGATCCCCGGACTGTCCGCCGCCTCTCCGTGCCCTCCCTGCAGTGGTGGCAGGCTAGAGTGGCGACATGGGGTCAGGGGCCAAAGCGGCAGAGGCTCCTGGCCTGACAGTGCACTGGACCCGCCAGGCTGAGCAAGGGTAGGGGCGGCACAGTCAGCTGCCTCCAAGATACGGGGCATAGGGGACACAGGGCACAGGAGTCCCAACACTGCCACCAGCTCCCACCCGCAGCAACCTGCCCTCACTGCCCCCCACCCCCTCGGCAGCCAGCGCCATGACAGTGGTTGCTCTGGACAGCCCACTACTGCCATCATCACTACCACATCATTTATTGAGTTCTGAGGTCCCTAGCATGTCTACCTTCTCTCCGCCTTTCAAGAGTCTTCTTAGCTTGATTTTACATACGATATGCAGAGTTTTTAGTTGCACTTAGCAGACGGAATAGAGAAAAGTACGTCTATCTCCCCATAAGCAAAAATGCATTTGCTCTTTTTCTAAAGACAGTGTTCTGTTGTATGGACAGATCCCATTTCTTCATACTCAGTTGTTGTTTCTAGTTTTTGACATACATGAATAAAGCCATATTAAAGACACAGATCACAGGATTTTCTCTGAAAAAAGGTTTTCATTCTGTTAGTGGTGGAAGAGATCTGAGTTACCGTGATTTACCAGCAGCAAATCACACAGATATGCCGCAACCTCAATTCTTGCCTCCTCAGTAGAAAGAATTCGACTGCGGGGCATAAGGCAGAAGGAGAGACCGAGGCAAGTTTCAGAGCAGGAGTAAAAATTTATTGAATAGCTTTAGAATTGCAAGAAAAGGAAAGAAGAAGGAAAGTGCAACTTGGAAGAGGGCCAAGCGGGTGACTTGAGAAGCCTGGTGCACAACCTGACCTCTTGAATTGGGGTTTTATACATTGTCGTACTTCCGAGATCTGGCCTTACTTCTCCCGACCCCTGAGATATTATTGGGAAGCTGCTGACCAGTTTCAGGTGTTTTCTATAAGGAGACTGTCTTTCCCTGGCACTGGTGGTGACCAATTATTACTTTAGAGAAACAGTTACTAACTACCTGACCATCACCTGATGGTCACCCAACACTCCTGGGGTGTGTGTGTGGGGAAGCCGTCTCCTGCCCTGCTCATACCTGACCAGCCACTGTAGCAATTCTACTTTGGTAAGTACCTTAAAATGAGATTGCTGTATTGTATGGTTAGTATATTTTTTAACTATGAGAACCTGCCAGACTGATTTCCTAAGTAACTGTAACATTTTTCATCACATCAACCACACATTATGTATCTCGTTGTTGTGTATCTTCTTATTTTGAGCACTTATATTTTCAATATTTTTTTAAAAAAATTAAGCTATCTAATAGATGCAGCAAGTTGCTTTGTCAAGATATTCAGAAACACATATGCATCCCAGAAAGCAACTTTGAAATCGAACACTATTTTTTCCTAAGATTATGGTACAACTTCCTATTTTGTGTATTAGTACAATTTCCTATTTTGTAGATTGTGTATTGGTATCTTTTAAGCGTACTTTTATATGAGAAGTCTATTCTTTTCTTTTTTACAAATTTATTATGAAAACGTTTGCATTTTAATACCATCATTAATGAAATACATTTCCCATTTTTATTTATAGGAATTTGTTATTAGAGTAGAAGAGAATTATTAGTTGGTAATATTATTTTGTACCTACCTTGCATGGTTTAGAAAATTTGTTAAAACTCTGATAGATTTACTTTACTAAGGCCTCTTGAGTTTTATAAAATATAATATTAGGAGCAAAAATATATATCTTTTATGTTTTTCATATGTTATGTCAATTATTTTGCTTTTTCTTATTTCCCTTTTCAAAATGTATCAGCACAATTTTTTAAACTTTTAATTTTTTTTTTTTTTTTTGAGACGGAGTCTCGCTCTGTCGCCCAGCTGGAGTGCAGTGGCGCAATCTCGGCTCACTGCAAGCTCCGCCTCCCGGGTTCACGCCATTCTCCTGCCTCAGCCTCTCCGAGTAGCTGGGACTACAGGCGCCCGCCACCACGCCCGGCTAATTTTTTTTTGTATTTTTAGTAGAGACTGGGTTTCACCGTGGTCTCGATCTCCTGACCTCATGATCCGCCCGCCTTGGCCTCCCAAAGTGCTGGGATTACAAGCGTGAGCCACCGCGCCCAGCCAACTTTTAATTTTTATGTACCTAAGTGTATATGTTTATGGAGTACATGAGATATTTTGATACAGGTATACAATGTGTAATAATCACATCAGAATAAATGTGGTATCCATCACCTCAAGGATTTATCATTTCTTTGAGTTACCAACGTTCTAATTATACTCTTTTAGTTATTTTTAAAATGTACAATAAATTATTGTTAACTGTAGTCATCCTGTTGTGCTATCAAATACTGGGTCTTACTCATTTGCTGTAACTGTGGTTTTTATCTAATAACCATCCCCACTTCCCCTGTACCCCTCATCCCCTACTACTCTTCCCAGCCTTTGGTAAGCATCATTCTAATCTTCGTCTCCATGAATTCAATTATTTAAATTTTTAACTTCCACAAGTAAGTGAGAACATGCAAAGTTTGTCTTCCTGCACCTTAATTATTTCGCTTAACACACTGTCCTCTAGTTTCATCCATGTTGCAAATGACAGAATCTCATTATTTTTTATTTTATTTTATTTTTGGATGATGGATACTTAATTATATACACATACCACATTTTCTTTATCCATTCATCTGCTGATGGACACTAAGGTTGCTTCCAAATTGTAGCTACAAGGAATAGTGCTGCAATAAATATGGGAGTGCAGATATTTCCTTTCTTTGGGATCTATACCTGGCAATGACATTGCTGGATCATATCCTGGCTCTTTTTTTGAGTTTTTTGTGGAACTTCCAAACTAGTTCCAGCATTTGTACTAGTACAGCAGTTGTACTAATTTACATTCCCACCAACAGTGCATGAGGGTTTCCTCTTCTCCACATCCTCATCAGCATTAGTTATTACCTGCCATATTGATAAAAGCCATTTTTGCTGGAGTGAGACCATATCTCATTGTAGTTTTGATTTGCATTTCTCTGATGATCAATGATGTTGGGCATCTTTTCATATACCTGTTTACCATTTGTATAGTCTTCTTTTGAGTGATATGTGTTCAGATCTTCTGCCCATTTTTTAATCAGATTATTAGATTTTTTTTCCTGTTGTGTTGTTTGAACTCTTATATATATATATGTTGGTTATCAGTCCTTTGTTAGATGGTTAGTTCGCAAATATATTCTCCCATTCAGTGAGCTGTGTCTTCACTTTGTTGTTTCCTTTGCTGCGCAGAAGTGTTTGGACTTGATGTGATCCTGTTTTCCATTTTTGCTTTGTTTGGCCGTGTGGTATCAACAAACCAATAAATTTTTGCTCACTCCAGTGTCCTCTAGTGTTTCTCCAATGTTTATATTTAGTAGTTTCATAGTTTGAGATCTTAGGTTGACGTCTAATCCGTTTTGAAACATTTCCAGCACCTCAAAAATTACTTACACTTCTGCAGCTAATTCTTCCCTCTGAACCAGCTTGCAGAACATTACATATGTGACTTTTGTCACTAGATTAATTTGAATTTCTTAGAAATATACATTGAAATCAAATATTATATGCTCCTTTGTGTCCAGCCTTTTTCACTTAGTATAGTGTTTTTGAGATCTATTGATGCTGTTGCATGTATTTGTTGCTGGCTTATAATTTTTATTGATAATTAGTATTCAAATGTATTATCTATTACATACTATTGATGTGCATTTTACTTGTTCTTGATTTTGGATGTTACAAATAAAGTTACTATGAACATTATGTACATGTCTTCTTGTAAATATATTTTTAAAAATGTATACTTAAATGTTGCCTGGTTTGGAAGCCATTTAATGAAATGGAATTTTATTTTGTAATTTTTATTTGGCAGTATATGGTGATCCAATTTGTGAAAAGTAATTTTAAGTACTGCTGTCTTGTACAACACACTCAATTTTTATTACCTTTTTTGTGGCTTCCTTAAGATTTTCCATTTATAAGAACTTGTTACTGCAAAAAAGAAAAATAAAATTCACTTCTTTTGACAAGCTGTATAATATGTAATTATTTGTCGAATTCATTTTTGTTCAGTACACTGGGTAAGACCCCTGTACAATGTCAAACAGTAGCAGCAAGTGTTGACATCCTTAACTTGTTATAAATTTTAGGTGGAAAGGTACAGTATTTTGCCATTATGGCACTAGTTTGTGGTTTTATCAAATGCCCTTTATTAGTTTGATGAATTTTCTTCTATTCTTGGTTTGTATAAATGAATGTTGAATTTTGTCAAATGCTTTTCTGCATCAAATGTAATCATTATATGTTTATTCTTTTGATTCTGTTTATATGGCAAAATGTTGACTAAATCTTGCTTAAATAAACTTTAAGTGGTGAATAGATAGCATATTTTTATCTTGTGGGACTTCATTTACTAGTATTTCTTTTTTTGTAATTATACTCTAAGTTTTAGGGTACATGTGCACAACATGCATGTTAGTTACATATGTATACATGTGCCATGTTGGTGTGCTGCACCCAGTAACTCGTCATTTAACATTAGGTATATCTCCAAATGCCATCCCTCCCCGCTCCCCCATCCCCCAACCACAACAGGCCCCGGTGATGGAATTGAACAGTGAGAACAGATGGACACAGGAAGGGGAATTTACTAGTATTTCACTAGGAATATTTACTTGTGTGCTTTTAAACGATATTGGTCTATAGTGTTTCTCTTACAACATAGCGTCTGGTTTGGTGTCAGACAGCAGCTGATGGCCCTATTAAATGAGTTGGGAAGTGTTTCCTGCTTCCTTAATACACTTAGACACTTAGTCAACAATGAATGCTAAATTTTATTAGTTCTTTTCGAATATTTCAATGATTTTTCATATAAATTATATGACAAATTTTGGTCTCAGTGTATTATTTCCTTAATAGACTACTGTATTCTATTTGCTAACATTTCATAATAATTGTTTTAATCTTTGTAATCCTAATTAAGATTTGAAATCAGTGTCCTTTTGTGACATAAATTCTTTTTGGTTTCTATATTAACTAGAATTGTGCTTATAAGTTAAAAGTGTTTTCCTTCTTACATAATTAAAGATTTTACAGCGGAAATTTTATTATCTGAATATAATTTGCTCTGTTACATAGATTTAGTTTTGGCATGTCCTTCTTTATTTTCTAGTTTGTGTATTCTCTTTTGATTTCTTCTTTGATGCAATTGTGTAGGGTCCATTTAAATCATTAATTGTATTGATTAATTTTTATTAGCAATTTCTAAATATATTTTTCTTCACCACACAGGTTGCTTGTAATAATGCACATATTTGGACTTGGTAAATGTGTTGTTTTCAATACATGGTCACATTTTATTTCTGTTTGTTTTTGTTCTTTTGAGACACAGTCTCACTGTGTCACCCACTCTGGAGGTCAGTGGCATGAACTTGGCTCACTGCAAACTCCACCTCCTGGGATCAAGTGATTCCCTTGCCTCAGCCTCCCGAGTAGCTGGGATTACAGGCCCACACCACCATGCCCAGCTAATTTTTGTATTTTTAATAGAGGCTAGGTTTTGCCATGTTGGGCAAGCTGGTCTCGAACTCGTAGCCTAAAGTGATCCTCCTGCCTTGGCCTACCAAAGTGCTGGGATCACAGGCATGAGTCACTGCACCTGGGAGATGGTCACATTTTGTATGAGTTTTATATATGTTTAACAAATAATATGTATTCTCTCTATAAATAATAAAAAGATGTATCTATGTATGTTAATTTAAGATTATTGATTATATTACTCAATTTGTTTACATTTCAACTTCTTTTTCCTTGATCAGGTCTATCAAAATTTGAGCAAGGAATGTAGAAGTTTCAGAATTTTCACCAAAATGTGTTCGGGGATGTACAATTTTCATCAGTCCAGCCTGGAAACTGGTAAACTCCTTCAATATGGAGGCTCCCATTTTTGTTCAAGTAAGACAATTTTTTTTCTATATTTTGTTTAAATATTAGCTCTTCTTACCTGTTTTTATTATTTTATACATGAATTTTATGTATTCTGGCATCTATTTATATGTCCCACCAATTGTTTCATGATTTCTCTTTTGTTGCTTTGCTTTGCAAGTATTTATTGCTCTTAATTTTCCTGGTCACTAGTTCTAAACTCTATATGACTCATTCATGTAATTAGTTTTTTTTTTTTATTGTTATACTTTAAGTTTTACGGTACATGTGCACAACGTGCTGGTTTGTTACATATGTATCCATGTGCCATGTTGGTGTGCTGCACCCATTAACTTGTCATTTAGCATTAAGTATATCTCCTAATGCTATCCCTCCCTCCTCCCCCCACCCCACAACAGTCCCCAGTGTGTGATGTTCCTCTTCCTGTGTCCATGTGTTCTCTTTGTTCAATTCCCATCTATGAGTGAGAACATGTGATGTTTGGTTTTGTGTCCTTGCGATAGTTTGCTGAGAATGATGGTTTCCAGCTTCATCCATGTCCCTACAAAGGACATGAACTCATCATTTTTTATGGCTGCATAGTATTCCATGGTGTATATGTGCCACATTTTCTTAATCCAATCCATTGTTGTTGGACATTTGGCTTGGGTCCAATTCTTTGCTATCGTGAATAGTGCCGCAATAAACATACGTGTGCATGTGTCTTTATAGCAGCAAGATTTATAATCCTTTGGGTATATACCCAGTAATGGGATGGCTGGGTCAAATGGTATTTCTAGTTCTAGATCCCTGAGGAATCGCCACACTGACTTCCACAGTGGTTGAACTAGTTTACAGTCCCACCAACAGTGTAAAAGTGTTCCTATTTCTCCACATCCTCTCCAGCACGTTTTGTTTCCTGACATTTTAATGATCATCATTCTAACTGGTGTGAGATGGTATCTCATTGTGGTTTTGATTTGCATTTCCCTGATGGCCAGTGATGATGAGAATTTTTTTCATGTGTTTTTTGGCTGCATAAATGTCTTCTTTTGAGAAGTGTCTGTTCATATCCTTCGCCCACTTGTTGATGGGGTTGTTTGTTTTTTTCTTGTAAATTTGTTTGAGTTCATTGTAGATTCTGGATATTAGCCCTTTGTCAGATGAGTAGCTTGCCTGTTCATTCTGATGGTGGTTTCTCCCATTCTGTAGCTTGCCTGTTCATTCTGATGGTGGTTTCTTTTGCTGTGCAGAAGCTCTTTAGTTTAATTAGATCCCATTTGTCAATTTTGGCTTTTGTTGCCATTGCTTTTGGTGTTTTAGACATGAAGTCCTTGCCCATGCCTATGTCCTGAATGGTATTGCCTAGGTTTTCTTGTAGGATTTTAATGGTTTTAGGTCTAACATTTAAGTCTTTAATCCATCTTGAATTAATTTTTGTATAAGGTGTAAGGAAGGGATCCAGTTTCAGCTTTCTACATATGGCTAGCCAGTTTTCCCAGCACCATTTATTAAATAGGGAATCCTTTCCCCATTGCTTGTTTCTGTCAGGTTTGTCAAAGATCAGATTGTTGTAGATATGTGGCTTTATTTCTGAGGGCTCTGTTTTGTTCCATTGGTCTATAACTCTGTTTTGGTACCGGTACCACGCTGTTTTGGTTACTGTAGCCTTGTAGTATAGTTTGAAGTCAGGTAGCGTGATGCCTCCGGCCTTGTTCTTTTGGCTTAGGATTGACTTGGCGATGCGGGCTCTTTTTTGGTTCCATATGAACTTTAAAGTAGATTTTTCCATTCTGTGAAGAAGGTCATTGGTAGCTTGATGGGGATGGCATTGAATCTATAAATTACCTCGGGCAGTATGGCCATTTTCACGATATTGATTCTTCCTACCCATGAGCATGGAATGTTCTTCCATTTGTTTGTATCCTCTTTTATTTCATTGAGCAGTGGTTTGTAATTCTCCTTGAAGAGGTCCTTCATGTCCCTTGTAAGTTGGATTCCTAGGTATTTTATTCTCTTTGAAGCAATTGTGAATGGGAGTTCATTCATGATTTGGTTCTCTGTTTGTCTGTTATTGGTGTATAAGAATGCTTGTGATTTTTGCACATTGATTTTGTATCCTGAAACTTGGCTGAAGTTGCTTATCAGCTTAAGGAGATTTTGGGCTGAGACGATGGGGTTTTCTAGATATACAATCATGTCATCTGCAAACAGGGACAATCTGACTTCCTCTTTTCCTAATTGAATGCCCTTTATTTCCTTCTCCTGCCTGATTGCCCTGGCTAGAACTTCCAGCACTATGTTGAATAGGAGTGGTGAGAGAGGGCATCCCTGTCTTGTGCCAGTTTTCAAAGGGAATGCTTCCAGTTTTTGTCCATTCAGTATGATATTGGCTGTGGGTTTGTCATAGATAGCTCTCATTATTTTGAGATACGTGCTATCAATACCTAATTTATTGAGAGTTTTTAGCATGAAGCGTTGTTGAATTTTGTCAAAGGCCTTTTCTGCATCTATTGAGATAATCATGTGGTTTTTGTCTTTGGTTCTGTTTATATGCTGGATTACGTACATTTTTGTATGTTGAACCAGCCTTGCATCCCAGGGATGAAGCCCACTTGATCATGGTGGACAAGCTTTTTGATGTGCTGCTGGATTTGGTTTGCCAGTATTTTACTGAGGATTTTTGCATCGATGTTCATCCAGGATATTGGTCTAAAATTCTCTTTTTTTGTGTTGTGTCTCTGCCAGGCTTTGGTATCAGGATGATGCTGGCCTCATAAAATGAGTTAGGGAGGATTCCCTCTTTCTATTGATTGGAATAATTTCAGAAGGAATGGTACCAGCTCCTCCTTGTACCTCTGGTAGAATTCGGCTGTGAATCCATCTGGTCCAGGACTTTTTTTGGTTGGTAAACTATTAATTATTGTCTCAATTTCAGAACCTGTTATTGGCCTATTCAGAGATTCAACTTCTTAGTCTTGGGAGGGTATATGTGTCAAGGAATTTATCAGTTTCCTCTAGATTTTCTAGTTTATTTGCGTAGAGGTATTTATAGTATTCTCTGATGGTAGTTTGTATTTCTGTGGGATCATTGGTGATATCCCCTTTGTCATTTTTTATTGTGTCTATTTGATTCTTGTCTCTTATCTTCTTTATTAGTCTTGCTAGCAGTCTATCAATTTTGTTGATCTTTTCGAAAAACCAGCTCCTGGATTCATTGATTTTTTGAAGGGTTTTTTGTGTCTCTATTTCCTTCAGTTCTGCTCTGATCTTAGTTATTTCTTGCCTTCTGATAGCTTTTGAATGTGTTTGCTATTGCTTCTCTAGTTCTTTTAATTGTATTGTTAGGGTGTCAATTTTAGATCTTTCCTGCTTTCTCTTGTGGGCATTTAGTGCTATAAATTTCCCTCTACACACTGCTTTCAACGTGTCCGAGAGATTCTGGTATGTTCTGTCTTTGTTCTCATTGGTTTCAAAGAACATCTTTATTTCTGCCTTCATTTCATTATGTACCTAGTAGTCATTCAGGAGCAGGTTGTTCAGTTTCCATGTAGTTGAGTGGTTTTGAGTGAGTTTCTTAATCCTGAGTTCTGGTTTGATTGCACTGTGGTCTGAGAGACAGTTTGTTATAATTTCTCTTCTTTTTCATTTGCTGAGGAGTGCTTTACTTCCAACTATGTGGTCAATTTTGGAATAGGTGTGGTGTGGTGCTGAAAAGAATGTATATTCTATTGATTTGGGGTGGAGAGTTCTGTAGATGTCTATTAGGTCCCCTTGGTGCAGAGCTGAGTTCAATTCCTGGGTATCCTTGTTAACTTTCTGTCTTGTTGATCTGTCTAATGTTGACAGTGGGGTGTTAAAGTCTCCCATTATTATTGTGTGGGAGTCTAAGTCTCTTTGTAGGTCACTAAGGACTTGCTTTAAGAATCTGGGTGCTCCTGTATTGGGTGCATATATATTTAGGATAGTTAGCTCTTCTTATTGAATTGATTCCTTTACCATTATGTAATGGCCTTCTTTGTCTCTTTTGATCTTTGTTAGTTTAAAGTCTGTTTTATCAGGGACTAGGATTGCAACCCCTGCCTTTTTTTGTTTTCCATTTGCTTGGTAGATCTTCCTCCATCCCTTTATTTTGAGCCTATGTGTGTCTCTGCAAGTGATATGGGTTTCCTGACTACAGCACACTGATGAGTCTTGACTCTTTATCCAGTTTGCCAGTCTGTGTCTTTTAATTGGAGCATTTAGCCCATTTACATTTCAGGTTAATATTGTTATGTGTGAATTTGATCCTGTCATTATGATGTTAGCTGGTTATTTTGCTTGTTAGTTGATGCAGTTTCTTCCTAGCCTTGATGGTCTTTACAATTTGCATGTTTTTGCAGTGGCTGGTATCGGTTGTTGCTTTCCATGTTTAGTGCTTCCTTCAGGAGCTCTTCTAGGGCAGGCCTGGTGGTGACAAAATCTCTCAGCATTTGCTTGTCTGTAAAGTATTTTATTTCTCCTTCACTTATGAAGCTTAGTTTGGCTGGATATGAAATTCTGGGTTGAAAATTCTTTTCTTTAAGAATGTTGAATATTGGCCCCACTCTCTTCTGGCTTGTAGAGTTTCTGCTGAGAGATCAGCTGTTAGTCTGATGGGCTTCCCTTTGTGGGTAACCCGACCTTTCTCTCTGGCTTCCCTTTATATTTTTTCCTTCATTTCAACTTTGGTGAATCTGACAATTATGTGTCTTGGAGTTGCTCTTCTCGAGGAGTATCTTTGTGGCGTTCTCTGTATTTCCTGAATTTGAATGTTCACCTACCTTGCTAGGTTGGGGAAGTTCTCCTGGATAATATCCTGCAGAGTGTTTTCCAACTTAGTTCCATTCTCCCCATCACTTTCAGGTACAGCAATCAGATGTAGATTTGGTCTTTTCACATAGTCCCATATTTCTTGGAGGCTTTGTTCGTTTCTTTGTATTCTTTTTTCTCTAAACTTCTCTTCATGCTTCATTTCATTCATTTTGTCTTCCATAGCTGATACCCTTTCTTCCAGTTGATCACGTCAGTTACTGAGGCTTGTGCATTCATCACATGGTTCTCATGCCATGGTTTTCAGCTCCATCAAGTCCTTTAAGGACTTCTCTGCATTGATTATTCTAGTTATCCATTCGTCTAATTTTTTTTTTCAAAGTTTTTAACTTCTTTGCCATTGGTTCAAACTTCCTCCTTTAGCTCAGAGTAGTTTGATCTTCTGAAGCTTTCCTCTCTCAACTCATCAAAGTCATTCTCCGTCCAGCTTTGTTCCATTGCTGGTGAGGAGCTGCGATCCTTTGGAGGAGGAGAGGTGCTCTGATTTTTAGAGTTTCCGGTTTTTCTGCTCTGTTTTTTCCCCATCTTTGTGGTTTTATCTACCTTTGGTCTTTGATGATGGTGACATACAGATGGGTTTTTGGTGTGGATGTCCTTTCTGTTTGTTAGCTTTCCTTCTAACAATCAGGACCCTGAGCTGCAGGTCTGTTGGAGTTTACTGGAGGTCCACTCCAGACCCTGTTTGCCTGAGTATCAGCAGCAGTGGCTGCAGAACAGCGGATATTGGTGAGCTGCAAATGCTGCTGCCTGATTGTTCCTCTGGAAGTTTTGTCTCAGAGGAGTACCTGGCCGTGTGAGGTGTCAGTCTGCCCCTATTTGGGAGTGCCTCCCAGTTAGGCTACTCGGGAGTCAGGGATCCACTTGAGGAGGCAGTCTGCCCATTCTAAGATCTCAAGCTGCATGCTGGAAATACCACTACTCTTTTCAAAGCTGCCATACAGGGACAAAAAAATTAAGCTTTAGATATTCTATCACACTGGATCACTTTACTTAGTTGTGAGGAGAATGTCTTATGTTTAGTTAAAATTTAATAACAAGTTTTATACATTGATGGTATTCTAAGAGTTGAGGATAAAAATATAATTTGTGATGAAATAAAGGGGAACAGCAAATGCATATTTCAAGACTTAAATACTTAGGAAAAAAAGAAATAATCCGTGTGATAATCTATAGAAATGGCATTTCATAGTGATAACATCAAATGCAAAAAGCCTAGAGGCATTACAGTTCTGAAAATTCCATGAGACGAAGTTTAGAAATTCTGGCTTCTCCTCATTGCATGGAATGGAGTCAACTGAGTTTGCCAAGGCTGTTCACTTAAAGAATACAGAATCAGCAGGATATGGATACTTTTCTAATGCATAGCAACAACAGGCTGGAACAGCCTGCACTTAATATGCTAAAAGAAATCCTCACAAATTAACTAAACTCAAAATGTGAGTTTTCTGAGAATTTAAGCCTTCTCAGATTCTGATCTTTTGGTTTTTGGTTTTCTCTTATTTACCTGATCTCACCAATGATAAAATCATGGTCTTTGTTGCACACAAAATTTCTTTCCACTTCTAACCAATAGGACCATTTAATTGGTTGCTGTGTCATTTCTCCTGCTAATTGGAAAGGAGGGGTAGTTATATATGTGTACTCAGCATGCTGTCTTTCAATTTCTACATATTCTTAATACAATATTTTAAGTTTGCCTACTTGCAGAAACATGCCAAATATTATTTCAAAATTTATTTCTATATTTTCTTCATTAGGTTTGTCAGAAATACATGTAATCACTGATTTCCTCCAAAGACCTCATTTAGATTTAAATATTAATTATATCATTTTTCATTTTAAATATTTTATTTTATAATTCATGCCCTGGGGCTCTACAATCAGTAGGTGGCAAAGCCAGCCAAGACTGTATTCTTCCCTTCAGGACAGCATGTGCCCCCAGGCCCCAAGTGCCATCAGGGAGCCAGGACTAGAGTCACAAACCTTAGAAACCTACATAGTGTTCTGTTGTACTGCAGCTAAGCTGGCAGTGAAACTATAAGATGCAGTCCTTCCTACTCTTCTCTCCTAAAAATAGAGGAGCTGCACTGCATGGCCACTGCCACCACAGGCCCACGGGGAGTACTGCCAGGCTACTGCTGATGTTCTCTTAAGGCCCAAGAGCTCTTAAGTCAGCCTGTGGTGAATGCTGCTTAGCCTAGAACTCACCTTTGAGGGCAGTGGGCTCTCTTCTAGCTCAGGGCAGCTTAAAAAATGCCATCTGAGAACCAAGTCCTAGAAATGGGGTCACCAAGAGCCTGCTTGGTGCTAGTCTCCTGTGGCAGAGCTAGTACTTAAGGTACAAGACAAAGTCCCATTTACTTTTCATTCCACTTTTCTCAAGCATAAGGGGTCTCCCCCATAGCCACCATGTCTGGGAATGTGCTGTGTCTAACTTGAAGCAAGCCTCAGAGTCCCACTCAAGACCTACCATGTACTACCTGAGTACTGCTGCTGGTTATTCAGGGCCCAAGGATCTTCAGTTAGCAGGTGATGTATTCTGCCATGACTGGATCCTTCCCTTCAAAGCAGCAGGTTCCCTTGAGGTCCAGAGTGTGTCTAGAATTATTATCCAAGATCTAGGGGCCTGGAAAAAGGAC
The DNA here is from genome assembly GCF_009828535.3 of Hylobates moloch. Classification (NCBI taxonomy): domain Eukaryota; kingdom Metazoa; phylum Chordata; class Mammalia; order Primates; family Hylobatidae; genus Hylobates; species Hylobates moloch. The sequence goes on along the minus strand of NW_026652290.1, from coordinate 67,883,407 downwards.
CTCACCACTCTGACCCCTGCCATACTCTGCTGTGGCTGAGCTCGAATACAAAGTCTTCCCCAGTCTTCCCTCTCCTTTTCTCAAGTGAAAGGAAGGAGTCTCTTTTGGAGCCATCAGCTGTGCAGTCTGGGGTTTAGGGGAGGAGTGGTGCCGTCCCTCCCCTAGATACCACAGCTGGTGTCTCAGTAGGTTGTGTCCCCCTCACCCCAGTTAACTGACTGAGCCAGTTTAGCACTAGGACTTGCCTAGGAGTTATAGTCCTTGTGACCTGGACTGCCTTTCTAGTTTACTTAGCCCCAGAGCACTCAAGTCCAATGTGTCAAGGTTTACTGGAACTTAAGTTCCCTGCTAGAATGGGCAATTCACCTCTGGCTAGGGTTAGTTTAAATAGTCTTCCCATGGGAAGATGTCCACTGAGTTTGTTTCAATTTTGGTTTCTGCAATAACGGGGAAACACTGAGTTCAATACAATGTCTCAAAATTGCTGTGCTCTCCCTCTCCAAAGCACACAGCTTTTATCTTCATGCTGCATGGCCATTGCCAAGGGATTGGAGAGGGGTGGCATAGGAAATTCAAGACTGTTTTCCTACCTTTTCAGTGTCTCTTTCAGTGATATAAAATTAAAACCAGATATTGTGAGTGCTCACCTGATTTTTGGTTCTTATGAAGATTTTTGTTTGTTTGTTTGCTTTTGGGTTATTGTGTGTGTGTGTGTGTGTGTGTGTGTGTGTGTGTGTAGATGTTAAATTGGTGTCCTTGCAGGGGAGTGATTGGTGGAGCCTTCTATTCTTCCATCTTGCTCCACCACTCTCCCATTAATTTGCTTTAGTGCTGATTGGGGCATACATCATTTACTGAGAAATGTATTTATACTGAATAAAATTTTTAGCTCACAAAATTACTAGTGTTTATAAAATAATAATTTACTATTGCTCACTGTCATTTCTTTTGAAAACCTTTAGAAGACTGTTTTTTCTGATCAATAACATGAGGAAATATTTGTTTAGTTGTTTAGAGATTATGACATTTCAAGCTTTACCAAATGAAAGTTTCTTGTCAGAATGGTATTAACATTTGTGGTATAAGAATAAATACTAGGAAAATGAAAAAAAGTGACAAAAATGATGCATTGAGGACACTGAAACACTCTACCTCACACAAATCACACCTGACGTCACTTATTTATGCAATTTGTTTGATTTCTTTAATTCTACACAAAATAAGTTATAACATTGAATTTAACATATATTTACTTTTGTTTTAAAAGCATATGATACATTTTTTAAATTCATATAAAAATCTCTATCAGACAGTAGAAGTCAATAATGTGATACCAAAGATATTGAAAAAAACTGATGCAATATTTCATATTTTTAAAGAAATATCAGTCTGGAAAATCTGGAAGAAGTGACTAGTCACTCCATCAAATGCAGGACATCAATGCAAGTCAATGAGAAACATGAAAAGTAAACAAGGAAACAATACCAATAAAAGAACAAATTATTTTCTCATAACTAACCACAACAGAAATCTATTAATTACTTAAAAATTCAAAATAATCATTTTAAGAATGCTCAGCAAATTTCAAGAGAAAATAGAAACAATCCAAATCAGAAATACAGTTCCTAAAAAACAATAACTTTAACAGAGCAATGAAAATCATAAAAAAATAAATCCTAAAGCTGAAGAATACAGTGAGTTAAATGACAAATGCAATAGATAACATTAATAGCAAACTTTATTAAGGAGAAGAAAGAACACGTGAACTAGAGTCAGATAAGAATTAAGAAAAAAAAAATAGAGAAACTCTACAAGATTTATGTCACCTGAGGCTAGGAGTTCGAGACTAGCCTGACCAACATGGCAAAAACCCATCTCTACTAAAAACACAAAAAATTAACTGAGCATGGTGGCGGATGCCTGTAATCCAGCTACTTGAGAGGCTGAGGCAGGAGAATCACTGGAACCCAGGAGGCAGAGGCTGCAGTGAGCCCAGATCACTCCATTGTACTCCAGCCTGGGAACAAAGAGCTTAACTCCATCTCAAAAAAAAAAAAAAAGAAAAAGAAAAAAGAGAGAGAATTCTAAATTTTCTCACCATAAGAAATGTTAAGTATGTGGTGTGATGGCTGTGTTAATTATGTTGTAATTCCATAATGTATACATATAACAGAACATATTGTACATCATAAATATGCACAATATTTTTTCTTAAAAGTTGATACCTTGTTATTCCCCACTGAATCATGAGTGACACAGGCTCAACCTACTGCCACACTCTGATATGCAGAAAGGAAATCTGGAATTTATTTAAATAGAGCAGATTGCTTGTTCATTCACATGGTCTATTTTTACATTTTTTTCACTTGTAGCCAAGTATACATTTTGCTATTTTTGTCTAAAGACTTCTTAATAAAATCCACCTTGCCCTTTCTGCCAGTTATGCATTGAATGTTACGGAAAACAAAATATTCCCTCAATTGTATGTTCCCTTAGTAGTTTAGGACTATCCCATATAAAATATTTTCTCAGAGAGCCCATCTTAAATAGATGATATAATGTAAAAAGAGAGTGGGTAACATTTGGCTGTGCTGTCTTATTGTGGGAAAACATACTGAAGAATTTATCACCCCTATTATTACTACCTCTTGGCAATATACCACTTACTTTAGAGAATTTCAGAGCTCAAACATCCTTGGGAATGATCTACTCCAGCCTTGTCAAAATAGTCTGAACACTGAGACAGTGTTTCTACAAAGATTCATTCAATTTATGCTTGATTACATAACAGAACAGGTTCTTCAGTTCTTCAATAAGCAGTCAAACTTTTTGATAAATCATCCTTATAATAAAGTGCAATGTTTGTTCCTGGAACTTTGTCCCAATTCTATTGTCTTAACCAACAATGAACAAATTCACCTAGTTCTTCTACATGACATTCTTAGAGATCCTTGTACATAGATAGCAGTTCTTTAAAAGTTGATCTACGTGTTAATTAATTATTGTCCTTTTACATTTGATTTTAATAACACTCACCATCCTTTTAACTTTATGTGACTGTAATCTATCACGAGAGCCTCTCTTAAAATATTACAAGAAGTGGGCACATAATTCCACCCTGTAAGATTTAGTTCAGGCAGGGATTACTTTTAGTAATCTGACCAATTTGACACTTTTAATGCAGTTCAGCATGCTATTTCCATTTTCAACATTTTTGAAATCATGTAAAATTTAGAGATATATGGTTAATACTACCAGGTTCATTGCATATTAAATGCTATTTTTTAAAAAAATTATTACTTCTTTAAGACTCAATTAAAAATATTCCCATCTATTATTGACAAATTTTATCTTAGATCGCTTTATCATTTCAAGCCTGTTGATGTCATTTTTAGGTGTAAAGGAATCATGTAATACATTCCTCTTGATTTTCTTTTTTTTTTTTTTTTTTTTAATTTTATGAGAAACTTCCTGGTTAAGCAGTTTTTTGTTTTTTTTTTTTTTTTTTTTTATTACACTTTAGGTTTTAGGGTACATGTGCACAATGTGCAGGTTTGTTACATATGTATCCATGTGCCATGTTGATTTCCTGCACCCATTAGCTCGTCATTTAGCATTAGGTATATCTCCTAATGCTGTCCCCACCCCCCCCCCACGCCCCACCCCACAACAGTACCCGGAATGTGATGTTCCCCTTCCTGTGTCCATGAGTTCTCATTGTTCAATTCCCACCTATGAGGGAGAACATGCGGTGTTTGGTTTTTTGTCCTTGCGATAGTTTACTGAGAATGATGTTTTCCAGTTTCATCCATGTCCCTACAAAGGACATTAAATCATCATTTTTTATGGCTGCATAGTATTCCATGGTGTATATGTGCCACATTTTCTTAATCCAGTCTATTGTTGTTGGACATTTGGGTTGGTTCCAAGTCTTTGCTATTGTGAATAGTGCCGCAATAAACATACGTGTGCATGTGTCTTTATAGCAGCATGATTTATACTCCTTTGGGTATATACCCAGTAATGGGATGGCTGGGTCAAATGGTATTTCTAGTTCGAGATCCCTGAGGAATCGCCACACTGACTTCCACAATGGTTGAACTAGTTTACAGTCCCACCAACAGTGTAAAAGTGTTCCTATTTCTCCACATCCTCTCCAGCACCTGTTGTTTCCTGACTTTTTAATGATGGCCATTCTAACTGGTGTGAGATGGTATCTCACTGTGGTTTTGATTTGCATTTCTCTGATGGCCAGTGATGATGAGCATTTCTTCATGTGTTTTCTGGCTGCATAAATGTCTTCTTTTGAGAAGTGTCTGTTCATGTGTCCTTTGCCCACTTTTTGATGGGGTTGTTTGTTTTTTTCTTGTAAATTTTTTTGAGTTCATTGTAGATTCTGGATATTAGCCCTTTGTCAGATGAGTAGGTTGCAAAAATTTTCTCCCATTCTGTAGGTTGCCTGTTCACTCTGATGGTAGTTTCTTTTGCTGTGCAGAAGCTCTTTAGGTTAATGAGATCCCATTTGTCAATTTTGGCTTTTGTTGCCATTGCTTTTGGTGTTTTAGACATGAAGTCCTTGCCCACGCCTATGGCCTGAATGGTATTGCCTAGGTTTTCTTGTAGGATTTTAATGGTTTTAGGTCTAACATTTAAGTCTTTAATCCATCTTGAATTAATTTTTGTATAAGGTGTAAGGAAGGGATCCAGTTTCAGCTTTCTACATATGGCTAGCCAGTTTTCCCAGCACCATTTATTAAATAGGGAATCCTTTCCCCATTTCTTGTTTTTGTCAGGTTTGTCAAAGATCAAATAGTTGTAGATATGCGGCATCATTTCTGAGGGCTCTGTTCTGTTCCATTGATCTATATCTCTCTTGTGGTACCAGTACCATGCTGTTTTGGTTACTGTAGCCTTGTAGTATAGTTTGAAGTCAGGTAGCGTGATGCCTCCAGCTTTGTTCTTTTGGCTTAGGATTAACTTGGCGATGCGGGCTCTTTTTTGGTTCCATATGAACTTTGATTTTCTTATCTTCATCCTCTCTTTACCTTTTTTTCATTCTAAATGGTTTTACTGGGGTTTTCAATTGCACAATCCCACCCTTCTACCACAAGACTTTGTTTCTTTTTTTTTTTTTATACTTTACGTTTTAGCATACATGTGCACAACGTGCAGGTTAGTTATATATGTATACATGTGCCATGTTGGCATGCTGCATCCATTAACTCATCATTTAACATTAGGTGTATCTCCTAATGCTATCCCTCCCCCCTCACTCCACCCCATAACAGGCCCTGGTGTGTGATGTTCCCCTTCCTGTGTCCATCTGTTCTCATTCTTCAATTCCCACCTATGAGTGAGAACATGCGGTGTTTGGTTTTTTGTCCTTGCGATAGTTTACTGAGAATAATGGTTTCCAGTTTCATCCATGTCCCTACAAAGGGCATGAACTCATTTTTTATGGCTGCATAGTATTCCATGGTGTATATGGCGTATATGTGCCACATTTTCTTAATCCAGTCTATTGTTGTTGGACATTTGGCTTGGTTCCAAGTCTTTGCTATTGTGACTAGTGCCGCAATAAACATACATGTACATGTGTCTTTATAGCATCATGATTTATAATCAAACCACTGCTCAATGAAATAAAAGAGGATGCAAACAAATGGAAGAACATTCCATGCTCATGGATAGGAAGAATCAATATCATGAAAATGGCCATACTGCCCAAGGTAATTTATAGATTCAATGCCATCCCCATCAAGCTGCCAATGACTTTCTTCACAGAATTGGAAAAAACTACTTTAAAGTTCATATGGAGCCAAAAAAGAGCCCGCATTGCCAAGTCAATCCTAAGCCAAAAGAACAAAGCTGGAGGCATCACTCAACCTGTCTTCAAACTATACTACAACGCTACAGTAACCAAAACAGCATGGTACTGGTACCAAAACAGAGATATAGACCAATGGAACAGAACAGAGCCCTCAGAAATAATGCTGCATATCTACAACCATCTGATCTTTGACAAACCTGACAAAAACAAGAAATGGGGAAATGATTCCCTATTTAATAAATGGTGTTGGGAAAACTGGCTAGCCATATGTAGAAAGCTGAAACACCTTATACAAAAATTAAGACTTTGTTTCATAAAATTCTGGGTTTTGAACTCATTCACCTGTTCTTTCAATTCTGTGAGATAGCATATATCCCCAGTCATTTTATTCCTAGCTCAATTTCATTCAATACAGATTGCCTTCCAACCAAGAATTCTAATTGTTTTGTATAACAATCAGTTTGACATCCACCAAAAAAATTGATTACTAAAATTAAAAATTACTATATATCCATCATGGATTAGAACACATACACCAACTGCTTATGTAGGCTTTAATTTTCCTGAGAACTGTGTTAATCATTTAGGCAAATAACTCTTATTTGTTTTCTGGGAATATAGTTTAAAAGCATAATTTTTATTTTTTTAATTTTTAATTTTTGTGCATACATAGTATGTGTATATATTCATGTGATACTTGAGATGTTCTTATATAGGCATACAATGCAAAATAAGCACATCCTGGAGAATGGATTATCTATCACCTCAATCATTTATCCTTTGACTTAGAAACAAACCAGTTACACTCTAAGTTCTTTTAAAATGTACAACCAAATTATTGACTATAATCACACTATTGTACAATCAAATAGTAGGCCTTATTCAGTCTATTTTTCTCATACCCGTTAGTTATCTCCACCTTCCCGACAGCACCTCATCACTTTTCCCAGCCTCTGGTAACCATCCTTCTATTCTCTATGAACATGGGTTTAATTGTTTTGATTTTTAGATTCCCCAAATTAGTGAGAACATGTGATTTTTGTCTTTCTGTGCCTGGCTTGTTTCACTTAACCTAATGATTTTCAGTTCCAACCATGTTGTTGCACATAACTGGATTTCATTCCTTTTTATGGCTGAATAGTACTTCATTGTGTATAGGTACCACGTTTCCATAATTAACTCAACTGTTGATGGACACTTTGGCTGCTTGCAAATAGTAGCCATGTAAACAGTGCTGCAAAAAGTATAGGAGTGCTGATATCTCTTTGATACATTGATTTCTTTTCCTTTGGATATATACCCAGCAGTGGGATTACTGGATCATATGATTATATGATAAAAGGTCAGTTTTTAGTTTTTTTGAGGAACCTCCAAACTTTTTTCCCCAAATGGTTGTACTAATTTACATTCTCACCAACAGTGAACAAGGGTTCCTTTTTAACTATATCCTTGCCAGCATTTGTTATTGCCTGTCTTTTGGATATAAGTCATTTTAACTGGGGTAAGATATCATTGTAGTTTTGATTTGCATTTCTCTGATGATCAATGATGTTGAGCACTTTTCATATGCCTATTTTCCATTTATATATCTTCTTTTGAGAAATATCTATTCAGATATTTTACCCATGTTTTTTATCAGATTATTATTTTTTTTCCATGTAGAGTTGTTTGCATTCCTTATATAATCTGGTTATTAATCCCTTGTCAGAGGAGTAGTTTGCAAATATTTTCTCCCATTATATGGGTTATCATTTCACTTTGTGGATTGTGTCCTTTGCTGTGTAGAACCTTTATAACTTGAGGTGATCTCATTTGTCCATTCTTGATTTGGTTGGTTGCCTGTGCTGGTAGGTTATTGCTCAAGAAATTGTTGCCCAGATCAATATCCTGGAGAGTTCCCACATGTTTTTTGTTTTTTTTTGTAGTGCTGTTTTTTTTTTATTTGAGGTCACACATTTAAGTCTTTAAACCATTTTGATTGATTTTTGTACATGGTGAGAGATAGGAGTCTAGTTTCATTCTTCTTCGTGTGGACATCCAGTTTTCTGAGAAACATTTATTGAAGAGACTGTCTTTTTTCCAGTGGATGTTCTTGACACCTTTGTCAAAAATGAGTTCACTGTAAGTATGTGGATTTGTTTCAGTTCTCTGTTCTGTTCCACTGGTCTATGTTGCCGTTTTTATGCTAGTGCCATGCTCTTTTGGTTACTAAAGCTTTGTAGCATAACTTAAAGTCAGGTAATGTTATTCTTTCAATCTTGTTCTTTTGCTCAGGATAGCTTTGATGATTCTGTGTCTGTTTTGGTTCCATATAAATTTAGCAGTTTTTTCTATTTCTGTGAAGAATGTCATTGGTATTTTGAATGTAATTGCATTGAATCTGTAGTTTACTTTGAGAAGTATAGAAATTTCAACAATACTATTTCTTCCACTATATCAACATGGAATATCTTTTTATATCTTTTTTTTTTGTGTGTCCTCTTTAATTTCTGTCCTTAAAGTTTTATGGTTTTTGTTGTGGAGATCGTTCACTTTGGTTAATTCCTAGGTATTTAAATTTATTTGTGTATATTGTAAATGGGATTACATTTTAAATTTCTTTTTCAGATTTTTTAAAATTGGCATATAGAAATGCTGCTGATTTTTGTATCTTGGTTATGTATCCTGCAATTTACTGAGTTTTTCTGTTCTAATAGTTTTTTCTGTGGAGTCTTTAGGATTTTCCAAATATAAGAGCATATCATCTGGAAATAAGGATAATTGGATTTCTTTCCTGCCCATTTGGATGCCTTTTATATATTGCTCTAGCTAGGATTTCCAGTACTGTGTTGAATAACAGTGCTGAGGGTGGGCATCCTTGTCACGTTCCGCAACTTAAAGGAAAGGCTTTCAATTTTGGTTTTTTGTTTTTGTTTTTGTTTTCCATTTAGTATACTAGCTGTGGATCTTTTGTGTAAGGGTTTTATTATGTTGAAGTATGTTCTTTCTATCCCCAGTTTTTTGAGGGCCTTTATCAGGAAGGGATGTTGAATTTTATTAAATGCGTTTTCATCAATTTAAATTACCATATGATTTTTATTCTTTATTCTGTTGATATTACAAATATGATTGATTCGCATATATTGAACCATATTTGCATTCCAGGAATAAATCTCACTTTGTCATGATGAATAATCTTTCTAATGTATTGTTGACTTCTGTTTAATAGTGTTTTGTTGAGGATTTCTGCATCAATATTGATCAAGGATACTGGCCTGTAGCTTTCTCTTTTTCATGTATCTTTGTTAGGTTTGGGTATTAGGGTAATACTGGCCATATAGAATGAATTTGAAAGTATTCCCTCCTCTATTTTTCAGAATAGTTGTAGTAGGATTGGTATTAGTTCTGTAAATCATAGGTAGAATTAGCAGTGATGTCATCAAATCCTGGGCTTTTCTTTACTGGGATAATTTTATTATGGCTTTGATCTTGTTACTTATTCTTGTGCAATTCAGGTTTTGAATTTCTTCATGGATCAATCTTGGTAGGTTGTATGTGCCTAGGAATTAATTAATTTCTTGTAAATTTTCCAATTTATTGGCATATAGTTGTTCATGGTGGCCACTAATTATTCTTTAAATTTCTACAGTATCCATTGTAATGTGTCCCTTTTTTTATTTTTGATTTTATTTATTTGGATCTTGTTTCCTTTTTTCATAGCCTGTCAAAGGTTTTTCAATTTTAACTATTCAAAAATCAACTTTTTGTTTTATTGATTTTTGTGTATTTTTAGAATTTAAATTTCATTTATTTCTGCTAGGATCTTTATTATTTTCTTTTCTTCTAGTAATTTTGGGTTTGGTTTTCTCACTTTTCTAGTTCTTTAAGATGCATTGATAGATTGTACATTTGTTTTTCTCTTTTTTGATGTAGGCATTTATGAACTTTCTTCTTAGTAGTCTATCTGTTGTATCTCATAGGTTTTCGTATGTTGCATTTCCATTACCATTTCTTCTGAGAAATTTTTCAGTTTCCTTCTTAATTTTTTCATTGACTCACTGGTCATTCAGGAGCATTTTTTTAAATTTTATTATTATTATACTTTAAGTTTAGGGTACATGTGCACAACGTGCAGGTTTGTTACATATGTATCCATGTGCCATGTTGGTGTGCTGCACCGATTAACTCGTCATTTAGCATTAGGTATATCTCCTAACGCTATCCCTCCCCCCTCCCCCCACCCCACAACAGTCCCCAGTGTGTGATGTTCCCCTTCTTGTGTCCATGTATTCTCATTGTTCAATTCCCACCTATGAGTGAGAACATGCGGTGTTTGGTTTTTTATCCTTGCAGTAGTTTGCTCAGAATGATGGTTTCCAGTTTCATCATGTCCTACAAAGGACAGGAACTCATCATTTTTTATGGCTGCATAGTATTCCATGGTGTATATGTGCCACATTTTCTTAATCCAGTCTATTGTTGTTGGACATTTGGGTTGGTTCCAAGTCTTTGCTATTGCGAATAGTGCCGCAATAAACATACGTGTGCATGTGTCTTTATAGCAGCAGGATTTATAGTCCTTTGGGTATATACCCAATAATGGGATGGCTGGGTCAAATGATATTTCTAGTTCTAGATCCCTGAGGAATCGCCACACTGACTTCCACAATGGTTGAACTAGTTTACAGTCCCACCAACAGTGTAAAAGTGTTCCTGTTTCTCCACATCCTCTCCAGCACCTGTTGTTTCCTGACTTTTTAATGATGGCCATTCTAACTGTTGTGAGATGGTATCTCACTGTGGTTTTGATTTGCATTTCTCTGATGGCCAGTGATGATGAGCATTTTTTCATGTGTTTTTTGGCTGCATAAATGTCTTCTTTTGAGAAGTGTCTGTTCATGTCCTCTGCCCACTTGTTGATGGGGTTGTTTGTTTTTTTCTTGTAAATTTGTTTGAGTTCATTATAGATTCTGGATATTAGCCCTTTGTCAGATGAGTAGGTGGCAAAAATTTTCTCCCATTCTGTAGGTTGCCTGTTCACTCTGATGGTAGTTTCTTTTGCTGTGCAGAATCTCTTTAGTTTAATTAGATCCCATTTGTGAATTTTGGCTTTTGTTGCCATTGCTTTTGGTGTTTTAGACATGAAGTCCTTGCCCATGCCTATGTCCTGAATGGTATGCCTAGGTTTTTGTCTAAGCTTTTTATGGTTTTAAGTCTAACATGTAAGTCTTTAATCCATCTTGAATTAATTTTTGTATAAGGTGTAAGGAAGGGATCCAGTTTTAGCTTTCTACATATGGCTAGCCAGTTTTCCCAGCACCATTAATTAAATAGGGAATCCTTTCCCCATTGCTTGTTTTTGTCAGGTTTGTCAAAGATCAGATAGTTGTAGATATGCAGCATTATTTCTGAGGGCTCTGTTCTGTTCCATTGGTCTATATCTCTGTTTTGGTACCAGTACCACGCTATTTTGGTTACTGTAGCGTTGTAGTATAGTTTGAAGTCAGGTAGCGCGATCCCTCCAACTTTGTTCTTTTGGCTTAGGATTGACTTGGCGATGCGGGCTCTTTTTTGGTTCCATATGAACTTTAAAGTAGTTTTTTTCCAATTCTGTGAAGAAAGTCATTGGTAGCTTGATGGGGATGGCATTGAATCTATAAATTACCTCGGGCACTATGGCCATTTTCACGATATTGATTCTTCCAACCCATGAGCATGGAATGTTCTTCCATTTGTTTGTATCCTCTTTTATTTCATTGAGCAGTGGTTTGTAGTTCTCCTTGAAGAGGTCCTTCACGTCCCTTGTAAGTTGGATTCCTAGGTATTTTATTCTCTTTGAAGCATTTGTGAATGGGAGTTCACTCATGATTTGGCTCTCTGTTTGTCTATTATTTGTGTATAAGAATGCTTGTGATTTTTGTACATTAATTGTGTAACCTGAGACTTTGCTGAAGTTGCTTATCAGCTTGAGGAGATTTTGGGTTGAGATGATGGGGTTTTCTAGATATACAATCATGTCATCTGGAAACAGGGACAATTTGACTTCCTCTTTTCCTAATTGAATGCCCTTTATTTTCTTCTCCTGCCTGAATGCCCTGGCCAGAACTTCCAACATTATGTTGAATAGGAGTGGTGAGAGAGGGCATCCCTGTCTTGTGCCAGTTTTCAAAGGGAATGCTTCCAGTTTTTGCCCATTCAGTATGATATTGGCTGTGGGTTTGTCATAGATAGCTCTTATTATTTTGAGATACGTCCCATCAATACCTAATTTATTGAGAGTTTTTAGCATGAAGGGTTGTTGAATTTTGTCAAAGGTCTTTTCTGCATCTATTGAGATAATCATGTGGTTTTTGTCTTTGGTTCTGTTTATATGCTGGATTACATTTATTGATTTGCTCATGTTGAGCCAGCCTTGCTAACTCATTTTATGAGGCCAGCATCATCCTAATACCAAAGCCTGGTGGAGACACAATCAAAAAAGAGAATTTTAGACCAATATGCTTGATGAACATTGATGCAAAAATCCTCAATAAAATACTGGCAAACCGAATCCAGCAGCACATCAAAAAGCTTATCCACCATGATCAAGTGGGCTTCATCTCAGGAGCATTTTAAAAAAAAAATTTATGTATGCGTATAATTCCCAAAATTCCTCGTTATCAATTTCCAATTGTATTTCTTTGTGTTCAGAGAAGATGCTTGATATTATTTCAAATTCTTTGAATGTTTTAAGACTTGTTTTGTGACCTAACATGAGGTCTGTCCTTGAGAATAATCCATGTACTGAGGAAAAGAATGTGTATTCTGCAGCTCTTTGATGAAATGCTTTGTACATATCTATTACATCCATTTGGTCTATAACGCAGATGAAGTCCAATGTTTCTTTGTTTATTTTCTATCTCTAAGATTTTGCCGGTGCTGAAAGTGAGGTGTTAAAGTGTCCATCTATTATTGTATTGGGGCCTAGCTCTCTTGTTAGCTCTAATAATATTTCTTTTATATATTTGGATGACCCAGTGTTGGGTGCATATACATTTAAAAATGTTATATCTCATGCTGAACGGATCCCTTTATTATTATATACTGATAATCTTTGTCTCTTCTTATAGTTTGGGTCTTAAAATCCATTTGTCTCATATAAGTATAGAGACTCCTGCTCTTTCTTGGTTTCCATTGACATGAAATATCTTTTTCCACCCCTTTATTGTCAGTCTATGTGTGATTTTATAAGTAAAATGTGTTTCTTTTAGGCAACAGATCAATAGGTCTTGTTTTTTTTTTAATCAATTCAGCCACTTTATGTCTTTTCATTGGAATGTTTACAACATTTACATTCAATGTTATTATTGATAAGTAAGGACTTACTCATGCCATTTGTTATTTCTTTTTCCAGTTGTTTGATTATCTTCTGTCTTTTGTTTTGTCTTTCTCTAGTGAAGGTGATTTTTTTGCTGGTGATATAATTTAGCTTTCTGCTTTTTTTTTTTTGTATTCACTTTATTTTTTTGGTTGAGGTTGCCATAATGCTTGAAAATATTATAACCCATTATTTTAACCTGATAACAATACTATTTGCATAAAAAAAGAAAGCTAATAGGAACTCTATGCCTTAACTTCATCTTCCCCACTTTTTAACTTTTTATTTTTTCTATTTATACTTATTGTAATATGTCTTGAAAAGTTGTTGTAGTTACTATTTTTAATTGGTTCAATATTTTATCTTTCATTTTTGTCTTTCTACGTACGTTATGAGTAGTCTACACACCACAGTTGCAGTGTTATAATATACTGTGCTTTTCTGTGAACTTACTTTTACCAGTGAGTTTTGTAACTTCAGGTGATTATTTATTGCTCATTAGTGTCCTTTTCTTTATGGTTGAAGTACTCCCTTCAGCATTCCTTGTAGGAGATATCTGGTGTTGATGAAACTCCTGAGCTTTTTTTCGGCTGGGAAAGTCTTTATTTCTCCTTCATGTTTGAAGAATATTTTCTCTGGATATCCTATTCTAGGGTAATAGTTTTTGTTTTGTTTTGTTTCCCCTTCAGCACTTTAAATACATCATGCCACTGTCTTCTAGCCTGAAATATTTGCACTGAAAAATCTCTTGCCAGACTTATATAGGAGCTCCATTGATTATTTTCTCCTGGTGCTTTTAGGACCCTCTCTTTAGTCTTGACCTTTTGAAGTTTGCTTACTAATGCTTTGAGGCGGTCTTCTTTAGGTTAAATCTGCTTGGTGTTCTGTAATCTTCTCGTACGTGAATACTGATATTTTTCTCTAGGTTTGGGATGATCTCTGTTATTATTATTTTGAATAAACTTTCTACCCCCATCTCTTTCTATAACTACTTTTTAAGGCAAATAACTCTTAGATTTGCCCCTTTGAGGTCATTTCTAGATCTTCTAGACATGCTGGATTGCTTTATATTCTTTTATATTTTGTCTCCTCTGAGTGTGTATGTTCAAATAGCCTATCTTCAAGCTCACTAATTCTTTCTCCTTCTTGATCAATTCTGCTATTACAGTACTCTGATGCATTCTTTAGTGTGTGTATTTCATTTTTCAGCTCCATAATTTCTGGATTATTTTTAATTATTTCAGTCTCTTTGTTAAATATATCTGATACTATTCCAACTCCTCTGTGTTATCATAAGTTTCTCTGAGTTTCCTCAACACAGCTATTTTGAATTTTCTATCTGAAATGTCACATATCTCTGTTTTAGGATGTCTATTTGGGATCTTTCTAGCTTTCTGATGTGGGCATTTAGTGCTATAAATTTTCCTCTTAACAGTGCTTTAGCTGCATCCCAGAGATTCTGGTACATTCTCTCTTTGTTCTCATTAATTTCAAAGCATTTCTTGATTTCTGCCTTAATTTTCTATTTACCCAGAAGTCATTTAGAAGCAGGTTGTTCAGTTTCCATTTAGTTGTGTAGTTTTGAGTGAGTTTCTTAATTATGAGTTCTAATTTGATTGTGCTGTTGTCTGAGAGACTGTTTGTTATCATTTCAGTTCTTTTGCATTTGCTGAGGAGTATTTTATTTCCAATTATGTGATCAATTTTAGAGTAGGTGCCATTTGTCACCAAGAAAAATATATATTCTGCTGTTCTGGGTTGAGAGTTCTATAGATATCTGTCAGTTCTACTTTATCCAGAGTTGAGTTCAAGTACTAAATATTCTTGTTAATTTTCTGTTTTGATGATCTGTCTAATGTTGACAGTGGGGTGTTAAAGTTTCCCACAATGATTGTGTGGTAGTCTAAGTCTCTTTGCAGGTTTTAAGAAGTTGTTTTATGAACCTGGGGCTCCTGTATTGGGTGCATATATATTTAGGATAATTTGCTTTTCTTGTTGAATTGAACACTTTGCCATTATGTAAAGCCCTTCTTTGTATTTTTTTTTTTTTTTTACTTTGTTAGTTTAAAGTCTGTTTTGTAGAAACTAGGATTGCAACCCCTGCCTTTTTCTACTTTTCACTTGCTTGGTAAAGTTTCCTTTATCCCTTTATTTTGAGCCTATGTGGGTCTCTGCATGTGAGATGGGTCTCTTGAATACAGCACACAAATAGGTCTTGTCTTTTTAGAGCTGGCCATTCCGTGTGTTTTAATTGGAACAGTTGGCCCATTTACATTTAATGTTAATATTGTTATGTGTGAAGCAGTGTTAATATAAATTATTTTTTCCTTAACAGTATAGGTATAGAATATATAATCTTTTATAAAATAACTGTGCATTTATAAAATGACTATGCATTCTGGTAAAGTATTATTGACTTGTTGTCCATGAACATGCTCAGGTGAAAATTTTTATATAATCAAGAATTTAGTGCAGAATCTTTATTTCCACAGAACAAGTACATTAAAATAATTTCATTCATGTTAGCATAACATGTTTTATTAATTTTAAAACACTATATACAATTTATAGAGAAAACTGAAATGGTCAAACAGATAGTATTAAAGTCACCAAACATGTTATATTAAAAGTAGATAACTATGCTTTAAAAAAGCAATGACAGTAGAATTTAGAATAATAAAGTTATCTTTGAAACTGACTTATATTAAGTATTTTGCAAATAATTAAGTATGTGTGTATATATATAC
Source organism: Hylobates moloch (assembly GCF_009828535.3). Lineage (NCBI taxonomy): Eukaryota > Metazoa > Chordata > Mammalia > Primates > Hylobatidae > Hylobates > Hylobates moloch. The sequence continues at coordinate 67,867,494 of NW_026652290.1, read as the reverse complement.
ACACTTAATATATTAATATATAAAGGGTAATATTTTCTAAAATATATAAAAATATTATACTACAGTATAACCATCATACTTGATTCATTCATTGTTGCTGTGGAAATTTTTTTGACTTTATAATACATACTCTGTGCACATCATACTTTGATTTTTTTAGATCATTTGGTCTTTTACTAGTGAATTGTGTCTTTTCTGCACAGGTAAGTCAACAACATAATTTCTATGATTTCCATATAATTAAAATTGTAAAAATGAAGTTAATTAGTGTGGTAGGCAGAATTCTAAGATGGCCCTCATAATTTTTGCTCCTTTAAGCCCCTGATTATGTTATATTACATGGCAAAGGGATTGTGCAAATGTAATTAAGTTTCAGTTGACTTTGAGTTAATAAAAAGAGTGATTATCCAGGTGGGCCTAACCTAGTCAGTCACATGAGCCCTTCAAAAGCAGTTTTCTTTGGCTGTTTTAGGAGAAGTCTGAGAGATTCAAATAATGAGAATTCCATTGAAGGAAGGTTTTCTATTGCTGTGAGAGCAGAGGCCACAGGGCAAAGATCTAACAGTGACCTTAGAGGCAAAGGTGTTCCCTAGCTGTCAATCTGCAAGAACATAAAGACATCAATCATATGACTATAAAGTAATAAATTCTGCTAACGACCTGAAGAAAAAAACCTGGAAGTAATGTTTTCCAAAACCTCAAGGTGAGAACTCAGACAAGCTAATACCTTGTTGTCAGTCTTGTGATACCCTGAACAGAGAACCCAGTCATATACTACCTGAAATCCTGACCTACTGAAACTCTGAGATATTAAACAGGTGTTATTTAAATTTCCTAAATTTATGTTAATTTGTTAAACAGCAGTAGACAACCAATATAATTAGTAAAATTTGCTAGATAGCTTGATGAAACCTCGTAACACTTTCAATGGGAAGGTTTAAGAGCACTGACAAGACAAGTAGGCTGGTTTATATTAGGTTGTGCAAAAGTAATTGCGGTTTTTGCCATTATCTTTCATGTACCAACCTAATAGCAGGGATCCCCAACCCGTGGACAGCAGACCAGTACCAGTCCTGTCTGTGGCCTGCTAGGAACAGGGCCGCACCGTGGGAGGTAAATGACCCTGAGCGAACATTACTGAGTGAGCTCCACGTGTTGTCAGACTAGTGGCTGAACTCCACTTCCTATCAGATAAGCTGCAGCATTAGGTTCTCATTGGAGCGCAAACCCTATGGCGAACTGCACATGCAAGGGACTTAGGTTGCATGCTCCTTATGAGAATCTAACTAATGTCTGATGATCTGAGGTGGAACAGTTTCATCCTGAAACCTCCCCTACCCCCACTGTCTGTGGAAAATTTGTTTTTGCCATGAAACCCACCTCTGATGCCACTCACCTCCTGCTGCGCATCCAGCAGTAGAAAATCATAGGCCACAAACTGGACTGGCACTGGCCTACTTCCCCCAGGGTTGGGGACCCCTGCTATAAACCAGCCTACTTGTCTTGTCAGTGCTCTTAAACATATCTCACTGAAAGTGTTAGGAGGCTTCATCAACCTATCAAGTAAATTTTACTACTTGTATTGGGGACTGCTGGTTTATGGGACTCAGTTGCCTGAAGGCAATTAGGAAAATGGGGAGGTTAGAATGAGATGAAGTAGGGCCCAAAGAAAGGCTTCTCTAGGTCTGAATTTCATTCAGATCCTCACATGAATATACATAAATGATTTGGATTTGGAGAATTATAGAGTCTTCCTGGAAAAATTTCTGCAACTCAGTTACCTTTATAGCTATTAAGTGACTGGAAGACATTACAGGCTAACAAGTGGCAGCTTTTTTATGGACAGTTACTGAGGAAACAGAAAACAGATCAAACAATAATTTCACACATCATAAATGTCAAACCTAAATATAAATGAGAAGTGAAGGGGCTCAAAGACAGGAATTTGTGGAAGTTGATGGGGAAAAGAAAAATATCCTAGAAACAGTCACAGACAGGGAACGTTATCAAAGCCATCTAGAAACCAGGGAAAAAGAATTCTGTTTATGTTTTAACAGAGACCTACAGCACCTCAATAAAGGAAAATGGTTATTGGAAATATTTTCAGGCATTGGAGTAGATGCAGGAGTAACATTTTGGGATTCCCTGAGTTACACTCTATAGGAGCTGTCTACAGCTAAGGTTTGCACCTGCACAGTCTTAGATAGCTTCATTATACTAACACTGGCAAAAAATAATATGTTTACATTTGCAATATAATATGCATGTAAAATATAGATGACATATGCTAATATTTTGAAAATCTCAGTCATATATTTTTAGATATGTCTTCTTTCTGAGAGCATTTGTTTCTTTCACTTTTTCTAGTTTTAATTATTCTAGTTATAAGAATTTACTTAACCTACTCATTTTGTCTTCTGAATGATATTAACTATTATCCTTATCATTTTTTTGCTCTACAGTTTTTTTGGACGGTTTTGTTGTTCAAATTTTGTAATTTGAATAGTTTGAATATATGACTAATATTTTTTATTCTTTTTAATAAGGAAAGCATTTATCAGTCCATGGATTTTCCTATTAGTAAAGTGTGCCTATTCTACAAACACTTAGCTACAATTTCATTGTTATTATTCAGATATATTTTTCACTTCCTCTGAGATATAATTATTAAACTACAGAATTGTTGAAAAGTCATTTTAGTAAAGGTGAAATTTGAGTCATGACTTGTTGACAAAACTAATCCAGATATGCAGACATCTGGGCAAAGTCCATATCTGGAAAAAAATACTGCCAAATGAGAATGTTAAAATAACTTGGCAGGGTGGGAACAGAAGTAAAGGCATACAGTGCATTCACACTTTCAAATCAAGCCAAGATTTCTTAGTTATGCCTGTTTGAAGCACCCTTATTTGAAACATTGCCTGAACCTCTCTATTTTAGATTTAGTGCACTTCTTGAAGGAATATGAAAATGAACTTGAAAAAAAAAAAGTTCATTTCCTTCCTGAGTAGACAAAGACAGAGAGATTAGACCATTAAGGGGAATCGAGGTAGATAGTTATGTTTAAAGGGAAATTTCTTATATTTTGCTAAAGTACAACCAGGAAAGTAAACAATCATCTCCCTAGTCAGTCCAGATGCTTTCACCAAAATGCTGAAAACATAAACAAAAATAATCTGAGATTATCTGAGAATGAGAAATCTGATTAAGGCATTTTGATGTTAAATATGACTTTTTTTTTTTTTTTACTAACTACTCCAAGTGAGTTTCTCCAATAATTAATTACTAGCATTAAAGCAAAATCTTCTTGATGTGCCAGACATAATCTTTCCTTCCATGAAAAATAGATGGCAAAAAAACTAACCTATACTTTATTATATATTCTACCCTTTTATTTTCTTGGTACCAAGGACAGAGTCTAATAAATCTTTAGAATAAACATTTGATTCAATACATCAAAGTATGTATCTGAAAGATTTCATTTGTCTCTGAATCTTTATTGACTCTAATTCTGATGAAAACACAATACTTAAATATACTTCAATATTTAGTAGTCTAATCTCTCAGAACTTGGAAATCAAATTACTTTTTCTAGAAAACTTAGAAAGTGTACTCAAATATTTTCTCAAAATACAGGCATACTTCAGAGATACTGCAGGTTCAGTTCCAGACCTCCACAATAGACCAATGTTGCAATAAATCCAGTTAGATATTTTTGGATTCTCAATGCATAGAAAAGTTATGTTTACCCTATATTGTAGACTAGTAAGTGTACAATGGCAGTAGGTATTCAAAAACAATGGACATGCCTTAATTAAAAGTACTTTACTACTAAAAAGGCTCATGTTCATCTGAGCTCTCAGTGTGTCATAATCTTTTTGCTAATGAAGGTCATTCTTCAATGTTAATGGCTGTTGACTGACCTTGGTGATGGTTGATGAAGTTTGGGTGGCTTTGACAATTTATTAAAATAAGACAACAATGAAGTTTGCCACTTTGATTGACTCTTAATCTCATGAAATATTTCTCTGTAGCATACTATGTTCATTGGTAGCATTTTACCCACAGTAGAAGCTTTTCAAAATTGAAGTTGACCCTTTACAACCCTGCCACTGCTTTATCAACCAGGTTTGTGTAATAGTCTAAGTTCTTTGTTGTCATTTGAGTAATGTGCAGAGCATCTTTACCAGAAATAGATTCTATCCAATAAACCATTTTCTTTGCTTATCCATAAGAGGCAGCTACTCAACCTCTAAGTTTTATCATGAGATTGCATGAATTCAGTCCCATCTTCAGGCTCCACTTCTAATTCTTGTTCTCTTACTATTTTCACCATATATAGTTACTTCCTCCATTGAAGTATTGAATCCCTAAAAGTCATCCATGAGAGTTGGACTCAACTTCTTCCAAATTCCTGTTAATACTTTGACCTATTGTCAAGAATCATGGACATTCTTAATGGCACTTAGAATGGTGAATTCTTTGCAGAAAGTCTTCACTCTCCTTTGCCCAGATCCATCAAAGAAATTACTATCTATGGCAGCTATAACCTTACAAAGTGTATTTCTTAAATAATAATACTTGAAAGTTGAAATTACTTTTTGATACTTGGACTGCAGAATGGATATTGTGCTAGCGGGCATGAAAACATCATTAATCTTTTTGTACATCTCCATAAGAGCTCTTGGGTGACTAGGTGCATTGTCAATGAGCAGTAACATTTGAAAAGAATCTTTTTTTATCTGAGTAGTAGATCTCAACAATGGGCTTAAAATATTCAGTAAACCATTAAACAGATATGTTGTCATACACGATTTGTTATTCCATTTATAGAGCACAAGCAGAATAGATTTAGTCTAATTCTTAGGGGCTCTAGGAGTTTTTGAATGGTAAATGAGCATTATCTTTAAGTTACCAACTGAATTAACCCCTAACAGGAGAGGAGCCTATCATGTGGAGCTTAGAAGCCAGGCATTGCTCTCTTGTTTCCAGCTATCAAAGTCCTAGAGAACATTTTATTCCAGTACAAGGCTGTTTCATCAACATTGAAAATCTATTGTTTAGTGCAGCCACCTTCATCAATGAGCTTAGCTAGATCTTCTGGATAACTTGCAGCCTCTACACCAGCACTTACTGGTTCACTCTTCACTTTTATATTATGGAGATGGCTTCTTTCCTTAAACCTCATGAGCCAATGTCTGCTAGCTTCAAACTTTTCTTCTGCAGCATCCTCACCTCTCTCAGCCTTCAGTGAATTGAGTGAGTTAGGGCTTTGTTCTGGATAAGGCTTTGACTTAAGAGGATGTTGTGGTTAATTTGATCTTCTATCCAGACCATTAAAACATTCTCCATATCAGCGATAAGGCTGTTTCACTTTCTTAACATTTTGTGCTCACTGGAATAGCATTTTACGTTTCCTTCAATAACTTTTCCTTTATATTCACAACTTTACTAACTGACACAAAAGGTCTAGCTTTTGGCCTGTCTCAGCTTTGACATGCCTTCCTCACTAAGCTTAGTCATGTTTAGCTTTTGATTTAAAATGCGTCCAGAGTGAGTTTTCCTTTCACTTGAATACCTAGAGGCCCTTGTAGGACTATTACTTGGCCTAATTTCAATCTTGTTGTGCATGAGGGAATAGGGAGGCCCAATGAATGCAAGATGGGGAAATGGCTTGTTGGTGGAGCAGTCAGAACACATGTGACATTTATCAACTAGGTTCAGTGTCTTATATGAGCACGGTTTGTGATGCCCAAAAACAATTAAAATAGGAACAACACAGACCACTGATCATAGATCACCATACAGATATAACATTAAAATTTGAAATGTGAGAATTACTAAAATGTGACACAGAGACATGGACTAGCATCTGCTGCTGGAAAAGTGGCAGAGATAGAATTCCTAGATCAAGATTATCATAAACCTTTAATTTGTAAAAAATGCGATATCTGCAAAGTGCAATAAATCTAAGCGCATACAATGAGGTATGGCCGTATTCGTTTTTCATGGCTGCTGTAACAAACTACCACAAACTGAGTGGCTTAATATGTCAAAAATTTATTATCTCCCATTTCTAGTGGTTAGAAATTTAAAATCAAGGGGTTGTAAATGTTGTTTTCTAGGTCTAGAAAGATTCAATTTCATTATCGAAACATTTGATTAAGCTAATTAACATATCCATCACTTCACCAATTTATAATTTTTAGTGATAACAATGTTAAAAATCTATTTTAGCACTTTTGAAATATATCTGTGTTTACCATGCAGCTTGGTTGAATCTTTCTTTAATGTACAGCTTAATCAAAATATCACATTGTACCCCATAAATATATATAATTATTATTTGTCAATTAAATATAAATAAATCAGTTTTTTTTTTAAAAAGAGAGAATAGTTTGTTTCTTCCAGAGGGCTCTAAAGGAGTTTATCTCATTCCTTTCTCCTACCTTCATGTGATTTTCTTCAGTCCTTAGTGACTCTTGGCTTGTAGATGCATGACTCCAAATTCCGCACCTGTCATCATATGGGATTCTTCCTGTATATCTTTGTCAAGATTTCCCTTTTGTTATAAGAACAGCAGTAATTGAATTAGAGAATACCCTAACCTAATGATATGGTTTGGCTGTGTCCCTACCCAAATCTCATCTTAAATTATAGTTCACATAATCCCCATGTATCATGGCAGCAACCTGGTAGGAGGTAATTTAATCACGGGGACAGTCACGCTCAGGCTGTTCTCGTGATAGTTCTCACGAGATCTAATGGTTTTATAAGGGGCTATCCCCCCTTTTGCTTGGCACCTCCCCTTGCTGCTATCATGTGAAGAAGGATGTGTTTGCTTCCCCTTCCACCGTGATTGTAAGTTTCCCGAGGCCTCCCCAGCTCTGTGGAACTGTGAGCCAATAAAGCCCCTTTTCTTTATAAATTATGCAGTCTCAGGTATGTCTTTATTGGCAGCATGGGAATGAACTAATACATCTAATATGACGTAATTGAAACTGGGTTTACATTTGCAAAGACTGTTTCTAAATAAGGTCACGTTCATAGGTATATAGGGTTAGTTTGAACATATCTTTTGGGGAGATAAAATTCAATCCATAATACTTCTTTTAGCTCGCTCAGCAATATTTTGTACTTTCATTATTGTAATCCTGAACATATTATATTAAATATATTCATAAGTATTTTATGCTCTTAGTTCTGTATGTAGTGTTTTAAATTTTTACTTTACATTAATTTGTCATTAGTTTATGGAAATGCAATTGATTTTTTTATAGTGAACTTGTACTCTATGGTTCAGATAAATCCTTTTATTTTTTATAGTAGAGGTTGTAGATATGTTTGAGATTGTCTACATTGATAACCACTGAATAGAGACAAATTACTTCTTTATTTTTAATCATTTTTTTCTTGCCTCATTAAACTGTACAGGATCTCCAGTATAAAGTTGGACAGTAAGCAGATATCTTTGTTTTACTTTCATTCCTGAATTCCCTATTATTTTATTTTTCTAGAGATTCCATTTTTCTACTTAATTCTGTGTATGTTCACTCACTATAAAACATTTTCTTTGAAATTCTTGAGTATATCTTTTTATACTTATTAAACTATATCATCTAATACCTATTGTCTGATTCCTGAAAAACAATCATCTCAGTTATTTTATTGTTTCTAGTTTTTAGATTTTTGGGTTGTGGTTGTTGTGCTTTGTTTGTTTTTTAGCTGGAAGCCCAGTCTGGGACAAGGTCCTCTGTCATAGCATGGAATGGATTTATAGTTATTAAACTCCAAAATTAAAAAACAGCAGTTTTAAAGTCCTTGTCAATTAAATACAACATCTAAGGTCTGTTTGTACTTATTTTCTTTATTATAGTTCACATTTTCCTATTTATTGGCAGGTCTAATAGTTTTTAGGTGTTCAGATTATTTAGTAAAGTTTTTATTTTTTTGAAGGAGCAGACTATGTTGTCTTGCTTTATAGAATTTTTGTTTTGTTCTGATAGACCACGAAATTAATGAAGATCCTTGTTTGTGTCTGGTTTGATCATTCTTTTTACTGTTATATTAGGTCTATCTGAGTTTTGAACTTTGTCCTTGGGCCTAGTTCTAACTCTCAAAACAAGGTATTTTTGAGGTATCATAATGAAGCCTGACATTCTCAGTGAGGTTTTTCTACTCAGCTTAACATGGAATTCCAACTTCTTTTATCACTGTAACATCTTGGTTAGTTCTGTTCTGTTCTGTTCTCAGTCCCACAGTGGCAATCTCATTTAGACTTCCCACAATCTCACCCACAAGCCAGCTCATGGAAACCACCTTAATTTGATATTCCAAGCTAATGTTTCCCTCTACCCCGTACCTTCTAAAACATTCCATCATTTTAATTACTTTTTGTCTGAAATTCCAAGTGCACCAGCCACCTAGAACTCCAAATTTACCTCCTCACGTTAGAAAGACTGTCGGTATGCTTGGGTTTTATTTTCTTGCATTAAGCCAGCATTGTGCTTCCAGGTAGAAAGTTAGGTAACCATAGATCCTCACATGTTTCCACTCTCTTAAATATGAAAGTCCCTATTGTCAATTCCTGAAAAACAATTGTCTCATTTATTTTATTGTGTCTAGTTTTTAGATTTTTGGGTTGTTGTTGTTGTGCTTCGTTTGTTTGTTTTTTTAGCTGGAAGCCCTGTCTGGGACAAAGTCCTCTGTCATAGCATATAATGGAAGTACTTTTTCTTATAGGCTTCAGAAGACCAATGGAATGATTTTCACTTTTTAACCATACACTGCTGTTTTAATTTTTAACTTAATAAAAGTTATGAATTGACTAAGCTTATTTATCTCCAAAAAGAAATGTATAAATAAGTAGTCAGAAACACCAAAAATAAAATCATCGATTTCATGAGCATGTTTTATGAAAAATAGTCCAACATTCTGGAGATTTCAACAAGTAAATTTATTTACTCATTCATTCATTTAATCATCTTTATATATGAAATATTTATTAAATTTGTTATTTTCTAGGCATTAAATTGAATGTTGAAGATTACAGTTGATATCCAAAAGTAGTTTACATGATGGTAAATAGAATATGACAGATGAATATGTAACATACCTTTGATGTCACTTTTATTATTATTATAATTATTATTAAGCTATGTAAAAGGAGCTACGTTAACATAGGTAAATAAATCTAGCTCTATTTTGACTCCACTGTGATGAGATTAAGATAAGACTCAAAGAAATAAATAGTTAGATTTTTCCTAGTAAATTAAATTTTAGGACAAGTTTGAATAACTTCAAGAATTGTTGATACAGTAGAGCATGACTGAAAAACTGGGTTTGGGCTAGCTGTAGGCCTTGTCATGTTATGATTATTAATTTAATATGGTTCTGTGGGCATCAGATATTTATAGCAAGGAATCTATTTTTATCAGCTACATGATTTTGGAATTTAACTGTTTTGACATACAGATGATATATTGAAGAAATTAGTGGCTAGTGTCAGGGAAGATTATCAGAAGGTTATTGCTCTAGTCAGTCAAGGGATGAGGAGCTGAATTATTGGTGTAGTTGTGAGATACAGAGAATAAAATAGATGGGAGAAATTTGTTTCATGAGCAATTATATTTTATGTAATGTATTGAATGCCTTTTGAAACCTTAGGTAGTAGATGCAGTACCCTAAAAGTTGTTGACAAAAAGCAAACTTTTCATTCAGTAAATGTTAAACATCTTCTCCCCATAAGGCATTTTATAATGCTGGGATCTGACATTGTGCTAGTGTAATAAATGTTTGCCCTATCTTGATTTTTACCTTCTTCTAGCTTCCCTTAAACACAACAATGAAAAAAATGTTGGCAAATTGTAAAGTCAGTGATGGGGAACGGAAGGGCTGCTCAGGGTCGAACTGGACCCAGAGAAGTAAAACAAAGCAAATAAGGTATTTTGCTGACCTAACCTTTCCAAATTTTTTTTTTGGAAAGTAAATTAAAATGATTTTTAAGTCTTCTAGTTGCTATGTAAAATTGTATTATATATGAGTTAGTCAACCTTAGACAAATGTGTTAACCATCATTTAAAAATTTTTGGAAATGATAAATTATAGTTGACATCAAGACATTATAGCCTTCTAACCTCTCAACTCTGTGACTTGTTGCTCATTAGTATTGATAACTGCTAAATATATCTCTCACTTAACTTTCCACCAAGTAGAAAAAATTGGCATTTTTCAGTAATGACCTCTCAATCTTCTCATTTCCCTAGATCTTCTTTTTTCATGGAATTTTCCATTTTAGTTTTGAGTTATGCTTGCAGATTTTTATCTCTAATGAATTGTATGCCTTTGTCCTCTGCAAAAGTATTAAGCTAGACATATTAGTATGCAGTTACAGTCTTCTTTGTTTGCTCTATTTCAATTAGTCTTTTTATTTAAATTTAAATTTGGAGTTTCATTACTATGTTTTAACTAATTAGCTTTCACATACACTGTGCTGTTCTACCAATTTCCCCTACATTGTTTCAGGAATAAGTTTCTTACTATATAGCATTGCTGGAAGTCTCACAGCTTAGTATTTTCCAATTATTCTTTACACACTTAACTTTTTAAAGACCTATAAAATATAAAAAATAAATATAAAAATAAACTTTCAGTTTTCAGTTTATAGAATCATTTAGTAGGGTATTAATGTTTCCCTAATGTTTTTATGAGATGGACTGAGGTGTACCTAAGACTAATTGAGGGATTCCTTTGCAACACACAATCACAAATGCCTCTAATTATGAATTTTTAAATTATAAGAGCACATGACTCATTATACATTCTTTTTTAAAGCCTCATAACTAGTTTTGCAGTAGCACGAAGAACCACCTTATGATTTGAACACCAGGCAATGTCTCTCTCTCTCTCTGTCTCTCTCTATCTATCTCTTTCTCTCTTTCTCTGCACTTTGCATACATCACCCCCTCTCCCTGGGCTAGTAGCTTTTCATGTGGCAGTTTGTTACAGCAGCAATAGGAAACTAGTACAGATATTAGTAGTGGAAAGTGGGGTACTTCCTAGGAGCTTTTTATGTGGCAGTTTGTTACAGCAGCAATAGGAAACTAGTACAGATATCAGTACTACAAAGTGGGGTACTTCTATAGCACGTACCAAAATATGTGGAAGTGGCTTTAAAATTGGGTAATGGGTAGAGGCTGAAAGAAGTTTAAGGAACATTATAGAAAATGTCTAGGAAGTCTTGAACAGAATGTTAGTAAGTTTATGGACATTAAAGGGGCTTCTAGTGAGGGTGCAGAAGGAAGTGAGGAGCACAGGAGAAAAACTTATTGTCTTAGAGAATACTTAAATTGTTATATGCAGGCTATTAGTAGAAATATGGACATTAAAAGGGCTGCTGTTGGGAGACCAGAAACAAATGGAAAATATGGTACTAGAGTCTGGAAGAAAGGGGATCCTTGTTATATAATAGCATGAAACTTAGCTGAATTATATTTTCTAGTTGTGTGGAAAGGAACTGTGTCTGATAAACTTGGATATTTAGCTGAGGAGATTTCTGAGCAATGTGTTGAAGATGTGGCTTTGTTTTTTTTCTTATGAAATGTGAAATGTAAGAGGAAAGATATAAATTGAGGGCAAAATTCTTATGCAAAAGTGAGCCAGGGCTTTCAAAACATGCTACTATGAGGGGATTCACTGTTAGGAAAGCATGCTCTGAAAAAAAAGCCAAGTGTATGGCTTGACAACATTTTGCTACTGTCTGGAAGAGATAAAACGATCAGACTATTTAATCACACAGGGGACTATGAAGAGATTAGGCATGTGATTAGGCATGAAATCCACAAAGGTAACTCAGCAGAAGCCATAAGTAGTGATAGAATTGTCTAGAAAAGATATGTACAGGAGTTTCTTGTCTGATAGGATGAAGCTCCTGACATATGAGGAAGGTAATAGTGGTACAACCACAAGCAAGAAATGTTAGCACCCTCTAGAGCAAGCTTGTCCAAACTGCAGCCCACAGGCCCCATGTGGCTCAGGATGGCTTTGAATGCGGTCCAACACAAATTCGTAAACTTTCTTAAAACATGAGGTTTATTTTAGTTCATCAGCTATTTTTTTTTTTTTTACGTGTGGCCCAAGACAATTCTTCCAATGTGGCCCAGGGAAGCCAAATAATTGGACGCCCCTGCTCTAGAAGCTGGAAAAGGCAAGAAACAATTTCTAGCCTAGAATCTTCAGAAAGAACTAGCCTTGCCAGTACCTTGACTTCATTACGGTGAAACTTACTGTGTATTTCTGCCTCCAAAACTGTAAGACAGAGCGTAGTATGTGTACATGTGTATATGTGGTTGTGTATTTAAGTTACTGAGTTTATCATAATTTGTTTATAGTAGCAATAGGAAACTATTACAGAGATTGGTTCCACTTGAAATTATTAGATATGTACATAGGTTAAGGGAGAAATGAGTAGATCTTTCATAATAGATTATAGGTAGATTTTTCTGGGAAAAACGTGTTGCACACAATTACCTTTATATAACTGTATTAGGTTGTTTTGCCGGGTAACGGTAAAAAATGCTCAGTCCTGGCACATTCATTTATTTTGAGTCTAAAGTATACTGCCAATTTTTTAACTTCTAACTTAGTCTGTTAGTACTTGTCCCACATAAAAATAATTAACTTTATTTTTTATCTTTTTTTTGTATTTGATAGGGGCAGGTAGCTATTGCAGAGGAAATAATCATTCTGAGAATAACCGAGAGGTTAAAACTTTATTTTTTAAAAAAAGCTCTGAATCAATATTTGGTGAGGTGAGAACGTCCATTTCATGCTGCTATTTTATCCAAATAAAGTTAAAGCATTGTAGAAATTTATGGCTATTAGTTAGGATTTGAGATACTAAAATAAGGTGTATAGAGTTTGGCAACCTCTAGAGATTATTCGTATATTATTTGTAGTTTATGAGGTTACATTCAGCTTGTATCAATCTATTCTGTTCATGTGGTCACTCATTAAATAGAAAAATTGAATGCCACGCACATTTCATTAAGCCCTTTGCTTTTTATCATTTAAACTATTTTGATAACACAGTTATATGATAAGATTATTCTATAAATATTGACTTCTTAACAGAGCATCTTATTAAAAAGTATGGCTTTATATATGCAAGGGTTTTTAGCATAATCAAACATCTTTACCTCATCTTATAAGTGAAGGTTACAGTTTTCTGCTGTAAGCTGGACCCCAAAGCATACGTGATCAAAAACCCTACAAACATTAGTGACTGTGGCATCATAAAAATAAAATAACTAACCCAAAATTTATTAAAGTCAATTTTTATAACTTCAAGCTTCACCATTAGGTGCTGTGATAATATTTGCCTATTTTTTATTGCCCCCCAAAATGTTATTAGAACAAAAATTAATAGAAAGCCACTGTAAAGAGAAGGAGCAATTTGATATTAATTTGTTTTCCGTCACATCAAATAGTATAGAAAGTTTCCAGGCCCTTACAGTAGGAAATTACAGGTAGGATGTTGAGGTCTGACAGCATTCTGAGTGACAGGTTTTTCTGTTTCTATAGAATGAGGAGGCTCCAAAACAAGAAATCATAAACTCACACATACTGTTCAGTATTCTGACAAATTTAACTCTCTCATTATTGTGAATCAGCTAGAAATTTTATTTTAATCATCATACTCCTGGATGCATCATTTTGTGGCCCTCAGTGCTTCTGCAGGTGGATAATAGGAGAAAGTCTTTGTTATATCTGATTAGGCTCCTTAAAAGCTCCTTGACCTCGGCCAGATTCTTTGAATTATCTGAGATCACTCTTCTGATCTGCATAATGCTTATTTTCTTACAGGTTTGTAGCTGCAACACTTGAAGTATACTAATGTTGTGTAGGGTTTTCCTGAATTATGGTATTAATAATCAGAAACGGATTCACTATTCTTCAAATATTTACACCATCTCAAGTAAAATGGATTTTCCTTTGAAATAAATCATGGAAGCAAAAACCTCCAAAACATTTGTGGTTACTTTGCCTGTGTCTTAATCTAATAGTAAGGCAGATATAAATAGAGAATAATAACATGCTATGATATTACTGGGTGTCATAATCCCAGGAGTTACAAAAATAACATAGCAAGGCAGGTGACTGCTACTAAGTACGTTTTTTTTTTTTTTTCATTAAAAAAAGTGTGCCCTAAAAAGTGGCAAGTATTTCTACAAGAAACTGATGTAAATAAAAATAACAGTAAATGGAACGTGCCATTGGCATCATATGAAATAATACACACTTTACAGGCAAGAACCCTGTACACTAAGTCTTATTATTTCTATTTGACCAATGAAGGAATTGGAGATGGGTGAACCCAACTATATCACTCAGCATCACTCAGCTTGTAAGTTGCAAATGTCTCTTATTTCAATGCCTGTGCTCTTATCACCATGTGATTACACTGCCAAAGAAATATGTTGGCATCAAAGTAAAATATTGTTTACTTTGGATGATGGATGGAGCATTTTATTAAAGAGACAGACTTATTCTACATTCCCTCAGCCTTCCTTGTAATAAACCTTTCCATTCTGTAAAAAAGTTTCCATTGTTTCATGTTTTAAAATATTGCTTCTTTTCTAATACTGAAATTTAGTAAAATATTGCCACCTTGAATGATTTACCTACTGAAAAATATGCAATGCACCTACAAAGACCAATTATGCCATTTTCAGGTTTCACAGAGTCAGAATTTCTAAGAAACAACATCTTTGTTTCTGTGATACTAGTGGATGATTATACACATGAATCTATAGCAAGTTGTCTAGTTTGTTTGTTATGTAAAATTATCATTTAGGATATTGTTTATTCATGTTAAAAAACTATTCTTACATAATTAGAATTTATATTTTAAATAGAGGAACTATGCTTGATACTGTGTGATGAGCCCACAAGTTTAGTCCCTCACTGCTGTTTTATGGTCAACTAACCTAAAAATTGGTGTGATTAAAACAAAACATAAAAATTTTAAAAAAATTGATATAGCCTACAAAAGACTTTTTCTCAGATTATTATGATTTAAAAGCAGACTTGCTTTTATGGCATGACAGAAGCCCTGGGGCTAAGAGATAAAACATCTTCTCTCTGTTATATTAAATCTGCTATCTGTTCTGTCTGTTAAACTAAAACCTGGCATTTACAGCTTTGAAATATATATTACACATTAGAGATGTCCTAATTTTATGTGAGCTAGTAAATCTCCAACATTGTTCTACTTGTATATTTTATGGAGCCCATCAATATTATTGCTTTACTGTGTGTGTGTGTGTGTATGTGTATACAGTGTGTGTGTGTGTATATATATATACACACAGTGTGGGTATACATACAGTGTGTATATATATATATATAGTATGTGTGTGTATATATATATATATACAGTATATGTGCATGTACATATAGTGTATGTGTGTATATATGTATACACACAGTGTATGTATATGTACAGTATGTATGTGTGTACGTGTGTGTGTGTGGTATGTATGTGTATGTATGTGTATATATATAGACTGGTGGAGCATATCTAATCCCAAAATTCAAAACCCAAAATGCTTCAAAATCTGAAACTATTTGAGCACAAACATGATATAATGACAGCTTTGCTTTCTGATGGATCAATGTACACAAGCTTTGTTTCATGCACAAAAGTATTAAAACTATTGTATGAAATTACCCTCAGGCGTTTTTATAGGTGTATATTAAACATAAATGAATTTCACGTTTAGACTTGAGTGCCATCCTTAAGACATCTCATTGTGTATATGCAAACACTCCAATATCTGAAACAATCAGAAATCTGAAACACTTCTGCTCCTAAGCACTTTGAATAAGGGATGCTCAATCTGTACCTGCAGTTAATCATCACATATATACACACACACACACACACATACATATATACACACATATATATGATTATAACTTCAATTACTTATATATATGTATATGTAATTACTGCAATTATGTATACATATATGTAGTGCAGAAATACGAGTAATATATGCTTTTCCAGCAAATGACTATTTTTTTCCATATGGGCATAGTATTTTTATATAAAATAATTCAGTCATACCTCGGAGATATTGTGGGTTCACCTCTAGACTACCACAGTAAAGCAAATATTGCAATAAAGCCAGTCAAAGGATTTTTTTTGTTTTCCCAGTGCATATAAAAGTTACGTTTACACTGTACTGTAGATTATTAAGTATGAAATAGCATCATGTCTTTAAAAATTACTTACCTTGATCAAAAATATTTTATTGCTAGAAAATGCTGACATTCATCTGTGCCTTCAGCAAGTCATAATCTTTTTTCTGTCCGAGAGTCTTGCCTTGATGTTGGTGGCTACTGACTGATCACAGGGATGGTTGCTAACAGTTGGGGTGGCTGTGGCAATTTCTTAAAATAAGACGACGGTGAAGTTTGCCACATTGATTGACTCTTCATGAACTATTTCTCTGTAGCATGCAATGCTCTTTGATGACATTTTACACACAGAAGAGGTTTTTTGAGAATTGGAGTTGGTCCTTTCTAACTCTGCTGCAACCTTATTAAGTAAGTCTATGTGATAGTCCAAATTGCTTGTTGTCATCTTCATAATGTACATAGCATGTTCACGATGAGTAGATTTTATCTCAAGAAACCAGTTTCTTTGCTTATCCATAAGAAGCAACTACTCCATCTCCAAGTTCTATCATGTGATGGCTGCAATTCAGTTGCCTCTTCAGACTCCACTTTTAATTCTTTGTCTTCCTATTTTCACTATATCTGTAGTTACTTCCTCATCTAAAATTACAAACCCCTCTATGTCATCCATGATGGTTGAAATCAATTTCTTTTAAACTCTTGTTAATGTTGCTATTTGACCTCCTCCCATGAATCACTAATGTTCTTAATGGCATCTAGAATGCCATTCAAAACACTCCTTTGCAGAAGGTTTTCCATTTACTTTGCCCAGATCAACCAGATAAATCACTACTTATGACAGCTATTGACTTATGAAATATGTTTCTGAAATAGTAATACTTGAAAGTCAAAATTACTCCTTGATCCATGGGTTGTAGAATGGTTGTTGTGATAGCAGGCACAAAACCAGCATTAATCTCCTTGTACCTCTCCATCAGAGTTCTTGGGTCACTAGATGCATTGTCAATGAGCAGTAATATTTTTAAAGGAATTTTTTATTTTTTTTTCTGAGCAGCAGGTTTAATAGTGTCATTAAAATATTCAGTAAGCCACGCTGTAAACCAGATTTATTGTTTGATTTATAGACTACATGAAGAGTAGATTTAGCATGTATTTTAAGGGCTGTAGGATTTTCAAAACAGTAAGTAAATATTGGCTTCAAATTGAACTCACGAGGCCTGCTAGTGCCTAGCAAGAGATGCAGACTGTCCTTTGAAGATTTGAAGCCATGCATTGACTTCTCCTCTCTGACAGTCTTAAATGGCATATTTTTTCATCATAAGACTGTTTCATCAACAATTGAAATCTGTTGCTTAATATAGTCATCCTCGTCAGTGATATTAGCTAGATCTTCTGGATAACTTGCTGCAGTTTCTACACCAACACTTACTGCTTCACACTGCACTTTTATGTTATGGAAATGGCTTTTTCTCTTAAACCTCATCAACTAATCTGCTAGTTTTAAACTTTTCTTCTGCTGTGTCCTCACCTGTCTAAGCCTTTATAGAGCTGAAGAGAGTTAGGGCCTGGCTCTGGATTAAGCTTTAGCCTAAAGGAATGCTGTAGCTGGCTTCATCTTCTAAAGATAGAAGCACTAAAACTTTCTCCATATCAGCAATAAGGCTTATTCACTTTCTTATCATTCATGTGTTCATTGGAGTAGCACTTTTAATTTTCTTCAAGACTATTTCCTTTGCATTCCAACTTGGCTAACTGATGTGAGGCCTAGCTTTGGACCTGTCTTGGCTTTGACATTACTCCCTTACTAACTTAATCATTTCTAGCTTTGGATTTGGTGAGAAACATGTGACTCTTCCTTTCACTTGAACACTTAGAGGCCATTGTAGGATTTTTAACCCATTTGGGTTAATTTCAATATTGTTTTGTCTTCAGGAATAGGGAGGCCCAAGGAGAGGAAGAGATGGAAACAAACAGCTGGAGAGCAGTTAGAACACAAACAACTTTATTAATTTTGTTTTCATCTCAGAAGGGCATGGTTCGTGGGACCACAAGACAATTAAAATAGTAACATCAAAGATCACTAATCACAGATCAACATACAGATACAATAATAATGAAAAAGTTTGAAATACTGTGAGAATTATTAAAACATGGCATAGAGAAACCAAATGAGCATATGCTATTGAAAAAAAGGTGCCAATAGACTTGCTTAATGCAAGGTTGCCGCAAACCTTCAATTTGTAAAAGAAGCAACATCTGCAAAGTACAATAAAGGGAAGCACAATGAAATGAGTTATATGCTTATACATTAATATAATCTATTATATAATTATAAAACAATATATAATAAATATATTAATAGTGCAACTAAGGAATATATTAATATGTAATATATTAATGTGATGTGTTAATGAGCTATTAATAAAAAAGATATAATATTAAAATAGTATTTTATATGTACATATAGTGCCCATATATTTTAGAAAACATAGTCATTTACTGAAAAAAGCACATATTACTCTGGTTTCAAAATATAATTTCATAATAAAGTGGGCAATAGACTTAGTCGATTATTTAAGTGTCCACTCTTAGTTAATAATGACCTGTACGGCGAAACTGTTACTTGAGTGAAGAATGGACCAATAATTTGATACGTGGTAAATATGATTTTTTTCCACATAAAATTATAAAACGTGTATAGATTTGTGGCACTTTTAAAAATAATAAAACAATAATTTTTATATTCTGCCAGTAAAATCACAAGAATGTCTTCTTGGTAAACAAGGATAAGTTGTTCAGTTGCAAAAAAAATAAAAGCAATAGCTTTTATTTCTCCAGGTTTTCCTTATTATAAACATGCAAGTAAGGTTACAGTTGGAGAGAAATTTTCCTCTGTTTTGGGAAATTTCTTTCTGATCAAATAATCTACCTAAAATAGACAGGTTTCTGCAGATTTTTATGCAGTTTGCCAGATTTTTTTTTCTATATAAATAATGTAATGTATCTGCTATGCGAGAGGGTTTCTGACAAGTCTACATTATTGGTGTTTTTCTTGTGGACAAATGATTTTTCTAAAGCCTGAGTGGATAATGGACTGGACTTTTAGATATAATAGTGTGGGCTTAATTTCATCTATATTGTTCAATCAATCAATTATGTGTAACAAGTATACACTTAGCTAGGTTCAGATTACATTGTGTGGTGGAGAAGATCATGTGATGGCTAAATGCCCTTGCAAAGAAAGACTTGCTGCTCTAGCAGCTGGGAGTACTTCAGCCCCTTCTGTAGCTCCCTCAGCTACACAGAGCTGCCACAGGTCCTGAATTGTAACACAGCTTCTCCCTTGGCCTCTAATAATCATGACTGAGGTTCTCCTTCCCTGAAGAATCATCCAGCCTGCAATCCAGAACTCTGAGAGGCTCAGAGGAGACAAGAATTCCATTGTGGAATACATACATGTTACACACACACACACACACACACACACACACACACACACACACAGCATATTTACATATACAAATATGTAAATATGTGGTTTAGACAAGCTTTTTTCTTTTATTTAATATCATGTGAGCATTTTCTGAGATAAATAAGAAATCTAGGCAAATTTTGTGTTTTTAAAAATAATCACTTTGCATAGCTGTGCCAATATTTATTTAACTAATTTATATTATTTAGCAATAGCTTTTTATTCTTCAGGTTTTCCTTATTATAAATCAAGCAATACTAAATGTCTATAAATTTTTGTGTACAAGAGTTACTCTTTTACCTCTCCTATGACAATTCTGATTATTACAAATTTGAATTCATGAAAAGCAATTCAATATATTTTATTTATAGATACAATGGTTTCATTTTAAAATATAAGTGGGTCCAATAAAATGTTTATGAATAACAAAAATCAGAGCCTAAATAAAATTCAATTTATTAGAATAGGTTTTTAAATTTTTGATGGGTGTTGAATTAATCATCAGTTTTTCTTCCAGGTCTTTTATTTTGAGAAAATTACAAAATTTTATAAACCGGATCTCTCTTGTCTTCAATTATTTGTTCTCCATTAAAAAAAAATTACTGTGCCCTGGAAACTATAAAATTTTTAAGGTAAACTTTTTTCAAAACTTTTGAGTTAATTCTGCCCTATTAAAAATTTTTATAACTTGTAATTGGATTCACTAGTTTTTATTACCATCTATAATACTTAAACAGTTTATAACCAGATTTAACGACGTTAATCTGCTTTCCAGGATAATCTGTAATGCCTCTGCTTGCTTG
The DNA here is from genome assembly GCF_009828535.3 of Hylobates moloch. Taxonomy (NCBI): domain Eukaryota; kingdom Metazoa; phylum Chordata; class Mammalia; order Primates; family Hylobatidae; genus Hylobates; species Hylobates moloch. The sequence continues at coordinate 67,847,016 of NW_026652290.1, read as the reverse complement.
TTATCTAATATTTATTACATATATACATGAATGTGTATATATCTAATATTTATTAGATATCTAGATATCTAATATTTATTAGATATCTAGATATTTATTAGATATCTAATATTTATTAGATATCTAGATATTTATTAGATATCTAATATTTATTAGATATCTAGATATTTATTAGATATCTATATATTTATTAGATATCTAGATATTTATTAGATATCTAGATATCTAACATTTATTAGATATATACATAAATATGTATATGTGTGTATATATATGTGTGTGTATATATATGTTTGTGTAAATATATATACACACACACACACACACACTTTTTTGCCCCAGCCACCTCTAGCCAGATGACATATTATTGGTTGTAGTTATGATGTAATACTGTATTATTTGTTGCACCTAATTAGTTACTGATGGAAAAGTCCATATAACTTAAACACCTAAGTCCATATTAAATACATGTGGATCATTAAGGAAAAGCTGCTTCCAACAAATTCAAAAAATACAAGTATACAAAGGAATTTCTGTACTCAAATATCCCTGTTTCTTCTTTAATATTTGTTATTCGTTTTCAGACTGGAACAATGTATGGAAATGTTTTGCCAAAAGCGTTATATGTTTTTGTTTCATTTAAAGAAAACTTACACTATCAATAGTGAATTATGTCATCCACTAGTAAAACCAACTGCTTATGTGTTACTTTTTAAAAATTATTTTTCTAAAACATCTTATCCACCTCCTAGCCAATATTGTATTTAAGCTGGGATTTGTAGGCCAAGTATCGGGGGAAGGAGTCTCTGTCACTGATGAGCAACTAAAGATCAGTATGTCCAAGATTACCCAGAATCTCCAACATCTAACAGGTTTTTAGATTTTCCTTGGGAAATGTTTTCTATTTTTTTCTACTTCTCCTTGGGAAATAATACCTTCATAAAATTAGGGGAAAAGATATCATCATTAAATATTATGTTAGCTGTAGGGTTTTTGTGTTATTCAATTATATTTAATTACAAAAATGCTGTTTATAACCCATGGAATTGATTTCTAATTCACACATCAGTCATGACCCGCAGTTTGAAAAATGCTAGTACAAATAGAACCCAGAAGCTAAGATCTCACTTTTTAAATGTTTCGCAAAGGTATATAAAAAAAAGGAGAAAATATATGGAAAATAAAAATTGTTTATACTCGTATTTTTAGTAAATATTTCTTTCTTCTTTATAAATTTTATAGCAAAAGAAGCCAGTCAATTGTTCTCTGACTTTGGGGAAGAATATGCAGGCATTAGGTCAGAATTTCAGACATGCATGCCCTGGTGGTGGAAATAGGAGACCCCCGAGCACGTGGCCTGCCTGGGCTTTGGGCTTTCTTTCCTGGTGACATGCCAGCAGGAAGGAAGCTGCTGTCACTGAGGTGTGTGTGTTCCTTCACTGCATCCTGTTCTGGGATCATTCATGTGAATAACTGCAGTCTTCTTCAGGCATGATGAAGTCTTTCCTCTTGTTCTGTTAGTGTGCGCTGCTTGAGGGACTTGGAACTTTGTCTGCTAAGTTTGGGCCCTAGTCTTATATGGCTGAAACATCCTCTGTAGGTCTTGATTATTATTTTACTGAACTGCCACAAATTACATGTGGAACCCTGGCATGTTTGGGGTTCATAGAAATGAGGGACAACACATGAATACAGGGGCAAAGATAACAGTATTCTGCCCTATATTGTGAGTTTATATACATACACAAATGTATGTGTATGTTTATATACGTACACAAATGTATGTGTATGTTTATATACGTACACAAATGTATGTGTATGTTTATATAAACATATGTTAATATACATACCCATTTATGACACTTTGATTTATGAAGTAGGGTATGTTGCAAAATATGCCCTATATCTAATGTGATGGTTTTAGAGCCCCCACAAAGTGTAAAAGTCCTACCATGGGCTTTGTGGATTTTCTGGCAGCTGAGTTTGCCCAGGGATCAGCTAGGGAAAGGGAGAGATACTGGACCTCCAAGAGAGCTTCCTCCCATCCCCCCCTGCTCTTGCCTGGATGGAACCTAGGACTTTGTCTCTCTATGCCACATTTTATCTCCCTAACAGAAACAACAAAGTGTCCTTTTCCTTGGTTATACCCAGATGGATTGCAGGAAATCCATCAACGCTCATTTGAGGATAGACTGAATAATCATCCAAATGCAAGGTATAGTTCCATGTGCTGCTCTGCAGGAATGCTACCTTTCTTGTTATCTGTAACAAGAAATATCCTTGGGCCATGTCCTGAAATGACTTACAGGAATGCTGCCGGCAACCAAACAGAGTAATAAACAATTTATCACTAGAATGAAAATTTACCTAGTTTGCTCTTTTCTTACTAACAACTAGAAAGGCATAATGATGATACAGATGACAATAATCAGAACCAACACTTGAATAGTTACAAAATAATAACCATATATTGAGCTTTTGTTCTGTGCTCTGCTAGGAGCTTTGTCTCAGGATGTCTGTTACTGTAACACTGAGATGTACACATCCTCTTGTATGATTTTCCTTTGACACATACATCAACAGCACAAGGTAATAGTAGTCCCATTTTCTTTGGAATAAAATGTAGTTTTGCACATGAGGTGGATAAGTAATTTTAAAAGTATTTTAAGAAAATTTATTTTTTAGAAAGCTTTTAAATCACAGAAGAAATAAGTGGAAAGTACAGAGAGTTACTGTATAATTCCTGTCCCTGCATGGCACAACCTCTCCTGCTTTCAATATCCTGCACCACAGCGGGACATTTATTATATTAGATGAACCTATCTTGACACATCATTATCACCCAAAGTCTGTAGTTTAGGATTCACTCTCAATATGGCACATTCGTTGGGTTTTCACAAATGAATAATGACATGTTATCTACCATTAAAGTATCATAAACAGTGGTTTTGCTGCCCTAGAAATCCTCTGTAGTCTGCCTATTTATTTGCTCACCCTAAGCCAACTCTAGGCAACCACCGATCTTTTTACTGTTTTCACAGTTTTGCCTTTTCCTGAATGTCATATAGTTGAAATTATACAGTATGTAGCCTTTTTAGATTGGCTTCTTTAACTTAATAATGTGCATTTAAAGTGTCTTCATATATTTTTATGGGTTGATAGCTCATTTTTAAGCCAAGAATAATATTCCATTGTCTGGATGTACCACATTTTATTTATCCTTTCACCTAACAGAGGAACATCTTGGTTGTTTCTAAGTTAAGTTTTGGCAATTATGAATAAAACTGCTATAAGCATCTGTGTGCAGTTTTTTGGGTAGGTACATGTTTTTAGTTCATTTAGGTAAATACAAAGAAGTGCAATGCTGGATCATATGATAAGAGTATGTTTAGTTTTGTAAGAAACAGCCAAACTGTCTTTCAAAGTGGCTATGCCACCTGTATTCCCATAAGTAATAAATGAAGTTTTTGTTGTTCCAAATACTCACCAGCATTTGGTGTCAGTGTTTTGGATTTTCACCACTTTCATAGGTGTGCATTGATAATGCATTGTTTTAATTTGCAATTTCCTAATGACGTATGATGTTGAACATCTTTTCATATGGTTACTGCTATCTATATATCTTCTTTGGTGAGGAGTTCAAGTCTTTTGCCCATTTTTAAATTGGATTGTTTGTTTTCTTACTGTCAAGTTTTAAGAATTCTCTGTATATGTTTTGGATAACAGCCCTTTCCCAGATGTATCTTTTGAAAATATTTTCCTCCAGTCTGTGGCTTGTTTTCTCATTGTCTTTTACAGAGCAGAAGTTTTTCATTTTATAAAATTCCAATCTTGCCAGAAGTGGTGGCTCACGCCTGTAATCCCAGCACTTTGTGAGGCCAAGACGGGTGGATCATCTGAGGTCAGGAGTTCGAGATCAGCCTGTCCAACACGGCAAAACCCTGCCTCTACTAAAAATACAAAAATTAGCTGGGCGTGGTGGTGCATGCGTGTAATTCCAGCTACTTGGGGAGCTGAAGCAGGAGAATTGCTTGAACCCAGGAGGTGGAGGTTGCAGTGAGCCAAGATTGTGTCACTACACTCCAGCCTGGGTGATGGCGCACGACTCTGTTTAAAAAAAAAAAAAAAAAAAAAAATCCAACTTAGATTTTTTTATTTTTTTCATGGATCATGGCTTTTCTATATCTAAAAAGTTATCACCAAACTTAAAGTCATGTAGACTTTCTTCTCTGAGCTGTAAGTTTTTGGTAGATGGTATTTATCAAATTGAGGAAGTTTCCCTCTATTTCAAGGGTGCTGGAAGGTTTTATTATGCATGAATATTGGAGTTGTCAAATGCTTTTTCTGCGTCTATTCCTATGATCATATGATTTTCCTATTTTAGTCTGTTGATATGGTGAATTTCGTTGATTGGTTTTCGGATGTTGAACCTTGAATCCAGACTTGTATATCTATAATATCTCACTTTTGTAACGCATTATTCTCCATTTTGTTGGATTTTATTTGCTAATTTTTAAATTAGAATATTAACATGTGTTTATAAGAGATACTGGTTTGTAATTTGTGTTTTCTTCTAATGTCTTTATCTAGTTTTGGTATTATGACAATTTTTCCTTCATGGTCTAAGAGTTAAAAATGTTTCTTTCTGCTTCTAATTTCTAGAATATCTTGCATATAATTCATGTAATTTTGTCCTGAAATCTTTATTAGAATTCATCAGTGAAACCATATAGGCCTAATTTGTTCTGGTAGGTTATTAATTATTAACTGAACTTATGTAGTAAATATAGGCTTATATACATTATCAATTTATCCTTAGGTGAGTTTTGATATTTGTGTATTTTAAGGAATTAGGTCCATTTCATCTAAGTTATCAAATTTGCAGGCACAGAGTTGTTTATCATATATCTTTATTATCCTCTTAATGAACATGAAATCTGATGACCCTTACTTCACTTCTCATACTGTGAACTTGTGGTTCTTTTTTTTTCCCTTTTTGTTTTCTCTTGTTTAGCCTTCCTAGATGTTTATCAATCAGTGTTATTTTCAAAAAACGAGATACTGGTTTTGTTTATTTTTTCTATTGTTTTAATGTTTACAATTGTGTTGATTTCTCCTTTAACTGTTATTATTTCTTTTATTCTTTGTGCTTTAGGCTTAATTTTCTTTTACCATATTCCACAAATTTTGCTATGTTGCACTTTCATTGTTATCTAGTTCAAAATATTTTTAAATTTCTCTTGAGATTTCTTTGATCCATGTGTTATTTTAAAGAGTTTTCTAAAAGTTTCTGAATATTCAAGGATTATCCAGGTATTTTTCATCATTAATTTCTAGTTTAATCCAACTGTGAGCTGCAAAATACTGTGTATGATGTCTATTATTTTAACTTTGCTAAGGTGTGTTTTGTGGTCCAGAATACAGTCCATCCTGGTGAATGACCTAAGTGAACTTGAAAAGCTTATGTTGAATGGAGTATTCTATAAACATAAGTTAGATAAAGTGCATTGATAGTGCTGTTCAGCTCAGCTATATCTTTACTGATTTTTTGGCTGCTTAATATATCAAGTACTGACAGAGATATGTTGAAGTCCCCCATTATAATTTTGGATATGCCTATTTTTCTCTGCAGGTCTACCAGCTTTTGCCTCCCGTATGTTGATCTGTTGAAGTACCTACACTTTTAAGATTGCTGTGTTTTCTAGGAGAATAGTCCTTTATCATCAATAATAGTCTCATTTAATCTTTGATAATCTCCCTTTTTTCTGAATTTTGATTTATGTGAAACTATTCATTTTTAAATTAGTGATAGCATGGTATATGTTTATCCATCTTCTTCCTTTCAACTTATCTAAGTATTTGTGATTAAAGAGAATTTGTTAATTGTAGAAAACATCTAGTTGATTACTTTTTAGTAATCCATTTTGACAGTATTTGTCATTTAATTACTGTATTCAGACGGTTAATATTTATTTTTATTTCTATTTTTTACAGTTCAATGACTTTTTTTAATGCTTCAATAGCTTTAGGGTTACAACTAGTTTTCTGTCACATGGATGAATTGTATAGTGGTGAAGTATGGGATTTTAGTGCACCCATCTCCTGGGTAGTGCATATCGTACCCAGTTTCTCGTCTTTCACCCCTTTCCTACCCTCCTCCTTTCTGAGTCTCCAATGTCCACTATACCACTCTGTCTTTGTGTACCCATAGCTTAGCTCCCGCTTACAAGTGAGAGCATGTGATTCTTGGTTTTCCAATCCTTAGTTACTTCACTAAGAATAATGGCCTCCAGTTCTAGCCAGGTTCCTGCAAATACATTATTTCATTCTTTATTATAGCTGAGTATTATTCCATGGTGTGTATGTGTGTGTGTATATATTTTTTTCCATGGGTTGATGAACACAGGTTGATTCATTATTTTTTCAACTGTGAATTGTGCTGTGATAAACATATACATGCAGGTGTCTTTCTGATATAATGACTTATTTTCCTTTGGATAGATACCCAGTAGTGGGATTGCTTGATTGAATGGAAATCTTTTAGTTCTTTGAGAAATCTCCATATTTTTTCCATAGAGGTTGTACTAATTTACATCCCTGCCAGCAGTTTATAAGCATTGTCATTTCACCACATCCGTGTTATTGAAAAATGTTTATTAAAAAAAAAAATTCATGTGCCCTTTCTGATCCGTGTTGTTCTTTTGTTTGTGATTGGGTTTTCCTCCCCCCACACCTTCCTGTGTCCATGAGTTCTCATTGTTCAATTCCCACCTATGAGTGAGAACATGCGGTGTTTGGTTTTTTGTCCTTGCGATAGTTTACTGAGAATGATGTTTTCCAGTTTCATCCATGTCCCTACAAAGGACACGAACTCATCATTTTTTATGGCTGCATAGTATTCCATGGTGTATATGTGCCACATTTTCTTAATCCAGTCTATCGTTGTTGGACATTTGGGTTGGTTCCAACTCTTTGCTATTGTGAATAGTGCCGCAATAAACATACGTGTGCATGTGTCTTTATAGCAGCATGATTTATAGTCCTTTGGGTATATACCCAGTAATGGGATGGCTGGGTCAAATGGTAT